>NC_135339.1:32226084-32553895 GCF_023851605.1 Tamandua tetradactyla
TAGAATTTCTGGATGAAGTTGATGCATATTGTAAAGCCTGTTGATCTGTACAGACAAACTGCCATTCAATTTTCACCCTTACCAGTTTACAAAACAGGAAATTGAAGTATAATATATATTAACTTAAAATATTTTAGTCATTTTTAAATATTTTGAGTTTTATTGCTTAAAAATCATGTATACACCAAGACATTTTAAAAATGATTTAAAGAAAATGCTATTTATTTCAGTTAATGTTTCAATAATTCAAATGTTGCTGATATTCATCTGCAAGGGAATTATTCATTTTATTGATGGCTATTGGAAATTTATTTAACTCCAGTATGCTTCTCAGCATGCATTTGGACCAATACCTCCCTAGTTGTTAGTAAATATGGATTCAAAGCAAAGGACTTATTCTCAATTTGACCTGAACCAATAATAACTGTTCAGAAAATCTGCCAGAAATGTCATGGAATCTGGCATCCCAAAGCTAAATACTGCACTAATGACGTGGAACTACATGCTGTTAAATCTATACATCCTTCTATTCCCTTTGTTTCCATGGATGCCTGAGAATTGTAGATACTGATTTAATTAAGTGTTTAACCTTCAAGATGCATTTGCTGCAAGAAAGTAAATACAGTAGGTTTTTTTTTTCTTCCTTCTCCATTTGAAAATAATATCCCTACCCCAGTCAAAAAATAAGTCATTGGAAGAAGCTTTCTGATTCAGTTGGGAACAGAAAAATAATTCAATATGAGTGGATATAAAAATAAAATATTCTCAATTTTGTTCTTATTGCTGGCCTTTTCCAGTGTCTCGGGATTTAGTGATCATCATAAAATTTTAAAGGGTGTTAACTGTCCTGTGTCATGCAGTACAAGGGACATCTTCACTTTAAAGACACCTCTTTAAAAAAGGAAAGTACCCTGAGATGCCCATTAAAATGAATCTAGTTGAAAAGTTTGCACTCATTCTGGTGTCTTTGAGTTCTGCTGGCTTCCAGGTGCTAGAACATCTGCTTTGGAAACTGTTGATGTCATCCAGCAGTAGGGGAAGAACACTTGATTTTCCAGAATTGATTTTATTCTCTATGATGTGGATGTCTGCCTCCGTTGCTCTTGCAGGAGGATTTAATGGAGTTTTACAGATATTTTTTAAATGTAGACAGCCACGCTTACATTTTTATGTACTCTTTTTGCCAGAGGTTGGACTGTCAGGGTAAATAGAAAGCTAATAGGGGGCGACCTTGCATTCTGAATGCCTGAAGGGAACCAGTCAGGGACCAAACAATTAGTGGTTACTTGTGCATGTCAGAAACTCTGGTGAACATGCAGTCAATTACTGAATGGGTTTTGCCCCAGGTGAATGTACATTAGTGTAGGCAGTATGAAATTGCAATCAAGCTGATCCAATGCCATTTTTTTTTTTGCTGAAGAGTAGAATAGGGAGTTGGTGACAATCTGTATCTGCAAGATAAACCAAAAAGATCTTCTGCCTGACATGAATAAATGACTTCTTTTTTTTCCCTTAAGAAGAAAACCATCAACTCAGCACGGATTAGCTCTTTAAGATTTGTCAGGGTTTTCTAGTAAAGCTCAACTAAAATACCCCGTTTCCTTTAAATATGCTTGCAATATAAAAAAGCACAATCATTTCAACTGGGACCTGACACTTAGCAGCAAGCCACTGAGACTCATTCTCCTCCCTCTTGCCTCCTGCGCACTTGGCTATCCTAATAATAAGCATCATTTCAATGAATCTTTGACTACTTTATTGAATGGCCTCAGAACCTGCTCAATTCTTACTAGAGTGAAATCATTAATTTAGGAAGTGTACATTGCAGTTTAGTCCAAATCAGATTCAAACCATTGATAAGGACAGTGATAACATTCCCATTGTCATGAGAATCCATCAAGTTTGACTTGTAGGCTCTCTCAGAAAAAACTAGAAGAAATGGCCCTTGAATCCTGGGGAAACACACACTATGCAAGAACAGCTCAGCAATAACAAGACTTTTACCTGGTATAGCACAAAGAAGAAAACCAGGTCTCTACCTCAAATAATGCCACTTCTGTGTTAGGACTGCAGAAAAGCAAGCTACTTATTGGCCATAGGTATCTTTTTGATTGGAAAAGAGGGATGTGAACTTATACCTGACTTAAGTAGTTTATATGTTAATTGAAACTAGGAAAATTTAATGGGGGAGACCATAATAATCCTGTCCTCCTACCCACCTGTGAGGGACAATTTTACTGTTTCACTATAATAATTTTGTATAAAGTATCATCTCTTAGCTGATGGCAAGACTAAACTGATTTTAAGCAAAATTAACCTGAATTATGTGAACAGTCATGTAAGCAGTCGACTTTTTAAATCTAAACCTTTTAATTGATGGTAAATGTTACAGAAAGTCATCCACTATTTTCCTCTCAGAACTGGGAAGGAGAAAAACAAGATTTTATGGTTGAATATTTCAACCTCCATCTCTGAAATTCATGTCATGTCAGGTATGCTAGATCAAGGAAAAATACCAGCATATTCAAGAAGTATATATTTCATAAAGAATGAAATCTAAGGATAGTTTAGAAATATGGTCTTGGAGTTAAAAAAAAAAAAAAAAGAATATTCCAGAATTCTGAGTCATGTAAACAATAGAAGATACCTTTTCATTACCTTGGAAATAACATTTATCAATAACCAAAATAGAGCAAAACAAACAAAAACTCTGATTTTATAATTGAGCTTTAGTAAGTTATAATAGGAAATTCAATTTCAAAACTAGATAAATCTTAATGCTAAAGCATTTTTAATAAAGTGAAGCTGCATTATCCATAATACCATAACTGTTTTGATAAACACAAAAATTACACATGAAAAAATGATCATAAATATATAGAGGATTATGATTACTCCTGAGGCATTTTGTTTTTGTAGAAAGAATGAAGTATTCTGATCATATTGTTGTCTATATATACATTTTAACTTTAATTACTAATCACTAATTAAGTACCTCACATGATAGAAATTCAGGAAAATGCTATAAAGGATACAATTACAACCCATAATCTTTTTATTACATGGATATAATTAAAAGTGATATAGGAGTTAATACAACTCAAATATTTAAAACTATATTTCATTTTTTATTTAAATATATTATGTGCTTTCAAATAATATATATTTCAATGTAAGCCATTCAAGAACTACCTGATAATTTCCAAATTACTATTAATTTTTATCAGTTGTTGGTGTAGTATTTTTGGACCCAGCTATTGTCACATCAATAATATCCTGTTTGGGCCATGTTTTGGTATAGGGTGCTTTGTAGAAGATTTCTCATTACATTGATAGTCATTAGATAACCTATTCAAAATAAGTAAAATAATTCTCAATATCAACAACATTATTTACACACTCTATCCAATATCAACTTCAGCTAAACTAACAACAATCACACTAATACAATGTTGTCTATGATTTTATAAACTCAATCCCTCTATGGTCAACATGATCAAATCATATCACATAAATCAACTGGATGACTAGATTTGAATCCTGATACTGCCCAATTAAATTTTAAGTAGCTTCTCTGTACCTCAGTTTTCTCCTCAGTAAAATAGGGAGGATGATTATAATTACAGATTAATAAAGTTTAAATATACATTTAGAATCACAAGCAACATAGACTGAACACTAACTATATAAGCATTATGGAGGTTGAGAAATTTCAGGGTATGTGGAGAAGGAGATGTGTGGAGGGCACTCAAAGGGCTTGAGAATCTGCCTAAAAATATATTTTAGTGCCTGAACAATCAACACAATCATTGTAGTGTATGTAAACTGAAGGTCACTCTTGGGATTCACACTTTTAATGTAATGTAAATGTAACCTACTGCCATCCATGGGTGACTCTTTCTGTGTTTAAATTATTAAAGGTTAAAAAGCACAATGATGCAAAACAGTGACGTTCTGCTAGTGTATGGAAGTATCCTACGAAAGCCTAATGAAGTTCATTTGCTGATAACAATGCTATCTGCAAAAGAGTATCTCAGAAAGGGACCACCCGGGTCAAGCTAGGTCAGCATTTGGGTAGCACTGCTGCCAGCAAGCACAGCTGCTACTGAAATATTTTCTCAGAAAAAGGAAGATCACCCTCTGAGTCATCTCCAATTAAATCTCTGTCACAGGCCTATGTGTGTGTTTTAAAGGGAGGCCTATAATCATAGGTTTGATCGTTAGCAACTCTGGACATAATCACAGGGTAACAATGCAGCTATTCAAGCATTCAAGGCCCAGAGTAAATAATACCTATTTGTGGTTAAGAAAACAGTAAATTCCAGACGGTCCATCATAGATAGCTCAAAGTCCCCAGTGAAGGTTACCATCCACTGGCATTTCTCTCCCTGCTCGTCAGCACAAACGCCCCCAGCTTCTGTTCTATTTTTTCCCACTGCCTTGGCTTATCTGGATAATGTTGTTATTGAAATACAACCAATGAGTTAAACATAAATACCAATGCAGATATTTAGAAGACATGAATGCACCACCTGTAATCCTCTAAATAAAGTTATTAAATGTAAGAGGAGGAAACCTATACCTTGAGAAGAAAACTGAATGAGGTAGGACTGGTTTCATCCTGGAAAGGAACACAAAGAAATATAATTGATTGGGAAACCTGGAAGAATACCAATTAAGGAAAAAGTGGGAAAATTTTCTCTTATCCCTCAGGTTGACAATATAGATCGGCAAAGACCTTGTAGTCTTAAAATGAATGTGCAGGAAATTGTAAGAAGCGCATAAGTTTTATGTGATAGCTAAAATCCAGCTCTGAGGGCTTACTGAGAATAGTGAAAAAACAGATATTCTGCCATTTTATTTCAGAGAAATTCTGACTCCCAGCCGGAAGGAACTTGCTTGCTAACAAAATAAAATACATTCACTATATCTTAGGAGATAAGGTTTGACCTTATCTTTTAAACTTGGTTTGAGCCACACCTGTAACAGGGTACCTAGGAAGTGGGAGCTTTAGTTTTCACTTTTCTTTTGCTGAGCATGGTCTCAGATTGCACCATATTTTGTATGCTTTTAATTCGAAGCTTAACAGTAGAAACTATTGCAGAAAATAATAATAATAGCAACAACAGTAATAAGTAATGACAGACATATTTTTTCATAATCTACTACACTGTTTCTTTCACTACCAACTACCCCAGTTTGGAGGTAGATGGAAAAAAAATGGAGGAAACAAAAAATGCTGAAAGTCTACAGAGTTCTTACAAAACCCTGGTTTTCTTGATTTGTTATTACTATTTTACAAATGGGGAACTAGGACTCGGTTATATATTTTATACAAGCTCATGTAGCTAATAGGTGCAGAAGCTGGAATTCAAATATACAACATACGATTTTATAGCATGTGTTTTTTCCACTCTACCTTGCTACCTCCCAAAGATTTCTGATGTGACCCCACTCAGAAGGAAGGAGCATATTTTTCTGAGTGACCGATAAAGAGAATCACGTCAGATCTGCGTAAGTTTGTAAAGGATGGCTTACACAGTTGTGGTAGAAAAATTATAGACATCACTGTCTTTTCTCCTCTCCCACTAATAAGGTTAATAAGATTACCAGTTGTGTTCCTTAGCCTGAGGCTGATTTGAAAGGCTATCAAAAAGAAACTGTTTGACAACAACCACCCCTCCTGCCAATTTGGAAGTTGTAGCTAAAGAAATTATGCTAGCTAATCCAGAGGGTCTTTGAGAGGATATAGATAGGAAGAGAGAAAGGGAAAATAATTTTTCTAGCTTTCCAGGGGGATGAAAGGTATTTAGATTCTGAGATGTGGGACATATGATATTTTTCTTACAGTGATCAAAGAGATGGTTGGATGTTTTGAATAATTTGAAAACAATCTCATTATCCAAGGGCTGTGGAAAGCACAGAATTATCTGAACTTCAAAAACTCATATGGGGGTGCAAGAGTAGTTTAGTAGTAGAATTCTCACCTATCATGTGGGAGACCCAGGTTTGATTCCCAGTCCATGCACTCTGCAAAAAAAAACAAACAGCCCGGCCGCCCTCCTTCTCCCCTCTCTTTCTCCGCCGGCCCGCCGCGCGGAGCCCACGCCCCGCAGCAGCCGACCCGCCCGCCCTCCTTCTCCCCTCTCTTCCCCCTCCTGCTCCGGCCGCTCTCCAACCACCACGGTGCCCTCTTCCCCCGCCTTCACCGGCTCCTCCGACACCAGCCTCGACAGCCTTGCCGCCCTCACCTTTCCTCCTCCAGAACAGCTACTGGGGGAATGGAGATAATACAGAGCAGCCCCCGGAGCCACGAGGGAGATCAAAGGGACTGCGTACCCCATCCTGGAACGGCTGACTATCTGGGAGAACCAGCTCCGGTGAGATCACCAAGGGGCACGGGCTTTCCTGGGTGGGACGGCAAGCGACCGGAGTCCCTCCCTTCCACCTTCCCAGGCCAGCTGGTAGAATTGGACAGGCGGTCCCCTTAGGCCGCGGCGGCTGGTGCCCCCACCACGTGAGGCCCCCCGGACCAACTGAGATAGTTGGGTCGGAAATCCCCAGACTGCGGAGAACAGTGACCGGGGGATCCCTTCCAAACACGTGACTCCCCCATTCGGCTGGGAACAGTGCACTCTCCCGGGCTGCGACAGCTGGCGCCCTCCCGCCACGCTTGGCGCCCCGGGCCGACTAGCTAATTCGGCCGGACGCTCTCCCGTGCTGCGGCGGCCGGCGACCCTCCCCGCATTCGGAACCCCAGGCCGGCTGGCATTCTTCCAAGACGCTTCGGCTGCCGAACCTCCCCTACGGCGAGAATTTTCCAGAGTTAAAGGACCCACAGCAACTTTCACTGGTGGAACCCGTAGACAAACGTGTGCCACGAGCGCCACCTACTGGGCAGGATAAGAAAAACAGAACCCAGAGATTGCACAGAAAAATCTTTCAACCTGTGGGGTCGAACACCCAGGGAAATCTGACTAAATGCCCAGACGCCAGCAGAAGATAACGGATCACGCTCAGAAAATTGAACATATGGCCCAGTCAAACGAAGAAACCAATAGTTCAAATGAGATACAGGAGCTGAAACAACTAATGCTGAATATACGAAGAGAAATGGAAAACCTCTTCAAAAACGAAATCGATAAATTGAGGGAGGACATGAAGAAGACATGGGCTGAACATAAAGAAGAAATAGAAAAACTGAAAAAACAAATCACAGAACTTATGGAAGTGAAAGATAAAGTAGAAAAGATGGAAAAAAACAATGGATACCTACAACGATAGATTTAAAGAGACAGAAGATAGAATTAGTGATTTGGAGGATGAAACATCTGAATTCCAAAAAGAAACAGAAACTATCCGGAAAAGAATGGAAAAATTTGAACAAGGTATCAGGGAACTCAAGGACAATGTGAACCGTACAAATATACGTGTAGTGGGTGTCTCAGAAGGAGAAGAGAAGGGAAAAGGAGGAGAAAAACTAATGGAAGAAATTATCACTGGAAATTTCCCAACTCTTATGAAAGACCTAAAATTACAGATCCAAGAAGTGCAGCGCACCCCAAAGAGATTAGACACAAATAGGCGTTCCCCAAGACACTTACTAGTTAGAATGTCAGAGGTCAAAGAGAAAGAGAGGATCTTGAAAGCAGCAAGAGAAAAACAATCTGTCACATACAAGGGAAACCCAATAAGACTATGTGTAGATTTCTCAGCAGAAACCATGGAAGCTAGAAGACAGTGGGATGATATATTTAAGTTACTAAAAGAGAAAAACTGCCAGCCAAGACTCCTATATCCAGCAAAATTGTCCTTCAAAAATGAGGGAGAAATTAAAACATTCTCAGACAAAAAGTCACTGAGAGAATTTGTGACCAAGAGACCAGCTCTGCAAGAAATACTAAAGGAAACACTAGAGTAAGATACAAAAAGACAGAAGAGAGAGACATGGAGAAAAGTGTAGAAAGAAGGAAAGTCAGATATGATATATATAATACAAAAGGCAAAATGGTAGAGGAAAATATTATCCAAACAGTAATAACTCTAAATGTTAATGGACTGAATTCCCCAATCAAAAGACATAGACTGGCAGAATGGATTAAAAAACAGGATCCTTCTATATGCTGTCTACAGGAAACACATCTTAGACCCAAAGATAAATATAGGTTGAAAGTGAAAGGTTGGGAAAAGATATTTCATGCAAATAACAACCAGAAAAGAGCAGGAGTGGCTATACTAATATCCAACAAATTAGACTTCAAATGTAAAACAGTTAAAAGAGACAAAGAAGGACACTATATACTAATAAAAGGAACAATTAAGCAAGAAGACATAACAATCATAAATATTTACGCACCGAACCAGAATGCCCCAAAATACGTGAGGAATACACTGCAAACACTGAAAAGGGAAATAGACACATATACCATAATAGTTGGAGACTTCAATTCACCACTCTCATCAATGGACAGAACATCTAGACAGAGGATCAATAAAGAAATAGAGAACCTGAATATTACTATTAATGAGCTTGACTTAACAGACATTTATAGGACATTACATCCCACAACAGCAGGATACACCTTTTTCTCAAGTGCTCATGGATCATTCTCAAAGATAGACCATATGCTGGGTCACAAAGCAAGTCTTAAAAAATTTAAAAAGATTGAAATCATACACAACACTTTCTCGGATCATAAAGGAATGAAGTTGGAAATCAATAATAGGCGGAGTGCCAGAAAATTCATAAATACATGGAGGCTCAACAACACACTCTTAAACAACAAGTGGGTCAAAGAAGAAATTGCAAGAGAAATTAGTAAATACCTAGAGGCAAATGAAAATGAAGACACAACATATCAAAACTTATGGGATGCAGCAAAGGCAGTGCTAAGAGGGAAATTTATTGCCCTAATTCCTTTATCAGAAAAGAAGAAAAGGCAAAAATGCAGGAATTAACTGTCCACTTGGAAGAACTGGAGAAAGAACAGCAAACTAATCCCAAAGCAAGCAAAAGGAAAGAAATAACAAAGATTAGAGCAGAAATAAATGAAATTGAAAACATGAAAACAATAGAGAAAATCAATAAGACCAGAAGTTGGTTCTATGAGAAAATCAACAAGATTGATGGGCCCTTAGCAAGATTGACAAAAAGAAGAAGAGAGAGGATGCAAATAAATAAGATTAGAAATGAGAGAGGAGACATAACTACTGACCTCACAGAAATAAAGGAGGTAATAACAGGATACTATGAACAACTTTACGCTAATAAATACAATAATTTAGAAGAAATGGACAGGTTCCTGGAAAGACATGAACAACCAACTTTGACTCAAGAAGAAATAGACGACCTCAACAAACCAATCACAAGTAAAGAGATTGAATTAGTTATTCAAAAGCTCCCTAAAAAGAAAAGTCCAGGACCAGACGGCTTCACATGTGAATTCTACCAAACGTTCCAGAAAGAATTAGTACCTACTCTCCTCAAACTCTTCAACATAATCGAAGTGGAGGGAAAACTACCTAATTCATTCTATGAAGCCAACATCACCCTCATACCAAAACCAGGCAAAGATATTACAAAAAAAGAAAACTACAGACCAATCTCTCTAATGAATACAGATGCAAAAATCCTCAATAAAATTCTAGCAAATCGTATCCAACAACACATTAAAAGAATTATACATCATGACCAAGTAGGATTCATCCCAGGTATGCAAGGATGGTTCAACATAAGAAAATCAATTAATGTAATACACCATATCAACAAATCAAAGCAGAAAAATCACATGATCATCTCAATTGATGCAGAGAAGGCATTTGACAAGATTCAACATCCTTTCCTGTTGAAAACACTTCAAAGGATAGGAATACAAGGGAACTTCCTTAAAATGATAGAGGGAATATATGAAAAACCCACAGCTAATATCATCCTCAATGGGGAAAAATTGAAAACTTTCCCCCTAAGATCAGGAACAAGACAAGGGTGTCCATTATCACCACTATTATTCAACATTGTGTTGGAAGTTCTAGCCAGAGCAATTAGGCAAGAAAAAGAAATACAAGGCATCAAAATTGGAAAGGAAGAAGTAAAACTATCTCTGTTTGCAGACGATATGATACTATACGTAGAAAACCCAGAAAAATCCACAACAAAATTACTAGAGTTAATAAATGAGTACAGCAAAGTAGCAGGCTACAAAATCAACATTCAAAAATCTGTAGCTTTTCTATACACTAGTAATGAACAAGCTGAGGCGGAAATCAAGAAACGAATCCCATTTACAATTGCAACTAAAAGAATAAAATACCTAAGAATAAATTTAACCAAAGAGACAAAAAACCTATATAAAGAAAACTACAAAAAACTGCTAAAAGAAATCACAGAAGACCTAAATAGATGGAAGGGCATACCGTGTTCATAGATTGGAAGACTAAATATAATTAAGATGTCAACCCTACCTAAACTCATCTACAGATTCAATGCAGTACCAATCAAAATCCCAACAACTTATTTTTCAGAATTAGAAAAACCAATAAGCAAATTTATCTGGAAGGGCAGGTTGCCCCGAATTGCTAAAAACATCTTGAGGAAAAAAAACGAAGCTGGAGGTCTAGCGATGCCGGACTTTAAGGCATATTATGAAGCCACAGTGGTCAAAACAGCATGGTATTGGCATAAAGATAGATATATAGACCAATGGAATCGAATAGAGTGCTCAGATATAGACCCTCTCATCTATGGACATTTGATCTTTGATAAGGCAGTCAAGCCAACTCACCTGGGACAGAACAGTCTCTTCAATAAATGGTGCCTAGAGAACTGGATATCCATAAGTAAAAGAATGAAAGAAGACCAGTCTCTCACACCTTATACAAAAATTAACTCAAAATGGATCAAAGATCTAAACATTAGGTCTAAGACCATAAAACAGTTAGAGGAAAATGTAGGGAGATATCTTACGAATCTTACAACTGGAGGCGGTTTTATGGACCTTAAACCTAAAGCAAGAGCACTAAATAAATAAATAAATAAATGGGAACTCCTCAAAATTAAACACTTTTGTGCATCAAAGAACTTCATCAAGAAAGTAGAAAGACAGCCTACACAATGGGAGACAATATTTGGAAACGACATATCAGATAAAGGTCTAGTATCCAGAATTTATAAAGAGATTGTTCAACTCAACAACAAAAAGACAGCCAACCCAATTACAAAATGGGAAAAAGACTTGAACAGACACCTACCAGAAGAAGAAATACGGATGGCCAAGAGGCACATGAAGAGATGCTCAATGTCCCTGGCCATTAGAGAAATGCAAATCAAAACCACAATGAGATATCATCTCACACCCACCAGAATGGCCATTATCAACAAAACAGAAAATGACAAGTGCTGGAGAGGATGCGGAGAAAGAGGCACACTTATCCACTGTTGGTGGGAATGTCAAAGGGTGCAACCACTGTGGAAGGCAGTTTGGCGGTTCCTCAAAAAGCTGAATATAGAATTGCCATACGACCCAGCAATACCATTGCTAGGTATCTACTCAAAGGACTTAAGGGCAAAGACACAAACGGACATTTGCACACCAATGTTTATAGCAGCGTTATTTACAATTGCAAAGAGATGGAAACAGCCAAAATGTCCATCAACAGAAGAGTGGCTAAACAAACTGTGGTATATACATACGATGGAATATTATGCAGCTTTAAGACAAGATAAACTTATGAACCATGTAATAACATGGATGGACCTAGAGAATATTATGCTGAGTGAATCCAGCCAAAAACTAAAGGACAAATACTGTATGGTCCCACTGATGTGAACGGACATTCGAGAATAAACTTGAAATATGTCATTGGTAACAGAGTTCAGCAGTAGTTAAAAACAGGGTAAGCCAATGGGTAATTGAAGCTGAAGGGATACAGACTGTGCAACAGAACTAGATACAAAAACTCAAAAATGGACAGCACAATAATACCTAATTGTAAAGTAATCATGTTAAAATACTGAATGAAGCTGCATCTGAGCTATAGGTTTTGTTTTTGTTTTTGTTTGCTTGTTTGTTTGTTTGTTGTTGTTGTTTTTTACTATTATTACTACTTTTATTTCTTTTCTTTATATTAACATTTTATATCTTTTTCTGTTGTGTTGCTAGTTCCTCTAAACCGATGCAAATGTACTAAGAAACAATGATCATGCATCTATGTGATGATGTTAAGTATTACTGATGTAGAACGGTATGATTTCTAAATGTTGTGTTAATTTCTTTTTTTTTCTTTCCGTTAATAAAAAAATTAAAAAAAAAATTCCAATCTGGAAAGCATAAAAAACAAACAAACAAAAAACAAACAAACAAACAAAAACCAAACAAGCAAACAAAATTTAGCAAATGGTGCTGCAATAACTGGATACTCACATGGAAAAATAATGAAATGTGACCCTACCATACAGAATACAAAAAAGAAAAAAAACATAAAGAAAAACTCATAGAGAGTTAGACTATGAGCATCTCAGTTTCAAATGGAAAATGTGGAATGACGGGATTATTTTCCAAATGGTCTTACTTTGATAAGGTTCAAAAACCTGTTGCATAATCCTGAATAGAGAGGGAACCCCAATAATAATTGAGCTTTAGTTTTACACCAGTCTGATGGGACAGGGATTCAATATTTAGTTTGATTTATTTTTTAATTATGAATGATATTTGTTTCATACCCCATTTTTTGAAGTAAGAGTCGTTTTGGTTTACCTAGCTTAAAAATTATCTTGTTATCTCAGGCAGGGCTGTGTAATAAAAAAGACATCAAACTTGAAATCATTTTAACTTGAGAGCCCTTCAATCTGTATGTAATCCTTTTACACTGTAAGTTCTCATTTGTTAAGGAAGGAATTTAGACTGGAATATCAATATAATTGCTTTCTGATATAATATGTAATAAAAAGGATATCCATGTAATTTATCAATGAAATTTGAAGCTTTTAGTGCAAAAGGGAGAGCTAAAAATAATTCATTATATATTTAAAAATGTTTATTCCCTAGCTGTGCTGGTTTGAGGCAGAAGTGTATCCCAGAAAAGCCATTTTCTGTTTCCTAGTCCAATCTTTTGGGGGAAGACTTATTGTTTGGGTGGGATCTTTTTGATGAAGTTGTTTCCATGGAGATGTGACCCACCCAATTGTGGGTGGGAGCTTTTGATTGGATGATCTGTCTCCGCCCTTTCAAGGTGGGTTTTAATCCTCTTATTGGAGTCCTTTAAGAGGGAATCATTTTGGAAAATTCTGAGAGCCAAAACAGAGATGTTTAGAGACACAAAAAGAAAACGCCCTGGGGGAAGCTATTCAAAACCAGAAACTGGGAGAGAAAGCTAGCAGACATCACCATGTGCCTTTCCATGTGACAGAGTAACCCCTAACACCATCAGCCTTTCCTTCAGAGACAAGGCATCTTTATCTGGATGCCTTCGTTTAGGCTTTTTTATGAATTTAGAACTGTAAACCTGTAACTTAATACATCCCCTTTATAAAAGTCGATACATTTCTGGAAGTATTAACAAACTGAAACACTAGCTGACAAATTGGTTTAATTATAGAGGCGGATCTACAAATTTCAGATCAAAACTCATTTCAAAGAAGGCAGTCTATATACTGTTTGGTTCCAACTATATGGCATCATAGAAAAGGCAAAACTATAAAGACAGTAAACATAACCATGGTAACAAATGGTACAGGAGAAAAGAGGAGAGATAAATAGATAGAACTCAGGGCATTTTTAGAACAGTGAACTACACTTTCTCACACTGCAATGGTGGATGCATGTCATTTTTGCATTTGTTAAAACCCATAGAATTGTATAACACAAAGGGTAATCCCTAATGTAAACTACTGAGCTTAGTTTATAATAATGTATGAATAAAGGTTAATCAGGCATAACAATGTACCACATTAATGCAAGATGTTAATAATAGGGGAAACTATGTAGGACTAGAAGAGGTATTTGGGAATTCTCTGTACTTCCTTCATAATTTTTCTATAAATCAAAAG
Source organism: Tamandua tetradactyla (assembly GCF_023851605.1). Lineage (NCBI taxonomy): Eukaryota > Metazoa > Chordata > Mammalia > Pilosa > Myrmecophagidae > Tamandua > Tamandua tetradactyla. The sequence continues at coordinate 32,240,129 of NC_135339.1, forward strand.
CTGCTCTAAAAAATAAGGTCTATTAAACATGAAAGAATTTCTTTCAAAAATATTTTCCTAGAAATAAAAATAATCTTATCTTTACACATTAGAGCAAAAAAACTTCATACTGTTCATTAAATATATTAAAATTGAAAATAACATTCGCATATTTACTCTGTTTTCTAGTCATATCTATCTAAAATACAATGTCACTGGCTTTATTTCAGTCTTTGAAGAATATTTGTGCTGCAGTGTGGTCTTATTTTTATTTATTCAATATAAGTAAAATACTCAATATAGTTGCCTGGCAATCTTCAAACTTCTATTTTAGTGTTAGGTTGAAATGGTTTTACACCTGAAATTAACTATTCTCTGTGAATTATAATATTTTTAATTGAGAACATACACCATTGATGCTGTTAACTGGTAAACTCTGAGAAAATTTTATTAAATGGAAGATATTCTAAATACTAATTTTTCTTTCTGGTATTTACATGTATAAATATGTAAATGCAAATGTTTTCATAGGCACTGCTTTTTAAAAAAGTATTTATTTTTTTGCCTTAATTCATTGTAACTTGAAATACACATTTTTTTATTTTTCATTAAATTTTTAAATTTTCAAAAGAAAAAATACAACACAAACACTCTCAACACATGATCACTCCATTCTACACACACAAAGACTAATTCACAACATCATCGCATAACCACACATTCATCACCATGACCATTTCCCAGAACACTTGCATCAATTCAGAAAAAGAAATAAAAAGACAACAGAAAAATAAAATAGGGAAAACAAATTATACATACCAATACCCATTACCCCTCCCTTTCATTGATCACTAGCATTTCCAACTAAATTTATTTTAACATTTGTTTCCCTATTATTTATTTTATTCCATATGTTGTTCTCGTCTGTTGCAAGGTAGATAAAAGGAGCATCAGACACAAGGTTTTCACAATCACACAGTCACATTGTGAAAGCTGTATCATTATACAATCATCATCAAGAAACATGGCTACTGGAACACAGCTCACATTCTCAGGCAATTCCCTCCAGCCTCTTCACCACATCTTGGATAACAAGTTGGTATCTACTTAATGCATAAGAATAACTGCCAGGACAACCTCTCGACTCTGTTTGGAATCTCTCAGCCATTGACACTTTGTCCATTTCACTCTTCCCCCTTTTGTTCAATTCATCTCAATCCCTTGATGCTGGGTCTCAGCTCATTCTAGAGTTTTTCTCAATCCCTTGGTGCTGGGTCCCAGCTCATTCTAGGATTTCTGTCCCATGTTGCTAGGAAGGTCCACACCCCTGGGAGCCATGTCCCACGCAGACAGGGGGATGGTGGTGAGTTTGCTTGTTGTGTTGGCTGGAGAGAGAGGCCACATTTGAGCAGCAAAAGAGGTTCTCCTGGGAGTGATTCTTAGGCCTAATTTTAAGTAGGCTTGACCTATCCTTTGTGGGGTTAAGTTTCATATGAACAAACCCCAAGACTGGGGGCTCACCCTATAGCTTTGGTTGTCCACACTGCTTATTGAGAATGTCAAGAATTCAACTTGGGGAGGTTGAATTTTCCCCCATTCTCACCATTCCCCAAAAGGGACTTTGCAAATACCAACAAAATCTCATATCCTACCCAAGGTTCCATGTACTTATCTTGTTCAGCCAATTATCTACATAAGTTATATTAGGAAATGCACTAGTTAAAATATAAATTTTGTACCATATAAACATTTTTTTGCTTTAGTCTCACACATAAGTTGAAATTTTAAAATATTAATTACCATTATTTTCAGCACCCTGCATTAATGACATTCCTTTGTTCTCCTCATGCAAAAACATTTTTTTAATTTGTATGTTTAGTCACTATCATTATACACTCTAAGCATTCCCAGATTATATCATCTCAATCTGTACTATCTATCCTTCCCTGTGATCTCACCTATGCCCCCAGCCCTCCTCCCTCCACCACCCTCACACTGAGCCCCACCCAGTGTTTCAACATAATTGTGTTACAGTTAGGTAGTATTGCACTGTCCATCTCTGAATTTTTATATTCTGTCCTGTTGCACAATCTGTATCCCTTCAGCTCCAATTATCCAATATCTTACCCTATTTCTATCTCCTGATGATCTCTGCTCCCAATGACATATTCCAAGTTTACTCACTAAAGTCAGTTCATATCAGTGAGATCATACAGTATTTGTCCTTCCATTCCTGGCAAATCTCACTCAGCATAATGTCCATAAGGTCCATCCATGTTGTTACATATTTCATAACTTTATTCTGTCTTACAGCTGCATAATATTCCATGGTATGTATATGCCACAGTTTGTTTAGCCACCCGTCTGTTGATGGACATTTTGGCTGTTTCAATCTCTTGGTAACTGCAAACAATGCTGCCATAAACATCGATGTGCAAATGTCCATCTGTGTCCTTGCCCCCATGTCCTCCGAGTAGAGACAGCATACAGATGTCCTGTTTTTAAATCCATTCTGCCAGTCTATGTCTTTTGATTGGGGAGTTTAATCCATTAACATTTAGTGTTATTACTGCATGGGTAGTACTTTCTTCTACCATTTTGCCTTTTGGATTTTATATGTCATATCTAATTTTCCCTCTTTTTACCTTTACTCATAGTCTTCCTTTCTACACTCTTCTTCACACTTCTCTCTTCTGTCTTTTTGTATCTGTCTGTAGTGCTCCCTTTAGTATTTCTTGCAGAGCTGGTCTCTTGGTCACAAATTCTCTCAGTGATTTTTTTCCAGAAAATGTTTTAATTTCTCCCTCATTTTTGAAGGACAATTTTGCTGGATATAGAATTCTTGGTTGGCAGTTTTTCTCTTTCAATAATTTAAATATATTATCCCACTGTCTTCTTGCCTCCATGGTTTCTGCTGAGAAATCTATGCATAGTCTTATTGGGCTTCCTTGTATGTGATGGATTCCTTTTCTCTTGCTGCTTTCAAGATCCTCTCTTTCTCTTTGACCTTGGACATTTGATTATTAAATGTCTTGGAGTATGTCTATTTGGATCTATTCTCTTTGGGGTATGCTGCACTTCTTGGATCTGTAATTTTAAGTCTTTCATAAGAGTCAGGAAATTTTTCAGTGATAATTTCCTCCATTAGTTTTTCTCCTTTTCCCTTCTCTTCTCCTTCTGGGACATCCACAACACATATATTTGTGCGCTTCAAATTGTCATTCAATTCCCTGAGTCCCTGCTCATATTTTTCCATTTTTTTCCCTAAATTTTCTTTTTCTTGTTGGATTTCTAATATTCTGTCCTCCAGTTCACTAATACTATGTTCTGCCTCTTGAAATCTACCCTTGTAGTTTCCATTGTTTTTTTTTTTTTCCATCTCTTCTACTGTGCCTTTCATTCCCATAAGTTCTGTGATTTGTTTTTTTAGACTTTCAATTTCTTTTTGTTCATTTCTTGCCTTCTTTATATACTCCCTCAATTCATTGATTTGGTTTTTGATGAGGTTTTCCCCATCTGTTCATATATTCTGAATTAATTGTTTCAGTTCCTGTATCTCATTTGAATTGTTGGTTTGTTCCTTTGACTGGGCCATATTTTCAATTTTCCTAGTGTGATTTGTTATTTTTTGCTGGCATCTAGGCATTTAATTACTTTAATTAGTTTATTCTGGAGATTGCTTTCATTTCTTTTACCTAGGGTTTTCTTGCTGGATGAATTTGTTGTCTATCTGTTCTTTGACATTCAGTTCAGCTTTTTCTGGACCTCTAGCTTAGGTTTTGTTTAACAGAGGAGAATTTTACAGTTCTTGTTTTCTTGTTTCCTGCCCTGCTTGTATGGTGCCTTTCCCCCTCCACCCTCAGGAGGGTCTACTTAGGTATTATACCCCCCAGCCAGATTTTCCCAGACCAAACTGGTCTCTTATCGGGAGGAAAAGAGTCACCTACATCGGTTTTCCCTGAGGGTGAGACCCAGCAGGTTGAAAGACTTTCCTGTGAAGTCTCTGGGCTCTATTTTTCTTATCCTGCCCAGTATGTGGTGCTTATCTGCCTTCAGGTCCCACCAGCATAAGATGATCTGGCACCTTTAACTTTGCAGACTCTCCCTGCTGGAGGTGTGGTGGAGACAGAGGAGAGGTTGTAGGCTGGTTTTAATGGCTTCAAATTACCAAGCCCTGGTGTCTGAATTCCTTGAGGGAGGGATTCCACCTGAGTTGGGCTTCACCCCTCCCCTGGGTAAGGCGAAGTCTCCAGACAAGCCCTCAAATGAGCTTGTTTCTGCCTATGCCTGGGGCAGTTGAACGCTGAGAAGTCCTGCCACTATATCCAAAGGCAGTCAAGCCTTTGTAGAAACATAGTCACAAAAACCTCTGTTTCCTTTTTTTTTTTTTTTCCTTTTTCTGTCAGCCCTGCCCCCTTGGCACTGGGGCAAATTGAGCGACCTCCGCTTTGACCAGGTTCACCTGAGCTGGGGGCCTATTTTCAGTAGTCAGAATTTGTTAATTAATTCCACAATTGGCGTTTGGTTGGGCTCAGCCACTGCTGCTGGTAAAATCCCTTTCCTTTCCCCTCTGGGAAATAGCCTGTGGGGGAGGGGCGCGGCTGTGGCATCTTGGGGAACTCACAGTTCTGGGGGGGGGGCTTATAGCCAGTCCAGCTGGTCCAGGCTGGAGTACACTGTGTGTCCAGTCACTGACGTGGCCCCAGGAACTGTTTTGTATTGTTTCTGTTTATTTAGTAGTTGTTCTGGAGGATGAACTAAAACACGCACATTGCTAATCTGCCATCTTGGCCTGGTTGAAATATATTTTTTTTAAGAATAAAATCTTGTTGAAAATACTTTCTACATTTATGAGTTTTGAAAATTTAATACAATTTTTAGATACTGCAAAATTGTATATCTTTGAAATATACTTTCATTCTGGTATAGAAAATAAATATATCCAATTAAAAATTGGAGCTCCATCAAAATTATTCTATACGTACAGTAACTTCAAAATACAAATATGGAATTTCAAAATTATAATATGCATATGTTTATGTCCTCATTAATTTGTAATGTTTCTCCCTTGCTCTCATATAGATAAACGTTAGCTCCTTGCTATTTGTAGTTTTCAATAATTATAATTTGCCTCAAAAGCTAAGTAATTTGGTCCTCCATTCATTGAATAGTTACATTAATGATTTCCAAAGATTGAAACCAAAATGCAAAGTTTAGAAAAAGTTTTGCAAAAGTTCAATGGAATCATAGATCATTTAATTTGATTTACGAGAGTATTTTAAAGTCTCAGACATTTCTAAAATTCAATTCATAAGTAGGGATGATATCAAATGTTTTCTCTGATGCTGAAGCAATCTTTCTATTTAACATCATTTTTGTCAGAAATGTTTTCTCATTGTCTTACTCTAAATCTGTACCCATAAAAACATTTATGCATTTTTGACAACTGTAATTTCTACTTGGGTTGCTATAATATTGTGACTTGGTGGGGATCAGTTTAAAATTGTGTGTGCACTTCAACTAAATCCAAGCACATTTCTGTGCCTCAGAATTCTTAGCATCATAAAAACATTGCTTCAAATCCAACATAATGCTTAATTAAAATTTATATTCGCATTATCTCCACAGAGGCAAGTATTTTATTTTTAATGTTGAAATGTGTATCTGAATTTCAAAAGGATTCACAATGATATAAGATTTTCCAAGTTTGATGTAGGTAATTTGCAGAAACTTTTTTGATTTTATGAATTGAATTTAAAAAGCTAGTTCCTGTTGGAAATAATTAATTTTCTCTGTGAAGTTTCTGGTGACACTTATAAAACTGGATTCATTTAACTACTGGCATATTCTTCTATTGATAGGGTTAACACCTTAAGAGCTGCCTTGTCACTTTTCATACATGTGCCACACACAAAAAAACAAAACTTCTCTTAACAATGAGAGAAATTGATTTAAATAATTTTAATTTGAAAGAAAAAAAAAGCCATGCTTCTAGGAATGAAATATAAACCCATCTTCTATAGCTACAAGTGTTAATGTGTAATCTTCTATCTCAGTCTTAAAGACAAACAACAAAACCACTACCTTTATAGTAGATGAGGAGGCTTCTTCAGCAGATTTTATCTGCTGACACCAGAAGGTTTTCATGTGTTAGTGAAATCAATGTGGCCTCCGTGGTAGATAGTAAATGTCAACAAACATTTTATTCAAGTTGCATCTTGGTCATGAATCTTTTTTAGAAACAGTAATTCAGTCCTTAACTTTTTTTATTAAACATACAATTTCAGTTTTTACTTCAATGATGCAGGAAGGTTACATGATACACAGAAAAGCATTACAAAACAAAAACTCCATACCCTGAGTGATAATACCACTGTCTGTAATGTCAAAGCAGAACTGCTTGACATTTGTTTCCCACCTCTGTTTCTCTAAACCTAACTAAATTTCCCACTTTCCCACTGAACTCGCCAATTAGCAGCTTGGAGGCTTAGTAAATTTTCCTGGACACAGCACAGGTTGGTACCCTTAGTAGTTAGCAATGTCATCGAAATCTTATACACCTTCTTTTAGTACTGAGAGCTAAAGGAATTAACTGTCCCTAGTCATTGGGGTCCCAGTGTCCCAGGTTGTTTCATTTTATCAGCCAAGGCCTTTTGCTATCCTTGAAAGGAAGTGTTAGATATGCTGCTTCTAGAGCTACCAGGTTTATTGCTGGTCATTTTTCAAATTGATCATATGTTAATGTCAGAAATGTGTTCATTGCATGTGCATGTCAAAGATATTAAACAAGAATATAGGAGAAGCTAAAAATACAAAATGGAGATCAAATGCATCCTGTCTTATCTAAATGCAACTATTATTTAAACATTTTATTAAAAGCAAATCCAAGACCAAGCTTAACTAGACCAGATGTCTGAATAAAAGGAGTAAACCAGGACTATTTAGAGCAACATAGATGAATGGTTATTTTAGTAACAGATTATTGACCTCTTATAAAGAGAATTCATTTTCCTTTTTGAAATTGTTATAGCAACATTTAATTAAAAGGTTATTTTTTAAATGGTTTGATGAAGTTGTTAATTTATTGGAAAGAATGCTGAGCAAACTGCCTCCTGAAAAAGAGGTATAAGCTTGCAATTTCTAGGGTTTTGATCAGAGAATATGGCTGTTTCAGCAGAATAGTAACTGCCTTATTTGTGATGAGAGTATGAATTGGCAGGTAGTTACTATAATGATAGTATGGGTTTTTATTACTAAGATAATGGCAATGATATAAATGAAGGCTGTATTAGCTGTGAGTTGATTTCAAAGTCTATAATAAAAATAAGTTGGAAAATTATTTTTTGCCAATAGATCCACTTAGAAGTCAGAAAAAAGGATCAGAATTGCCAGCAATCATGAAAGCACAAGAGTAGTACGAATGTGAAAATGATCAGTTTTTTGGTAATAACCATAAAATGAAGAAAATGATACTGAGATTTTGGTCAAAATTGTCCCAGATAATTTGGAAATATCCAAGCATACAGTTATACATAGTTAATCTACATACTGTTATTCCAGAAAGAATTGGCCAACTTTTCAAAGAAAGTAATAGCTTGGGGCAGAGTGAAGATAGGAAAGATAAGATAAAGCTAAAAGTGGGTTCAGAACTCAGAATTCATTCATTTTTTTTCCCCAGAATTCATTCATTTTTAAACATTGTTAGTCAGATTTCAAAAATTAAGCTGTTTGACATTCTTGAAATTGTATAGAGAAAAATCATCAATAGCTGTAACTTCGCATTGTTCACAAGCTAATACCAAACTAGATTATCAGGAGACACCTACTCCTGCTGATACTTCTATCAGGTATCCTAAGGAAATGCAGTATTTCCACTTCTCTGTCTTCTAACAAACACTTCTTTGTACTCAGAGTACAAAGAAGTTCTAACAGCTCTGCCAGGAGTTAAAGCAGAGCAGAACTGATAAGTGTTTAGCGAACCTAACATATATCTTCCTTAAGCTTTTACTAGAATATAAAGCAAACTAGGATATAGTCACCCAAATGAAGATGTGAGTTATCATTTGCCTCAATTTTATGCCTCATGTTAAATCTGGAACTACCTGCCTGTTCCAAAGGTAAAAATATGAGGACATTTTGATTTAGAAAATATATGACTGTAAAGATTGATGCTCTAGCAAACAATCTCCTCTTATTCGAAGTGTTACAAGGAAGACCGGTAGAACTTGTGGCCAAAACATTTTCTAAAAACAGATTAATGGCACTATAGGTTATAGAGAATACACAAAAACTCATTTTGTGTGTGTGTATATACATATATTTACACACATGTATTTGTGAATATATACATATAAGATCACGTGTATATTTACCTGCATGCGCATTATGTAAATGTATACATAATGTATACACAAACATACAGCACAAATATGCAAACATTTTAATTCCTTGTACCGTGAGTTATATAGCTATATAACTACATATTTAAAACTATAGGCATTTATCTACACATCCGCATAGAGCGTAGGTTCCATTAAAATAGACTGCAAGTATTACAAAAATGTATACTTAGCGTTTATTCCTGAGTACTAGAGAAACAAGGGAATAAAATGCCCTTAATCAAACCCATCCAGAAAATACCTTTACTGAAACACACACAGTACACAAACATATAAGATAGAGTGCCATTTTCATATTTGCTAATACACATGGACTAGAACATATGAGCACAGAGAGATGGCTTTCAATCTGCCGAAGAAAGAAAAGCCACATCTAACACCTCTTCCTGGCTTCTGTTACAATGAAAAGAGTATTATTAAATTTAGTTGATACATACACCATTGAAACTCCAAGCTTTGCATATTCTAGATATAGCTGACCTTTTAAGTAGACATACCTTTATTTATCCATGAACAAAATATTTGTGGATACATTGAATAGATTTTTTGAAGACTTTAAGGATATTTATCCCCTTGGATTTGGTTAATTCATTTTTCAGTACTCCCCCAAAGCAAAAAGTACTTTTAGATAGGATTCCTTTATCTATCAGTTGAATCCTTCAACTCCCATCAGGTTTTCCCTGCAAGTATTACAGAAAAAAGGGACAAGGCTTTCAGCCTCCTGGAATGTTATGTAGAAATAGAATAAACCGGGCTGAGGTTCGGAAGTTTCAGGAAGTAGGTTTTATTTTCCATGGCCATAAGACTCAGCTGAGTAGTCTGTGAAAGTCTGAGCCCCAAACAAAAGGCAACCTTAGCTTTTATAGACTGTATGACATGCTAGAGATAAGGTAATCTTAATATGGCCACCGGCGATATTAAAGGAAAAACAATGTTAGTTTAAGGTGCTGTGGTAGTTAGATTCAGTTGCCAACTTGGCCAGGTGAAGGCACCTAGTTCTGTTGCTGGGGACATGAGCCAATGGTACGTGAGCCTCATCTGTTGTTGATTACATCTGCAGTCGGCTAGGAGGCGTGCCTGCTGCAATGAATGACTTTTGACTTAATTGGCTGGTGCTTAAATGAGAGAGCACAACGTAGCACAGCCTAAGCAGCTCAGCATACCTCATCTCAGCACTTGCAGCTCAGCCCAGACCTTTGGAGATGCAGAAAGGAATCACCCTGGAAAGTTGCTGGAACCCAGAGGCCTGGGGAAAAGGCCAGCAGAGATTACCCTGAGCCTTCCCATATAAAGAAAGAACCTCAGTGGAAAGTTAGCTGCCTCTGAAGAACTAACAAAATAAATCCCCCTTTATTAAAAGCCAATCCGTCTCTGGTGTGTTGCATTCTGGATGCTAGCAAACTAGAACAGGTGCAAAGCGGGTTACAGAAGCAGATGAGCTGTTAGGGGAGGGTCCCCATCCCAGGGGTCTTCTCTCACTTGCCTGCAGTTTCACCGGGTCCTGAAGGCTAGGAGAGGGGGTTTCTATCCCAGGAATGTGTCTTATCTCACGTGCCTGCAGTTTTAGCTGTTCCTGAAGGTCAGGAGAGGGGGGTTGGTGATTTTCCACAGAGAAGGCAGTGGAACCAGAAGAAGCAGCGGGGGAGTGGCCTGCCTGCTGACAGGGAGCTCCAAACATTCTTTAAACTTTTGGAAATTTATGTTGGAGATTCAGGTGCCTTTTGTTACTACTTAAGCACCTTCACTGAAATGACATCCCATTTCTAGAGGATCTATTTATAGTTCATCAATGGAGTTAATTATATATTATCCTTCAGATGAATTCCCGTAGCTTTTAGATCATGGTTTTAGGTTTTCATTTGAAATTTAGCTTATAATTGGTGCAAACTTAAGCTGAAATTCTTATATTGTACCAAGTGGATTTTACTTTTGTATGCATTTAAAACTCACCCTATAGTTTAATGTATGGCTTGCACACACATCATATCAAGAAATATATATTTTTAAAAATTGTATATTGAGTTTTTATGGCATATGATAAGTTAAATAACCCTTTCCACATTAACATAATCATGAAGGAAAATCAAAATATACATGGCATTATATCAGCTCTAGAAGAACCAGCTTATCTAACATTTGCCTGAGGTAGGAAGCATTTTCATTGCCTTCATAGAGCTAAACAGGAAAAAAGGGTCAAATAGGAAAGGTCAAATAGGGAGAAGGTGAGAGAAGAGTTCAACTCATCCCCACTCTCTATTCCTGGCTGATGACACCAACAGCCAATCCAATTGAAACATCTAGCAAATTCTACCTCACTTCTATGTCACACTTGCCCATGAAGTAATGAAGGACTTTTGTGCAATTCTCTCATCATGTCAACCCTATAAAAGGGTTAACTTGAGCTTCTGAGTGATAGAAATCATACTGAACTCCTGATTTATTCTCTGCAATAATTTGGAATGAATCAGTGTCAAGTATTTAACCAAGTGATGATCCAAATTTGTATTCCTGCCATACTCATCTAATTATCACTTGGAAGAAAAGTCCAAGAAATTAGGCACCCAGGATTGGAAAAAGATACGTGCTCACTCCCTGCAGATGTTTTAAAGAATCATAATCATCTAGAGGAGGGGATATCAGCTATGGTCTGAGGGCCAAATCTGGCTCAATACCTGCCTGGTTAAAAAGTCAAGTGGTTTCTAAGGTTTGTTTGCCACATTTCCATAAATTCACTCTGGAAGAAAACTGTAAGCCCAGATGGATTCACACAATTTATTACTTGCAAAACAATGTGTTCTCTCACAGGTTCCCCCACACCCGCACCCCGACCCCAAGTTCCATGGAGGTAACGCAGTGCTGGCCCAGCATGCAGGTCTACATCACAACTGAGAAGCTGCGTGTTTAGGGCACTGCTAATCTTATAAGAGGGCTGCTAGCAAACCTAACCTTTGCCCCTAAGGCAGACATTGTTCTTTTAGTCTGGGATGTAAAAGTAATTATCTCTAGGGCATATGACACATGTCTAGGGAATATGACACCAGGTTGTTTACCTGAGAATGTAAGCAGATCTCCCAGAGAGGAAGGAGATTTGACTATTCTCCACTGTCTCTTGCCTCTGTATCTCAGGGAGCTGTTATGCAAACATTTTTGCAATGCCCTTTTCTCAGAAGACATGCGGAAAAATTGTGCAGAAATGTTTCCCAACAGTGCCTGTTTTTATAAATAAAGTATTATTGGAACACAGTCATTCTCAGTTTACATAAGGTCTACGGCTGCTTTTGCACTTCAGCAGCAGAGTGGAGTAGGAGTGACAGCGACCACACAGTCCACAAAGACAGAAATATTTAGTATCTGGCTCTTAGCAGAAAAAGTTTGCAGACCCTTGCTCTAGACCATCTGCTACTGTCCTAGCTTTAGACCCTCTCCCAGATGGTCAGAGAATAGACACGGAGTCAATGACAACACGACAACAAAAACACGGTGTAAGTGAAAACAGAGTTGGCCAAATTACAGAAAATATGCAATTAAAGTAAATGTCCAATTCTTAAATTTAATTCATTTTGGAAATAGAAAACCACTGACTCAGAACTGCAGAAATCAAATAAGTAATACAGAGAACAAAATTGAGACTTTCTCCCAGAATTAGCCATAATTCAGAGTAATTTACCACATATAAATGAACGATTGAAAGGGTTTATGAGAGAATAAAACTGGTCACAGTCAGAGAGATCTCAAACCAGCAAAGTCAGAGTAAATGTCTTAGTATCCACTTGGTCACAGCTGCTTATAAAGGCATGTAAAGAATTTCCAAATGCACCACCTGACATTAAAGTTTCTTTTTACGTAGTGGGAGCTTAATAAAACAGGGAGCAGATATGCACCAACTAGTATGGTATTGGCTTGTCCTTTATGATAATGTCTTGTCTACTGAACTGAAACTGGCTTATTAACAGATGAGCTTAAATGCAATTCTGTAGGGTGTGTTCCATTTCCTCAGAGAGCCACTGTGGTCAACTGTTTTGTCTTCTGGAAAATCCTTTCTTGTAAAGGGGTCACTGCCAGCAAAGCCCAATGCAGGCAGCCATTTCCTTTTACTTAGCAGTAGGAACAGCACAAAAATATAAAATGTTATAAAAGATAACACAATGGAATTGAGGACAGAGAAGATAATCAACTTACCGGGAATAGCCAGCCATTCCCTAAGAAGAACCAAAAAACAAAGGAATGACCTAAGCATATCTGATTTAAAGAAGAAAGATCTAGGTGGGCAGATAAGAAAAAAACCTGACAAAATTAATGATAAAAAATTCACATATGGATGTAACTTGGTGACTTTCTTTTTTAATTAAAGCATAAAAAATTCAGTAAGACAAAGCAATTATCTGTGATAGGAACAGGAATTAGTAGTAGACTGTTTTTCTATTGTCCTAAATATCTGGAGAATACTGAAGAAAATGAAACATGAACCAAGAATGAATTATCAAGTCAAGTGTTATTTTATGTGTGAAGGCATCTGAAATTATTTCAAATGTGTAATAGCTTAGAAAAACATATTACCCATGAAATAATTCTTTATAAACTTGCTCTAAGATATAAACCAGCTGCCTGTGAGATAAACAAAAAATTGGAATAGGAGAATGAGAGATTTGACTTGTAACCTGATGGGCAACTCTCACACAAAATTCTATTTTTTAAATATATATCATAAACAGCATAACACTATTTAAGCCAATGGCAAAAATCACTCTCCATTTTATACTAGGTAAGAGTGTAAGGGATTTTGCCATTGAGATAGGCTTCTTGATTTCAGTGAAGATGATGGGATCACAGAATAGCAGAAGCCAAGTGACTGTACATATCACCAAAAAGAAAGGTAGCCATATGTAATGTAAAGGGCAACAGAGATAAACAATTATTCAGAATGTCTTGGCCCATAGAGCTGTTTGATGGTAGCTAATCAATAATGGCATCCCTGGGAAAAAAATCCGTGAACAGCCTACTAGAGAGTCTACCTGTTCCATATGACAGAAAAATCCTGAGTGTGGAAGCAAAAAAGTTGACTAGATATGCAAGCATGAACAGTTCCTGCCTCTCACCAAATTTCCGAACCTAAGTCAATTCAAATCCCCAGATCCCACTGAAAGAATGGGAAACTTGGTCACCTTGAGAAAAGTCTCACACAATTGCTACTACTATACGCTATTCTAGTTTAAAAGCTGCCAGAATGTGATGTACCAGAACTGGAATGGCTTTTAAAAAGGGGAATTTAGTAAGTTATAAGTTTACAGCTATAAGGCCCTGAAAATGTCCCAAGTAAAGCAAGCATTTAAAAATGTCCAAATAAGGCACCTACAAGAGGTTAACTTTATTGAAGAAAGGCCAGTGAAGTTCAGGATTTCTCGCAACTGGAAAGGCACATGGCAAACACAGCGACACCTGCTAGTTTTCTCTCAAGGGTTCTTGTTTCATGAAGCTCCCGTAGAGGTGTTTTCCTTCATCTCCAAAGGTTTCTGGCTGCTTGGGCTCTTGTGGTTCTCATGGCTCTCCTGGGGCTCTGCTGCTCTCTCCAAAATGCTTCGTCTTTTAAAGGATTCCAGTAAACCAATCAAGACCCACCTGGAATGGGTGTGTCACATCTCCATGGAGATAATCTAACTAAAGCTTCCAACCTACATTATCGAATCAGGATTAAAGAAATGGCTACTCCCTCAAGATTGGATCAGGATTAAAACATGGCCTTTCTAGGGAACATAATCCTTTCAAACCAGCACACATGCCATAAATCTTCTTCCAAGCTTCTTCCAAAGGGACCTACAACCATTTACTAGAACAACTGTGCATTGGGGAAAGGAATATACTATACCTTTCTGGCTTACTAGACAGTAGCTCTGAAATGATGCTAATTGCTGGGAACCCAAATGCAACTGTGGCCCATCAGTTAAAGTGGAGGCTTATGGTGGCTGATTAATGGACAGCTAAGTTCAATTAACAGTGGGCCCAACTGGTCCACAAACAAACCCTGTAGTTACAGCCAGTTACTGAAACCATAATTGGAATAACCATATCTGGCAACTCTAACACATGACAACCATTATGGTAGGAAGGGCTAAGTGGAAGCCATTGGAACTCACATCCCTGCCAAGATAATAAATCTGAATCAATATTGCATCCCTGGGGAAACTACACAGATTAATTCATCTGGGAAAAAAAGCAGGTGAGAAGATACCTACACATCCCATTTAACTCATCATTTAGACCTGTGTAGAAATCAGGTGGATCTTGAAGAATGGCTGTGAACTGTCAAAAAAATATTCAGATAATGACTCCAATATAATATATTAACTAGAGAAACATGATTCCTGGAACTTGGTAGGTAGCTATTGACCTAGCTAATGCCCTTTCTTCTATTCCATTTTGCAAGGACCAAACAGTGGGTTGAACTTGGGGTTATTGCACTGTGCGATACTCTATTATATTATTAATAATAAAAGTACTTCCTTGACATTAGAGGGTTTGCCTGCATAAACCCCAATGCCTGGCACATACACACTCAAACAAATAAATATATATGAATAAATGAAAGGGCCCACAATTTTATCTTATATTAGTAATGATTCCTTTTCTGACATATTGAGAAATCAAAATTTATTGTTATTCATTACTTTGATTATTAAAGAAATCTGGGTTCAATGACTCTTAAAATAGAATGACCTATTTTAAAAGATCACACACATATTTTTCTTTGAAACTACATGCTTTCATTTCAACAATATGTATATACATATGCACAAACACATACACACACACATATAACAACATGTATGTATTAGTTCTTATTCTGTTAGTGAGAAATGCAGCTTGTCATGACAGAGTTCTCTGTTCAGGACCTCACTCAGCTGCAATCAAGATGCCAGCTGGTGATGAGGGTCTTATTTGGAGCTTGGAGAGGTCCTTGTTAAAGCTCACTGTTCATTGCAGAATGAATTCCTTGTTGTAGGAAGAGGTTCCCATTTCCCTGAGGTTGGGTGGAAACTGCTCTCACTTCTAGAGGATGCCCTCAGTTCCTTGTTGCAGGGCCCCTCATAGGCAGTTCAAAACATGGATGTTTGCTTTCTTCCAGGCCCCAGATTTAAATGGTTCATGTGATTAGGTCAACCCACCTGGATAATTGCCTTATCTTAAGGTCATCAGGTTTGGGCCTAAATTACATCCATAGCATCCCTGTTGCCAGGTAATGTAGTCTAATCACAAGCTTAACATCCAGAAAGCAGAGATTATGAGGTCATCTTGGAACTCTGTCTACCACTACATATATGTAGTATATAGGCATTGTTAAAAAAAATCCTCATTCTCTGCCATGTTCTAAAAGTTAAACCAATTTTTAGTTCTGTGACACGTTAATGGAAGAGGTGGCTATTATTCCAGTGTTTGAACCCTACAGCACCACAGTAAAAAAATACTGTGCTTAATTTTCCCAGTTCTTTTTCAGAAATACATGTGGCTATTTACCCAGGTTGTTGTACAAAGGGGAAATGTGGATACACACAAAATTTTGAGAAAAGTAGAACGTAGGATCTAAGTTGACAGGCTATCCAGAAACCAGGAAAATCATTGTGACTCTCTGTTAGAGAGGAGGCAAATGGAGGGCTCAAGTAATAAATTAAGTCCTGGCTAGTGTCTGGCTTCAGTGTGTCCAATGGATCTGTGGATCAATTCAGGGGAAATTGGAGTAAGCCCTACATTGAATTTTTGGCTAATAGAGTAAGAACTATCATATTCAGGAAAGATTGAGGAGAAGGCTCTAGAACTATACTGCAGCACATCAAAGTTAGTGAGTCAAAAACAGTCTTACATGGGAACAGTGGGTGGGGTGGTTGTTGTCAACTTAAATATCTTAGTGATACAGGGATGATAAGGACCCCTATCATATGGGCCTGCAAAAAGCAGACAGATATTTTGCAGTGACTTCACTTTACTGTTCTACCATAAGGTCAAATAAATAATATTTAACTTTCAAAATGAGGTCATACGTTTCCCACTTAGCCCACAGCCACCGAGCAAAGTGCTGACACGAGGGCCACTTCTGCATGAAATAGGACTTCTCTACAAGCATGCTTTGCTTTAGAGCTCCGTTGGCCAAGATTTTGTCAGATCAGTAGTGCAGTCTAAGGTTTTTCCTGCCCAATTTTATATATACCACTGTTAACTTTCACAAGAATTATCCTCAATAAATCTCTTAAACTACTTTGTCCCAGCATCTGAATCCTGAATGATCCAGTTAATGCAATAATAACTGCAATGAATTGAAACACATTAAATATGCCTTAATCAATGAGTTTATAATGTTACACATTATATCCTTTTCAGGATACCAATGGAGGAATTAAATTTTAAAAATGATAAATGGGGGACAAATCTAGAGTTTTTCTTGACTTTCTGATGAAAATCTATATCAGTGTTGCCAAATAGTAATAAGAGGAAGTTCTATTTATAGAAATAGCCTTGCTACTAAATGAAAAATAAGTGATAAATTAGGACATTGCCATTTTTATTTCTATTCAATTAAATGGATCTTAACTGATCATCAAAGGTTGCCAACAGCACAAAAGATACAATTGAACTTTATGAGCCACCTGACGGAAGTACCTAACACTTCCTATGAAAGTTCCTTGCCTTAAAACCAAACTTGGATCTGAATAAGTCTTTAGCTAGAATTTCTGATTTCTAAGCCATAAAGGAGTGTGGTAGGTGGAATTATATATTTATTTATCAAGAAATAAATATTCTTAATCCATTCCTATGGGTGTATGAACCCATTGTAAATAGGACTATTTGAAGATACTACTTGCAGTTAAGGTGTGGCCCAAGTGAATGAACGTGGGCCATAATCTCATTACTGGAGGCATCATGAGAAAAGTCCATGAGGAAGAGCCAGAGGCTAGAAGTCAACAGAATCCAGAAGAGGAAGGAGAGGACATTGCTATGTGATGGGGAAAGCCAAGGAATACAAGGATTGCCAGCCAGCCAGATTGCTACAACCACGGAGGAAGCAAGCCTTTATTTACCCTGGGAGGAAGTAACCCTTCAAACTTCTGAAAGCATGAACCAAAAAACCGTGTTGTTAAGCCAGATTCATGTTGTCATAACAGGAAGCTAAGAAAAGGGGTGAGAAAGCATGTTAAGTGCCATCAGGAATGCAAATAGCAGTATCTATGCTGTGGTAAACTAAAGAACAAATTCATTCAACAGTTTATTTAACAAGTTAATCATTATTAAAGAGACAGAGAGAAAAAGGAAGCCTGTATATTTAAAGAGAATGGAGACAAATATCCACCAATTTATATAAACAGAAGTTATTTGGATCCTGATTCAAAATAAAAGCACATCTAGATTCTAGATGTGCTAATAGCTTATGTTTTTAATTAATGTGCTTATATATTTAAATATATATATATTTAAAATAATTTATCTTAGAGAAATATACTGAAATACATGTACTTAAAGTTATATACCATCTAGATTTGCTTCAAAATAATGTAGGGTCAAGTGGAGGTGTAAGGGAAACAAGATTGGCCAACAGTTGATCTTTATTGACGTTAGATCAACTTAGATGAAAGGTACAAGCAGGTTCATTAGATTCCTGTGCTCTGTAGCACGTTTAGAACAAAATCTCTTAAGAAGCTGACAACCTGTTCCTTAGAGAAGAAAACGTACAACCTGTTTCTTAGAGAAGATCATGGGTCCTTATGGATTGACTCAGTGACACTGGCATTATAAACTAAAACAAAATAGCGTTATAATAATCAAAATATTTGTTCAATGTATATAACAACTCCTTAGTACCTCAATCTCTTAGCCACCCTATACTTTTTGTCAAATTAAAACTTCAAGAAGGACTAATATGTTGCATCCTCAGATAAGGAAGAGGTTACTCCTTCACCATTTTAAAAAACTAGTAAGACCATTCATTCCAAATTTTCATGACCTTGAATTGGGAAAAGCCATCTTGTTACCTAGCTCCTCCCCTCTTCACCTCTCTATCACCCATGCTCTCTCCCCATCTTGCCACAAAAGGATCTCTGATCCTAGAACAAACCAAATGAGTTGCTGGATAAACACTGCACTGATTATGGTAAGATCTGTATAAATTCTTAATTACCAACATCATAGTATATAATTACTACCATACTATCTTTTTAATATTTCTTTACGACACTAAGCTAACACCACTTCTCTCACATAGCAGATGATCAGATTTTAACATTTTCTTGCTTAGAACTTTTTAATGGCTTTCCATTTATATAAAATTAAAAGTGTAAATTATAGAATTATCTGATATAAATCTATTTGTCTCACCAACTTCATCCTATGCTATTACACCCTCTACTCCAGCCACATTAGATTGGTTTAGATTTTCCAAAAGACTTATAATGTATTTGAATGCTCTTCCCATACTTTGTGTCTACATATCTCCTACTTACCCTTCTGTTCTTATCTGAAATCATACTTAGACATTTTTTTGCTAACTGCATTTATTACCTCTCTCAGCACACTGACACAGGAAGGGTAACCGAAAAATTATGGAATAACTTTTCACTTCAAGAATCAGATTTCCCAGGGCTGAATCCTAGCTCCACACTTATTAATTGTGATTATGCACATTTCACAAATTCTTTCTATATCTTAATGTCTACATATATAAAATAGGGATAATAATGCTACCTATTATCAAAAAAAATGTTGGGAGAATAGAACAAATAACATACAGAGGTTTTAGAACAAGGAACAATTTCTTACTGACATTCAAGAAATGTTAGCAAAACAAAAACATTTTAATAGATAAACGATCTTACAAAAAATAATGTAAAATGCCTAATTAGTGTAATTTTTTTCCTGTTTTCTCTGTTTTAATTTTTATGCAACTCTCTTTCTCTAAGAGAGGATAGTATTTAGAAAGAACTGATGAGGGATACATGGTATGATATAAAACTGCATACCAGATATGATTCTACCTATTCAGCATGGGTCTGGACTGCAAAAAGGCTGAAATTTGTAACCTTATGAAGAAATGTTAATGACAGAATTTTGAAGTTGCTAACACATGTTTCAAACACATAGCAGAGATGTTCCCAGGTTTTTGCATTGTCAAATAAATATCTTTGAATCTAAGTAAATTGTCAACTTGAAGACAGTGTGAAAAGATTTTTGAGTTCTGAGTCTTCCGATATTCCTTGCTTATTTTGATGTGTTACTGGTCCCTTTACACAATACCATGCCAGAAAATAAAATACTTGCAATTAGATATTTTTAGTGGTACACAAGCGACTCCCACCTCCTTGCCATTCAAACTACAAATAATTGAATTATATTATTTTTGCTAGAGATGAAAATGTAGGTTGGGAATGCTATAAGACACCTGTACCTATTTACCACAATAAAGACTCAGTATGTTCCTTTAATAAGTCTATCTGTTAGTCTCAATATAGAACCTTTAATTTCTTGAACATAGAATTTCACTACATGTAAAGCTAAATTCTCCATTCTTCATTTGGTGAAATATTACTGATTTAAAATGTCAGCTTGATCAACTTCTCTATGAAATTTCATTTGAATCACCTTGGAAAGATTAATTGCTTTGTCTTTGTGCTCACCTAGAAATTTAATCCTATCATCCCTAAAGCACATATCCTGCTCTTCTGAGTTAATCTGACTAGAATATGAATTCCTCAGAACCATGGATTTTTGATTACCATATTTCGAGGGGCTTGAAGATAGTATGGTGCATAATAAGTGCTTGTGCTGGTTTGAAAGGATGTATGTCCCCTAGAAAAGCCATGTTTTAATCTAAATCCCATTTCATAAAGACAGAATAATCCCTATTCAATACTGTATGTTCGAAACTGTAATCAGATCATCTCCCTGGAGATGTGATTTAATTCAAGAGTGGTTGTTAAACTGGATTAGGTGACGACATGTGTCCACCCGTTTGGGTGGGTCTTGATGAGTTTCTGGAGTCCTGTAAAGAGGAAACATTTTGGAGAATGAAGGAGATTCAGAGAGAGCAGGGCAGAACGACATAGCCATGAGAAGTAGAGTCCACCAGCCAGTGACCTTTGGATATGAAGAAGGAAAATGTCTCCCGGGGAGCTTCATGAAACAGGAAGCCAAGAGAAGAAGCTAGCAGATGACACCATGTTCAGCATGTGCCCTTCCAGATAAGAGAGAAACACTGACTTGTTCGCCATGTGCTCTTCCACTTGAGGGAGAACCCTGAACTTCTTCAGCCTTCTTGAGCCAAGGTGTCTTTTCCTGGATGCCTTACATTGGACATTTCTGTAGACTTGTTTTAATTGGGACATTTTCTTGGCCTTAGAACTGTAAACTAGCAACTTAATAAATTCCCCTTTTTAAAAGCCATTCTGTTTCTGGTTGAGGCATTTTCATGGTCTTGGAACTGTAAACTAGCAATTGATTAAATTCCCCTTTTTGAAAGTCATTTCATTTCTGGTATATTGCATTCGGCAGCCAGCAAACTAGAACAGTGCTTAACAAATTTATTAAAATAATGGCTGAATGTCTATGCTATTAACATTCTCATGATTTCTATAAGTTTGGGGATTTAAAGAAATCACAATTTACCACACTTCTTCCAATTCGTACTTACAACAATAGTTTGCATTTTAAATAAACATTTTCAGCTAATTGTTAGGGTCTTATATAAAACATAATTTACAATGTCATGTGTAGCAAACTTAAGGAAGGGAAACAATTTCTATAGGAACATCAGGGTCAAATAATAGAAACATGCATTAGGAAATTGATAACATTAAGATAAATAGAAAATCCTCCAAAGCTTTAGAAATTAAGTAACATTTCTAAGTGAGGTTTCTAGTATAGAAGAAATTATAAGGAAAAAATAAAATGTTTTTAACATAATAATATTGAAAACATATTAAATTTGTTGAGAGAGGAGTGTAGCTAAAGAAGCACTTAGAATGAAATTTCTAGCTTCTAAAATGATTTCTGGAGTTCGAGTCATCACCCTGAATTTTGCATTTGTAGGATTAAGATGGATAGAAGAAGGGGGACATTTCCAACCAATTCACCTTTATAAAGATCACCTTTTGTACTTGGTGATATGTATCTGCTTTTATTCCAGTCTGCAATGTGCCTGACCAAACACTGGGCTTTTATCACTAAGGAGGAAGAAAACTGTCAAGGTTTGGGTAGCAACCAGTAGTCTCTGCCACGTTTTTCATTTCATGCAAATCAAAATGCTGAATAATAATGGAAAATTAATCATAATGTACAATGTATCTTAGATGTGTGCAGTATCTAAGCAGCCATTCATGCAAACACTGAAATTTAATTTAAATATAATTATAGTGCAAATATATGCTAAAATTATGGATTGTGGAAGAGGTTAAGGGATGGAAGAAATAGAAATGATACGGTATGAGAGTCGAATCCTCATGTGGAAATACAGAGTTAAATATTAGAGATAATAATGTATAATGGAGCAGAACTTGGTTGGATAGAGGTGGGGATTGTTTTTAAAGACACAATATTATTGTATATGAAAACTATATACTGCAATGATTTTAAAAATAGAAACCGTATTAAATAGATAGTCCTCTAGATATTCTGAATAATATTAATGATGTGAATAATATTGTTTCTTCTTCTTCCTCCAAATCCTAAATTAATACAATAAATAAAATGCAATATCCAATAATATTTTAAAAAGGAAAAAGACAAAACTCTATGCCACACTGAGGACTTCCAGTCAACCAAGACGGCAAAGTAAAGTGCTCCAAGGTGCTGTTCTACCTACATAATCTTTGAACAATTATTAAAATCTGGTAAAGCCATCTTCCTCAAAACTTTAAAAAACAGGTAAAGTGTTTCAGTAATTGAGCAAGCACCTAATCAAAAAAGGAACATTTAAAATGCTACAAGCAGCTTGTCCTTGCTAACCCTTTCCTAACTCCAACCCCCGTGCAATATGCAGTTAGCTTGTGCTCTCACTGTACAATCCTGGCCCTATTTTGGAGGTAGCAGAGTAACCCCTATGCCCTTACTGGAGTTCCTATATGTTGGTGTCAATAGTATTTACAGGGTAGCAACCTGACAGACAGAACCAGGAAACGTATCTTTGGCTTGCACTCCCAGACTTGCCCAATAGGCAGAAGCAGCTTGCTGGCAACTGAAGCATTAGAAGAAACAAGTAAGTCAAAATAACCTGGGGCAAAGGATTATAAGCTTTAAAACATGGAATAGAACACCCCAAAGGGGGAGAAAAATCCATTTCTCACAGGGAAGAGAAGGGGCATTCCAAATCCTGTAAAGGCCACAGCATACACAAGCCCATGAAAGGTCCAAACTCAGAAAAAAATGGAAAGGACCCTGTACTTCACATCTACCTTGGGTTGATCTTCTTGGCAGGAGAGCCAAACTCTGAAGGAAAGCACCAGCCAACACAAACACAAATTACATTCTGTAAAAGGTGTTTTTTTTGCATTGGACTGTTTGTTTAGGTTAGCTCCAGGCACTCAAAAAATCTGTCATATCATTATTTGAATACAAATTTAAGGAACAGACAGCTCAGGGATTAAATATCAGGGTTAATAAATTAAAATATTAAAATCTACAGTGTACAATAAAAGATTACAAGGAAAATAAAAAAGGAAAAATTTAAAAATGCAGAAACCATTAATGAAGATTAGACACTGGACACATGAAAAAAGACCTTAAACAATTATCTTCATTAAGCTCAAGAAGGTCAAGGAAGTCACAGAAAATAATGAAAGTTTATCAGGAAAATGGCAAATGGACAATATGGGTATTTCAATAAAGAGATAGAAAATTTTAAAAGGAGACAAACACAATATTGGAGTTGAGGACCACAATAACTGAAATGGAAAAAATTCCCTAGAGGGTATCAGATGCAGATTGGAACTGACCAAAAAAAAAAAAAAAAAAAGAATCTGTGAACAACAAAGAAAGGACAATTGAAATGTTTCATGCTGAGGAGTAGAACAACAACAAAAAAATTATAAAAGGAAATGGAACCTATATAAAATGTGGGAGACATCTAGTATTTCAATATATGTATTATGGGAGTCTGAGAATGAGAAGAAAGAGAGAAAAGAGAAGAATGAATATTCAAGGAAATAATGGCAGACAACTTCACAAATTAAAAACAAAGATATGAATATATGCATTTAAGAATCCTAATGAACCCCAGCTGTATAAATCAAGGAGAAACATTCCCAGAAAACTCATAAGCAAACTGTCTAAGGCCAAGGACAAAGAGAGAGTTCTGAAAGATGAAAGAAAAAGCAATGGTATGTAAAAGGGAGAACCAATAATATGGACTATTGATTTCTCATTAGAAACCATGGAAGCAAGAAGGCTGTGGATGAAATATTTAAAGTGCTAAAAGTAAACAATCATTAACCAAAAATTATATATACAGTGAGACTGCTTAATATATTCCCAGATAACCAAAATTTGCAGGAGTTCATTACCACTAGATCTACAGAGAAAACAATAAAAAAGGGAGTTCTTCAGACTGAAGGGAAAGGATAGAAGACATTGGATAGAAGTAGCACAAAAAAATACAATTACTCTGGTAATTGTAACCAGATGAGTAATTATAAATTATCCATTATAAGTTATTATATTATATATTTTTGTATTGTAACTCTACTTTTAACTCCTAACAGGTTCTAAAATGAGATGCATAAAAAATAATGAAAAATGTATGGTTTTGGACATACAATACACAGACATCTCATGTAAACTTTAAGCCCCATGGTATCCAAACATATAATGTTTGAAAAATATACTTAAAAAGAAATAAAAAGGTACTCAAATAAAAAATCAAATAAATATGAAAGTAGGCATTTATGGGAAAGCTGAAGGGAAAAATTACAAGCCTAACAAAGGCCAAATAGCAATATGGAAAGATATTCCTGCATCATCAGTAGTTATTTTAAATGTACTTGGATTAAACTTTTCTTTCGAAAGGCAGAGGTTGGCAGAATGGTTAAAAACTCATAACTCCACTATATTCTTTCTACATTACTCATCTTAAAATCAAAGGCATAAGTAGGTTGAAAGTGAAATGAGGGAAAAAAAATATACTTAAGTAGCAATCAAAAGAGAACTGATGGGCGGGCCGCGGTGGCTCAGCGGGCAAAGTGCTTGCCTGCTATGCCGGAGGACCTCGGTTCGATTCCCGGCCCCAGCCCATGTAACAAAAACGGAGAAACAGAATACAATAAAAACAAGAAAATGTTTCCCTTTCTTCCTTCCTTCCTTCCTTCTATCCTTCCTTCCTTCTCTCTGTCTTTCCTTTAAAAAAAAAAAAAAAAAAAAAAAAAAGAGAACTGATGGTGTAAGGGTAGTTCTGTGGTAGAATTCTTGCCTGCTGGACAGGAGACCCAGGCTCGATTCCTGGACTCTGCACTTCCAAGGAAAAGCAAACAAACAAACAAAAAAAGACAGTTGAGTTTGATATATCAATATCAGATAAAATAGGCTTTCAGTCTAAAACTTTCAGAAGGGTCAAAGATGGTCACTCTATATAGATAAAGGGGCATTTCAATAAAATGACATAACAATTATTAATATATATGCACCTAGTGGCAGAGGGCCAAAATTTATGAAACAGGTATTCAACAGATTTGAAAGGAGATATAGGCAGTTCTGGATTAAAAATAGACTTTACCACACCACTTTCAATAATGGTAGAACATCAAGAAAGAGACCATCAAAGAAATAAAAAACTTGAAGGACACCGTAAGCCCAATGAAATCTAATTGACCTATAGGAGGATTTTAGCTAACAGCAGCAGAATTCACAATATTCTCTAGTGCACATGGGTCATTGTCCACAACAGACCATTGGATTGGTCACAAAGTCTCAAAAATTCAAAAAATATTGAAATTATACAGCGTATCTTTTCTGACCACAATGGAATAAAGCTAGGAATCAATAACAGAAGACGAACTGCAAAATTTATAAATACTAAGTTAAACAACATACTTTCAAGCAACCCGTGGATCAAATAAGAAATTAGGAAATAATTTTCAACAAATGAAAATGAAAATACAACTTATAATAACTTAGGAGATGCAGTAAAGGCAGTACTGAAAGATAAATTTATAGCTTTAATTTTTAAAGCTATACATTTTTACATTGAAAAGCTATAAAAGTTAACATTGAAAAAATGTAAAAAAAAAATATTACATTGAAAAAGAAGAAAGGTCTCAAATCAGAGACTGATTATTGAAGGTCCTAAAAAAAAAGAGCAAACTAAACTTAAATAAAGCAAGTAGAAGGAAATAGCAAAGATTAGAGTGGAGAAAATTAATTAAAAATTAAAAACAAACAATAGAATGAACTGAAGGAACTAAAAGTTGGTTCTTTGAAAAGACCAGTAAAATTGATAAACCTTTCGTTTGACAATGGAAGAAGAGAGAGGATGCAAATAACAAAAATCAGAAATGAAAGGAAGGAATTACTACTGCTCCCATAGAAATAAAAAGGATTATAAGAGGATATTATGAACAACTGTACACCAATAAATTAGATAACCTAGTTGAACTGGACAAATTCCTGGAAACACACAAACTGCCTCCAGTAACTCAAGAGAAATAACAGATGTCATCAGACTAAAAACAAGTAAAAAAATGGAATCAGTAATCAAAAGCATTCCCACAAAGAAAAACCCAGAACCAAATGGCTTCACTGGTGAATTTTTACCAAACATTCCAAGAAGTATTAACACCAATCCTGCTCAAATTGTTCCAGAAAGTTAAAGAGGAGGGAAACTAGCTCACTCTATGAGGACAACCTAACCCTAATTCAATACCTCTTATGAATATGGATGTGAAAATCCTCAAAAAAATACTAGCAAATCAAAGCCAATAGAACACTAAAAGAATTATGATCACGTGGGATTCATACCAGGTATGTAAGGATGGTTTAATGACAGGAAATTAGTTAATGTAATGTATTTCAATAATGGAAAGAAAAAAAAAAAACACACACACAATCATCCAATTGATACAGAAAAGGCATTTGACAAAATCCAGCATCATTTCTTGACAAAAATACTTAAAAAATAGAAATAGATTAAATTCCAGGACAATGCACCTCCCTCTGCCCCACTCCCACCCCCCCAAAAAGACAGAACAAAAAGTAATAATAGAAGGACGCGTCCTCATCATGATACAAGGCATAACCTCTAAAAGACGAAGTTTTACCTCAAATATCATGAAGGAGTTGTGCTGGTTTAAAAGGATGTATGCCCCTTAGAAAAGCCATGTTTTAACCAAAATCCCATTTCATAAAGATAGAATAGTCCCTATTTAATACTGTATGTTTGAAACTGTAATCAGATCAACTCCCTGGATGATGTAATTTAGTCAAGAGTGGTTGTTAAGCTGGATTAGGTGACAACAAGTCTCCACCCATTTGGGTGGGTCTTGATTGGTTTATTGGAGTCCTATAAAAGAGGAAACGTTTTGGAGAATGGGAGATCCAGAGTGAGCAGAGCAGAATGACATAGCCACGAGAAGCAGAGTTCACCAGCCAATGAACTCTGGAGATGAAGAAGGAAAATGTCTCCCAGGGAGCTTCATGAAACAGGAAGCCAGGAGAGAAAGCTAGCAGATGATGCCATGTTCACCATGTGCCTTTCCAGATGAGAGAGAAATTCTCACTGTGTTCACCATGTGCCTTCTCACTTGAGAGAGAAACCCTGAACTTCATCGGCCTTCTTGAACCAAGATCTTTCCCTGGATGCCTTAGATTGGACATTTCTACAGACTTGTTTCAATTGGGACATTTTCTCAGCCTTAGAACTGTAAACTAGCAACTTGTTAAATTCCCGTTTTTAAAAGCCATTCCATTTCTGGTATATTGCATTCTGGCAGCTAGCAAACTAGAACAGGAGTGAAGAATGACTATTGTCACTATTGTTATTCAACATTGTACTAGAAGTTCTAACCAGATCAATTAGACCCAAAATCCAAATTGAAATAAAATTTCCCTATTTGTATATGACATGATCCTTTTTATAGAAAACCCTGAAAAATCTATAAGAAAGCTACTAGAGGTGATAAATCAATTTAGCAGAATGGCAGGGTATAAAATCAACATGCAAAAATCAGTAGTATATATTAGCAATAAAAAATTTGGGGAGAAAATCAAGAAAAACTTCCTTTTTTTATTAAAAATATATTTACCTTTAATTTCCTATTTATATAAATGCTGACATATAACAGTTTTGCAAGTTGGGATGTCTCAAAACATTTTTTTTTTTTTTTTTACATGGGCAGGCACTGGGAATTGAACCCGGGTCCTCTGGCATGGCAGGCAAGAATTCTTGCCTGCTGAGCCACTGCATGGCCCAAGAAAAACTTCCTTTTATAACGCCAACTAAAAGAATCAAATATCTAGGAATAAATTTAACCAACCAAGGATGAAGCAGACTTGTATAGGGAGAAGTTAAAAAAAAAACACAAAATGTTGCTAAAAGATATTAAAGAAGGCCTTAATAAATTGAAAGTTATTCTTAGTTCATAAACTGAAAGACTAAATAGTGTAAAGATGTCAATTCTACCCAAAGAAATTTACAGGTTCAATGCAATCTCAATAAAATTTCAGCAGTCTTTTAGTTGAAATGGAAAGGCCAAAAATCAATTTTATATGGAAGGATAAAGGACCCAAAGAGCCAAAACCATTTTGAAAAATAATGATTTTACAGGACTAACATTTCCTGATTTTAAAACTTATACAAAGCTATAGTTATCAAAACAACATGGTATTAGCAAGAGGACAGATTTATAGACCAATTGAGTTGAACTGAATTGAGATTTTAGAAATAAACCCTCACATCTATGGCCAATTTATTTTTGATAAGGCTTTCAAGCTCACTTAATGGGAAAGAATGAACTCTTCAATAAATGGTGCCAGGAAAACTGGATATTCACATGCAAAAGAATGAAGATGGCCCTCTAACCCACACCAAGTACAAAAAGTACTCAATGGGGGTGGGCCATGGTTGCCTGCCATGCCAGAGTACCCGGGTTTGATTCCTGGTGCCTGCCCATGTAAAAAAAAAAAAAGTAACTCCATGGATTGAAGACCTAAATATAAGACTTAAAATTATAAAACTCCTGAAAGAAAATCTAGGGAAGCATCTTCAGGACCTTGTGTTAGGCAATAGTTTCTTAGATTTTATAGCAAAAACAAGCAACACAATAAAAAATAAATCAATGGTACTTCATCAAAATTAAAAACTTTGGCGCATTTCAGATCAGACATTAGTCAAGGGTACTGACCATTATCATGTCTATTTAGCAGTTTAGGGAGTCTTAGCCTATGGAATGAATCAAGAATAAAATAAAAGCTATTAATATTACAACAGAAAAAATAAAAATGCCTTTATTTGCAAACATCATGATTTGATACATAAGGAATGAAATAATCTATGCAAAAGTTTATAGGATTATTAATATAATACATGAAGAGCCCTGGAAACCAAGGTCAGAATTTAACAAGTTTTTATCCTAGCAATTAATAAAATGCTGTAACTTTTGCTATAAAGTAAAAACACACAAATATCTTTGAATAAAATCTAACAAAAGGTGCATCATATCTCTACACAGATAATTGCATAGCATTATTTCAAGACACTGAAGAAGCAGACTTACACCATCTTTATGAATTGAAAGTATTGGAAGCATAATTACATAAAGAAAATGATTGCCTACTAACAGAGCTACAAATTCTATGCAATTCCAGTAAAATCACAGTGTCTACAAATGGAAGTTTATAAACTGAATCTAAAAGTCTATGTGAAAACAAAGAGGTAAAAACAGTTCAGATAATCTGAACAGCTTTGAATGGTCTACACCATAGGCAATAAAATTGACTGTAAAATTACAACAAATAGGCTAGTGTGATATTAGTGCAAAGTAAAAGAAATAGATCAGTAAAACAGAATAGAGAGCTGAAAGAGGCCTATGTACATATAATCATTTAAATTTTTACAGGGCTGATACTGCAGTACAATGGGGGGAGGGGCAAAAAATTTAATACAATGTATTGGTTCAGTTATTATTCTGATTGGATCAATTTTAATAATCACATGAAAAAAAGTATCTCGATCCCCCATCCCATATTATAACATGCATAGACATCAATTCTTTGTTTATTTAGGTGAATGGGATTAATGACAATCTGGGTAAGTTTCTAGGGTAACAGGATGGGTTTCCAGCATGTTATTAGGGTTCTATTTATTGACCTGGAATCTGTTTACATGATTATGTTCAATTTGTAAATCATCATCAGTATCATCATAATCAAGTTGCACACCTGTAATTTGTGCTCTTTTCTGTATGTATATCATACTTCATGTGTTTTCATGTGTGTATGTATGTAGCAATACACACAGAACATAAGGCCTAAGACAGAGATACTTTCATCCAAAGGCATGCACATCTCTTTTGACCAAATGCAGGAGTACTTCTAATTACTCAGGAAATCTGAATCCAGAATATAATTACACAAGTGCTGGACCACATTGGGTTTGCCTTCAACTTCACACTGATGTTTTAGCTCTTCATTTCTGAACTGGATGTTTAGAAAAATATCTTACTAGAATTTTCTCTTATTGCAAGGACTTCACGTTCAAAAGAGAGGCTTAGGTTTCTAGATCAGTAATACCTTCATAGCAAAATAGGCTTCTCAGGACTTCAGCTCTCTGAGTTCATTTTCCTTCTCATTTGGCCTGGTGATTCCTTTCTTTCTAAAGTGTCAAATCTTGAATATTTTCAGAATACACACATACAATTACATAAGATGTTCATAAACATTTATATATCCATATATACTTGATTATATGTTTATATTTTATCCAACTTTTAAATTTTTCATTAGGACTATTAGTTTAAATAACACTCAATATTAAAAAAACTGGAGTGTGTATGGGCCATCATTGAATTTAAGAGTGAAATAAATGACTAGAATCACATTCCTGTTATCTTTCAACATCATTCCAATCTAATTATATACCACTTAGAATGAAACCATGCAAATTTGTCCAGGAACATACCCATTCCCATCATCCTTTACTTTATCCTAAACAAATATGAATGTTAGAAAAATAAGTTTCTAATTGAGTTATTCACACACACACAAGGAGATAAATTGTGAGCATTTGATTTATTTATTGCTGATAAAACCTCAAGCTAGATTTGAAAAGCAATGGAGAGACTAGAAGAGCTCAGGAAAAATAATGCACTAATTCAAGTCAGCAAGATTTTCAGGTTTCAAGACTCCTATATAGGACTATTGTCAAGAAGTCTCTCATGTGGTACAAATATCAAAAAAGTTCCCAAACCAATTACTGTGCAAATACATGCTATTATAATTTTGTTGTTTACTATAAATATATCATTTCCATAAAATGGTAATGAATCTTTCTGAAATACATAATTATTATTTTCAAAGTTAAAAATATATGACTATTATGATGTCCTCAACTACTAGAATGTTCATTTTAGTATGAATTACTTAATTTTCACAAAATTATGTGTTAATTTGAGGACAAAAGTAATAATCAATCTACTCTTATGTGCAATAAGATAAATATTGCATATAAATATTGTTTTAAAGTATGAAGCTAAGTAAATTCCCTGGCTAAGGTCATGCATCCTTCTCTTAGTTCAGGTGAAAATTTTCATGGAATGATACACTGAGAAAAGGAATAGCCAGGACATTGGAAATAAATTTTCCATTTTACAGACTTAGTGAGATATAATTGATAAACAATAAATTGCACAAATTGAAGTATACATTTTTGATAAGTCTGATATATGTACCACCAAGATAATAATCACATATATTACTTCAAAAAGTTTCCTTGTATCCCTTTGTAATCTTTTCCCTCCATCATCAGGCAAACATTGCTCTGCTTTCTGTCACTGCAGATTAATTTGCATTTTCTAAAATTTTATATGAATTTAATTTTTATAAATCACATCATCCAGTATATTCAGATTTTTGTCTGTCATTTTTAAATCAGCATAATTAATTTGCATATCTCAGTGGTTTTGTGTGTATCAATAGTTTATTTCTATTTGTTGCTACGTTTGAGCTTCAAAGCCCAAACGAAGCATGTTTAATCAAAGGTTTTGACCCCAATTAAGATAATAGTGGAATAGTCATCTCATATCTGAGAACTAAGATTAGAGAATCTCCATAGACTAAATTCAAGGGAGATCCTACTTGTGACAGTATCACATACCATAAAACTATAAAGGTCCTGGGTTGTGTTTTAGAAAAGTGGCCAATCGAATTATTTGTGTTTTCCGTTGGAAAATAGAGCCGATAATAGTACTCACCGATGTGATTATAGGTTTTACATATGTGCAAATTAGGTAACCATGATGTATGAGGTCCTGTGGCTGAGTGTTGAAAATAATCCATCAACACAAACACCACACAGAGGAAAGGTAATGTTGAAATTAAGGGACACACAGGAGATAAATGAGGATGCATATTTCCAGAAGAAAATGTAAGGAATGAGATCCTGTGTGTAGATTGAGAGAGATATTCTCAAAAGGAGTAAGAGTAGATAGACCTTTTTTAAATGTAGAGAATGAAGTGAGTATTATAAATCCAGAGGAGTTGCATGAAATTGAGAAATGTCACATATAATAGTTTATACTTTTGTGAAGAGGCAAATATAAAGTCAACAGCTGAGAAGAACAGTGGACATTGAAAGACTGGGAAAAACTCATGGCATAAAGTAACAAGAATTAGACTAGTGGCAAGTAAAATACTGTGCCTCTGAGATAAGTTATTAATTTATACTAGTACCAACTGGCACAGTAATGTGATTTCTCCAATAAAATTTGGGAGTATAAGGTTAACAATTAAACTGAGTCAACATAAAAGGCTAAAGTTCAAGATCTTTAGTGCAACTATAATTATTTTAAGTGAACTAAATATGTATTTCACCTAATGAGCTAGCTGCGCCCTGGGTTAACACAATTTTTAGCTGTTTCATGAAATATTATTTGTCTAAAGAGCAATGGTGTTTTTTTTTAACTTTTTTATTAGAGAAGTTATAAGTTTACAGAAAAACCAAGCAGAAAATTCAGAGTGCCCATATACTGCCTGCTCACACACATAATTTTCCCTATTATTAGCACTTTTGATAAGTGTTTTAATTTTGTGTGAAGTATATGGTGTGAAATAGAGGTCCACTTTCATTCTTTTGCATGTGGATATAATTTTCCCAGGACCAGTTGTCCACGAGATTATTCTTTACCTACTGAGTGGACTCACACCTACTATAAAAAACCAATTGGCCATAGAGGTGAGGATTTATTTGTGAACACTCAATTAGTTTCCATTGATATTAATGTGTGTACCTTATGCATGCACCATACTGTTTTGATTAGATTTGCAGCAAGTTTTTGCAGCCTGAAAATGCTAGTCTTCCAATTTCTTTCTTCTTATTCAAGATGGTTTAGCTATTCAGGCCACTTACCCTTCCATATGTATTCAATGACCAGCTCTTCATTTTTACAAAGAAAGTTGTTGGAATTTTGATTGGGATTGTATTTAATCTGTATATCTTTCTGGGAGAAATGACATCTTAATATTTAGTCTCTCCATTCATGGACATGGAATGTCCTTCCATTTATTTAAGCCTTCTTTGTTTTGTGGATTTCCATGTATAAATCCTTGGTTAAATACATCACTAGATATTTGAGCTTTTTTTAGTTACTATTGTAAATGGAATTTTTAAATTATTTTCCTCTTCAGATTGTTTATGATTAATGTATAGAAACAGGATGGATTTTTGCACATTGATCTTGTACCATGCAACTTTGCTGAATTTGTTTTTTAACTCTAGTTGCTTTGTTGTAGATTTTCAAAGTTTTCTATAGATAGGATCATGTCATCTGCAAAAGGGAAAGTTTTACTTCTATCTTTCCAGTTTGGATGCTTTTTATTTCTTTTCCTTGCCTAATCACTCTGGCTAGAACTTCCAGTATAACGCTGAATTGCTGCAGTGATAGAAAGCATCCTTGTCTTGTAGTTGATATTAGAGGTAAACTTTTCAGCCTTCCACCACTGAGTATGATGTTAGCTATGGGTTTTTATATATGCCCTTTATCACACAGACAAATTTTCCTTCTATGCTACTCTAAGTGGTTTTAGAAGGCATGTTGGATTTTGTCAAGTGCCTTTTCTTCATTAATGGAGATCATTGTTATTTTCCCTTTGTGCTGTCAATGTAGTGTATTACATTAATAAGTGTTTTTTTTTTTTAAATTTGTACCACCTTTGCATAGTTGGGGTAAAACACTCTTGATCCTGGTGAATACTTCTGTTAATATGCTCTTGGGATATGGTTTACTACTATTTTGTTAAGATTTTTGTATCTGTATTCCTAAGAGATAACAGTCTGTACTTTTCTTGCAGTATCTTCATGTGGTTTTTACATTTTTCAGGATGATGTGGGACTCAGAAGGAGTTAGGAAGTACTCCTTCCTCAAAGTTTTGAAAGATTTTGAGCTATACTGGTATTAAACCTTCTTGGTATGTATGGTAAAATTTATCAGTGAAGCCATTTGGTTTTTGTTAGGAAGTTTTTCATCACTGACCCAATTTATTTACTTGTTGTTATTGGTTTGTTGAGACCTTCTATTTCTTTTTAGGTCAGTATAGGTAGGTTGCATGTTTTTAGGAATTTGTCTATTTCATATAGGTTATCTAATTTGTTGTCATGCAGCTGGTCATAATATCTGCTTATAACCCTTTTTATTTTGTGGAATCATTAGCCCCATTTTTTCATTTTGGATTTAGTTATTTGCATCTTCTTTTTTTTCTTTGTCAATTAAGCCAAAGGACTGTTGATTTTCTTGATCTTTTCCAAGAACCAACTTTTTGGTTTTGTTTATTCACTTTTACCTTATATTCTCTGTTTCAGTTATCTCTACTCTAATATTTGATATTTCCTACCTTTGATTTTTTCCTTCCTACTCTAATATTTGATATTTCCTACCTCTGGGTTTTGTTTGCTCATCTTTTTCTATCCTTAA
This sequence comes from Tamandua tetradactyla, assembly GCF_023851605.1. Lineage (NCBI taxonomy): Eukaryota > Metazoa > Chordata > Mammalia > Pilosa > Myrmecophagidae > Tamandua > Tamandua tetradactyla. The sequence continues at coordinate 32,274,645 of NC_135339.1, forward strand.
GTTGTGAGATTAGATCTTTTAAATAAGATATTTCTTCTTTTTTAATGTATGCATTTAGAGCTATAAATTTTCCTCTCAGTACTGTCTTTGATGCCTCCCATATATTTTGGTAGGTTGTGTTTTCATTTTAATTTGCTTCAAGATATTTCCTAATTCACTTTATGATTTCTTCTTTGACTCATTGATTGTTTAGGAGTGCTGTGTTTAAATGCCACATAGTTGTGAATTTTCCAGTCCTCTGTCTGTTACTGTAACTGTCTGTTACAGTTGGGTAAAGTGTTCTATATGTCTATTAGGTCTAATTGGTTTATAGTATTGATCTAGTCTTCTATTTCCTTATTGAATTCAATTTAAGATAAATCTCTTGTTAGCAGCATATACTAGGGTTATGCTCCTTCTTCTTCTTCTTTTTTTTTTTTTTACCATTCTGCCAACCTATGCCTGTAGATTGGATAAGTTAATCCACTTACATTTAAAGTAACTAATTTTCTTCTGGCATTTTTGCAGTTTAACATTTGCAATAAGACTTTGTAAGTCTTATCCCTTTTTGTCTCTCAATTCTTCTAGCAAGGCCTACTTTCATATTTATCTGATTTTTTTTGTATTTACCATTTTGGGTCCTGTCTCATTTCCATTCATATGATTTTTCATATATTTTGATTACCATGGGGATTAAATTTAACAACCTAAATCTATAACAATCTCATTTGATTTGATAGCAACTTAACTTCAATAGCATACACATAGTTTGTTCTTATAGTTGTCCATCCCCTGCACCTTGTTTTGTACTTATTACAAATTATGTCTTTATATACTTTATTTAATAAAAAAAACTATAATTATTTTTTTTGGACATTTGTATTTAAAGAATCTCCAAGAAGTAAAAATATAGTTATATACCAAAAATATAATAAAAAGCACTGATATTTACAAATACTCCTATTGTTACCTTTACCAGAGGTCTTTATTTCTTTATGCTGCTTTGATCCACTGTCCAGTGCACTTTCTTCTCAGTCTCAAGAATGTCACATATAGTGACTAGTCTTCAGGGCAGGTCTAGTGGTTACAAACCCCCTCAGCTTTGTTTAACCGTGAATCTCTTAAAAAATTCTTTGCAGTACTTTAAAGTACTTTCAGAATTGAGAGACAAAAAAGGGATAAGACTTACAAAGTCTTATTGCAAATGTCAAACTGCAAAAATGCCAGAAGAAAATTAGTTACTTTAAATGTAAGTGGATTAAATTATCCAATCTACAGGTGTAGGTTGGCAGAATGGTAAAAAAAAAAAAAAAAAAAAAAAAAAAAAAAAAAAAAAAAAAGAAGAAGAAGAAGAAGCAGCAGCATAACCCTACTATATGCTGCTAACAAGAGATTTATCTTAAAATGAATTCAATAAGGAAATAGAAGACTAGATCTTTCAGTACTTTAAATATTTCAAACCACAGCATTCTTTTCTCCCAGATTTTTATGAGAAATAAGTAGCTGATCTTATTTGGACTCCCTTTCACATAGCACGCTGCTTTTCTGTTGCAGCTTTCAGAATTCTCTCTTTGTCCTTGACCTTGGACAGTATGACTACTGTGTGTCTGGACCTGTTTATCTTTGAGTTTATCCTGTTAGATGTCCATTATTCTTCTTGAATGTGCATATCCTTCTGTCATTAAATTTGGAAAGTTTACTGCCATTATTTCTCTGAATATTCCTTCTGCCTCTGTCTCTCATTTGCTCCCTTTGGGACTCCCATATTTAATATATTTGTACACTTGATGGTGTCCTAGATGTCTTTTAGGCTCTGTTCACCTTTTTCCATTCTTTTGTCTTTCTGTTCCTCAGCTTGAATCATCTAATTTTATTTATTCATTTATTTATTTTTTACATGGACAGGCACTGGGAATTGAACCCAGGTCTCTGGTATAGCAGGCAAGATCTCTGCCACTGAACCACTGTGGCCCACCCAGCTTGAATCATTTTAAATGTCCTATTTTCAAGTTCACTAATTCTTTCTTCTGCCAGTTCCAAACTGCTGATGAAACACTCTATGAAAGTGAATTTTTCATTTCAATTATTTTGTCCTTCAACTCCAATATTTCAGTTTGTGACTTTTCTAAAAATTTATTTAGAGTCTCATGCTGAAAACACATCATTTTCCTGGGGTTCTTTAGTTCTCTCTCCCCATTTTCCTTTACCTCTTTGAGCATATTGAAGCCATGTTTTTGTTTTTGTTTTCGTTTTCTAAGTTTTTCTGGTATGTCAAAAGTCTGGTCTTCTTCATTGATGGTTTCTGGATGTTTGCATTCTTCCTTTGTATGGGTCATCATTTTCTGTTTCTTTGTATTATAATCTTTTTGCACATGGTCCATTTTACTATATTAAGGTATTAATTTTTGGATTTAGCTCCTGAGCTGTCTATCTTAAGTTGTATCCAGCTGTATGCAATTTAAGTCGACAGAGCTTTCCTTGAGTGTCAGGAGCTAATAAAAACAACCTATGCACAAAACACCTTTTATAGTCTTTGCAAATTGGCTTGGTATCAGATGGCAATCTCCTCAGAATTTAACCCTCCTATCAAGTTCAGCCTTAGGTGAAAGTGAATTGTGGTGTCCTCTCCATCTTATAAGAGCCTGCATCTCTTCCTGAGATTGTGCTCACCTGCTCCTGGTTGTGGAATACCCCCTCCTTATAGTAATTTCAATGTACCCTCTCCTCACTCTGACACAGACTTTCTCCCTCTCCCATGTGCTCTATTGTATAACTGGTAATAGTTTTCCTCATGCTGTTTTGACTTAATTGCTTCTTGTTCTACCTTTATTTTCTGCAAGCTCCTTCTGTCTGCAGGACAATTTCTAGGAAGGTAAGCCAGAGATGAATTTCCTGGTGAAGTCTTTCAGACTGCCACTTCGCAGATTGACACCACATACCAACACCCTAGTTTATGCATAGGGCTTACTCTGTTCCCTTAGAACAGAGCCAGGTACTCTCAGTAGGAGCACAGGCTGGCTCCATACCATGGAGGGGGACTGGGTGGGAGAGGGGCTAGCAAGGGCACTAACAACTTCTCCTACCATTTTTAATGCTTCATTTTCTTGATTTATTTCTCACCCAGTTATTACAACCCTTTAAATACCTTCCAGAGTTTTGAGTAAGATGGCTTTTTCAGTATTTGCTAGGTGTTCAAAGATCCTGTGGGGGCATGGCACCCTGGAACATTTTATGCTACCATCTTGGTTGGCCAAAAGCTGCAATGGTGTTTTTACAAACTATGCTGACCTGTTACTTACACTCCACACTGGAGAGAGAATAATCAGAGCCTGGATTTATGTTTAAATATGTTAAATATTTTTTTCAAAATTTTGAACATAATTTAAATTGGCACTCCAAAATGGGTACATGATTTTTAGAAATATTTAGGATTGATTCCGATACTTCATATGACTTAAAAATATAATAGGAAATAAAATATTAAGCTGATGTGAGAAAAGAAGAGGACTCGATTATAACTTTTTTTCTCTATTACTTTTATACAAGCCTTAACTGAAGAAATAATGGAATTCTACTGCTGTATACAAAATAGAACAGTATGTTTCATATTTCCATAGTGTCCTTTAAGAATGTAATAGAAAATGCTATAGAGCAAAAGTGCTTCATAAGTTAAAATGAAAAAGTAATTGATTTTTCAATTGTATCAAAAGTATTATACATCATACAGAAAACAAAGAACACAAGAATCAGAAAAACAATTTTCTAGGAAAATAAGTAAAAGGAGAAATATGTAATTTCATATAAATTTAAAATGCTTCCTTATTTATTTTCATGTAGTATGTTTTGCTACACATTGACTAACTTGTAAATCCCTAAAATTAGATTCATTTTAAGCTCTACACAATCCAATTTCATTCACTGAAACAATTTAATGTACATGGCAGTGGAGAAATAGTTGATGAAACTGATAGATGTACTATACAGAATGATAGAATAATAAGAGATTCTGTCTATAAGTAAAAATTACAATCAAATACCAGATTAATTCTAAATAAATGTTAGAAAGTTATATTCTTCAACATATTTAGAAATATTTCCTTCCTGGTCCACTTAGCTTTTATTTTAGGTATGCCATGAGAATTCAACATAATGAAATTGCAAAACTGCTTAAATGATATATCAACACTTTCAAAACTGTTTCATTTTTTAAAATAAAAATTTTTAGCAGGTAAAATATCCTTAGGATAAATTAAATAAAAGGTCTTATGTTTTAAAACTCCAGCAAATATCATACTAACTTATTAGACATTAGGTAAACTTCCCCAATTCAAAGTTTTCTGTAAAGCAGAGGACAATTGTAGAAAGAAAAGTAGATAATAAATAGAAATATTGGAGAATAAATGAATTATTTTTAGAGGATATTGTTATCTCTCCAAAATTTAAAATCATAAACTGAGAAAAATCACAAACGATTAGAAAAAAGAACAATTGCTATCAGTATGAGTAGCAACAGTACTCAGCATGCACACACACTATACTATAGAACTAATTTAAAAATGTCATAAAATGAGGGACCCCTGTCATAGCAAAAAAGAAAGAAATGTTTCTGACAGAAAAATACAGAAAATTTACTTTAATGCATTTCCAATAAAAAAGCCTACCTATAATTTTAATGAATCTTCACAAAAGTTTTCTCAACTTTTCTAGAAGGGAAATGTGAAATAACTCACTTTGAAAAAGAAGAAAATGAGGGAATCTTTTTATAAGCTATCAACATGTAGTATGAAGCTATAACAATTTTTAAAATTAGCCTTGATGCAGGAAGAAGAATATGGAAACAGAAGATCACAGAAAAAAAGTTGGAAAAATTAAATTAAATTAAAATGTATAATAATCTTACAGAAATACACGGGATTTTTCCCCTTAGAATCATAGGATAGGGAAGGCTTTTAGACAAGTAACAAATCTTAAAAGCCAAAAATGTAATTATACATAGAACTATATAAAACTGACAAAAAAATTTATACAAGAGTCATAAAGTTTGAAAGAAGCAAAAAATTGACAGAAAATATTTTTGCAATCTATAACAAAGTGTCAAATTCCAAAAAACATAAAAATCTTTTAAAAAATACAAAAGCCCAATAGACAAATGCCCATGGCCAATCATCACACAATTACAGGGAAATACAAATTGTGACTACATATATTAAAACTTGCTGAACTCCTAACTTACAAAGTCAAAGGGATGAATAAAGGGATACTCTTACATACTGTTGCTATGACTTGTATCTGGTCAGTCTTTCTGGATAGCAATTGGAAGGCCTATTCAAATTTAAATTATACATATACTGAAAATCAAGATGGCCCAATAGGATAGGCTGAGTTCACCCCTACTTCATGGAACAACTAGAGAAGTGACAGAAAAATAACCAGGACAGCAGTTTCAGGGTTCAATTGACAAGAGAGAGTCTTCTCCATTATATAGGGAGGTCCTGAATGAAAAAGCAGAGACTTTGGTATGGACAGAATGGGGTGAGTGTGCATGGTCATGACTCCACCTGAGGCAAGTGATGATGTACAGGGAAGAGGCGGGTCCCAAAGATACAGTGAGACCCTGAACTCCTGCTTGTCTTTGCTGGTAGTTTGAGAGATCTTCCCTCCCAGCTCCACAACCAGGAGCTCCTGTGGGGAAGCTGAAGATACCAGACTTATTTTGCATGTGCACAGACCTTTCAGCCAGTGCATAGTGCTTGCCTCCGACCCATGAGACAGGCTGCTCTGGGTGTCTGATTTTTTTTTTTTTTTTTTTTTTTTTTTTTTTTTTTTTGGCAAAGACTGGGGTGCCCTCCTTTTGAGAGGAAGGAGAAATGCAGAGTAGAGCTGGTCTGACAATTGGCCAGTGATGTTGGATTCTGCTGCCACTTCCCTTTCCCCAGGGAGGTCCTGATCCCTCAGGCATGCACAGGCAGAGAGACATAGCAGAGGAAATGAGTGCAGTCATACTGTACCACTAGGCTTTTCTGGGTTGGCTGAGGGCAGGGGAAGTTGAAATACTCAGTCCCATAGCCTGTCATTCAAAGGGTGTGCCTTGCAACCATTAGACCCTTAGGGGCCACAAATGAATTCTCTGCCATGGTGCATACTGCCCACCTCTCAGCCCTGAGATTGGTGACCTTTAGTGTACACTGAGTCCAGTGGCCTTGGCTGCAATTGTACCAGATCGGCATCCATTCAGATGGCTGCTATAATTAGGAAGAAGTGAGCCTGAGAGAAAGAGGGCCATTTTCTATGAAGATGTGGAAAGAGCAGTATGGCAAACTACCTAACTTTCAACAGGTTTTCAAGTAGAATTCATCTCTTGCATGAGATCTGGGCTTTGGTTTGGTGGGGAATGACTAACCAAGAGCAAAAGGAGAATTTCAATGCAAACCCAAGCAAATACAAAACCTTAGATGATCAAGGCAATCAACTTTCATAATAATCAAATGCCTCACAGCCAACAGAAAATCACAAAGCACATGAAGATGCAGTCAGACATGGCCCAGTAAAAACACCAAATTAAAACTCTTGCAGAGGCACAGAATTTGAAAGAACTAATCAAAGATGTTCATACAAATCTCCTAAATAAATACAATGGGTTTTTTATGACATAAACAATATCAGTAAGACACTAGAAGGGCATTAAGAAGAATTTGAAAGAATTCACAGAAAATTAGCAGATCTCAAAGGATGAAATATACTGTAGATCAAGATAAAAATATACTAGAGACACACAACAGCAGATTTGAAGAGGCAGAAGAAAGAATAAGCAAGTAGAGCACAGGGCAATAAATTTAAATCCTCAAAAGAACAAATGGTGAAAAAGGTGGAAAAATTAAAATTCGATATCAAGGAAATAATGGACAAAATGAAGTATGCAAATAGACTCATCAGTGGCCCAGAAGGAGAAGAGAAGATCAAGAAGTCAGAAAGATTAGTTGAGGAGATAATGGGGGAAATTAAAAGACATAAATATGCAAATAAAAGAAGCACAAAGAACTCTAAATAGAATAAATTCAAATAGACCCACCCCAAGACACATACTAATCAAACTGTCAAATGCTGAAAAGAAGTAGAAAGTCCTGAAAGCAGCAACCGAAAAACAATTCACCACATGCAAGGGAAAACACATAAGACTAAACTCGGACTACTTAACTGGCACCAAGGAGGTGAGAAGGTAGCAGTATAATACATTTGAGATTCTGAAAGAGAAAGACAGACAAGAATTCATTATCCAGCAAAGTTGTCCCTCAAAAGTGAGGGAGAGGGTGCCACTTTTCCTTTCCTTTTGCTAGCAGGTTTTGCTGCCTCCCACCTGCCTGCTCTACTCTTGCTTTCACTCTGTTTCTTGCTTTCTAGCAATAAACCTAGTAAGCTTTAAAAAAAAAGTGAGGGAGATTATAATCTTCACAAACAAATGCTGAGAGAATTTGTTAATGAGAGACCTGCCATGTAAGAAACACTAAAAGAGTTCTGTCTGATGGTTAAAAAGAAAGACAGGAGATGGAGGTCTGGAGGAGGGCACAGAATTGAAGAGTATCAGTAAGGTTAAGATAATCATAAAGAGAGAGAGAGAAAAAAGAATATATAGACCTGACAAAACCAAAGGATAAGGTGGTACATTCAAGAACTGTCTTTACAGTAACAACTTGTAATATTAACAGACTAAACTCACCAATTAAAAGATACCTAATGGCAGAATGGATTTAAAAATATGATCCATTTATATACTGCTTACAAGAAATTCATCCTAGAACCAAGGATACAAATGCTGAAAGTGAACGGATGGGAAAAGATGTTTCATGAAAACTGTAACCAAAAGAAAGGAGGAGGGTGCATGGGTGGTTCAGTGGTAGAATGCTTGCCTTCCATGCGGGAGACCCAGGTTTGATTCCTGGACCATGCACCCAACAACAACAACAAAAAAGAAAACAGGAGTAGCTATACTAACATCAGACAAAATAGACTTTGAATGTAAAGAAGTCATATGAGACAAGGAAGGACAGGGCATGTTAATAAAAAGGACAGCACACCAAGAAAAACTAACAATCGTAAATGTTCATGCTCCCAACGAAGGAGCCCCAAAGTACATGAGGCAAACATTGGCAAAACTGAGGGGAGAAATATATATTTCAACAATAACAGTGGGAGACTTCAATACCCCGCTCTCTTCTATATATATAGCACAAGTAGACAGAGGATCAATAAGGAAATAGACAACCTAAAGATTTTATAAATGAAATAGTTCTAAAAGACATATATAGATCATTACACCAAAAAACATCAGGATATACATTCTTCTTTAGTGCTTATGGAACATTCTCCAGGATAGATCATATGCTGAGGCACAAATTTATTTAAATGTATTAAGTATTAATAAATTTAAAAAGATTGAAATTGTTCAAAGCACTTTCTCTGAACACAATGGAATGAAGCTTGAAATCAATAACTACCAAAGAACCAGAAACCTCACAAATATATGCAGATTACATAACACATATTTAAACAATTAGTAGATCAAAGAAAAATTGGTTAATATATAAAATGATAATACTACATATCAGAACATATGGGAAGTACCAAAGCCAGTGCTGGGAGGGAAGTTTATTGCCCTAAATGTCTATCATAGAAAACAAAAATGAGCAAAGACTGAGGACTTAACTGTGCATCTTAAGGAACTAGAGAAAGAACAGCAAATCAACCCCCAAAGAAAACAGAAGTAGAGAAATAACAAAGATTAAAATAGAAATAAATGAATTGGAGAATGAAAAGGAATAGAGAGAATTCATTAAAAAATTATCAAAGTTGGTTTTTTGATAAAATCAATAAAATTGATGGAACTATGGCTAGGCTGACAAAGAAAAAAGAGAGATGTAAACAAACAAAATCAGAAATGGGAGGAGGGTTATTACTATGGACCATAAAAAATAATCATAAGATGATAACATGAGCAACTATATGCCAACAAACTAGACAGCTTAGATGAAAAGGACAAATTCCTAGAAGCATATGAACAACCTACACTGACTCAAGAAGAAATAGAAGATCTCAATAAACCAATCAAAAGCAAAGAGATTCTATCAGTCACCAAAAATCTACCTACAAAGAAAATCCCGGGGCAGATGGCTTCACAGGGAAATTTTACCAAACATTCTTAAAAGAACTAATTCCAAACTTGCTCAAACTTTTTCAAAACATCAAGTAACAAGGAACATGCTCTAGCTCATTTTTTGATGCTTATATCACTCTAATACCAAAACTGGGTAAAGATGCTACAAGAAAGGAAAACTACTGGTCAATCTCCCTATTGAATATAGATGCAAATATTCTCATCAGAATAATTGCAAATCAAATCCAAAAACACATTAAAAGAATTATACACCACAACCAAGTGGGTTTTATACAAAGAATGCAAGGGTGGTTCAATGCAAGAAAATCAATCGATTTAATACAACACATTAACAGATTGTAGGAGAAATTTCATATGGTCATCTTGATTGATGCTGATAAAGCATTTGATAATATCCAGCATCCTTTACTGAGAAAACATTTCAAAAGGTAGGAACTGAAGGAAAATTCCTCAATATCCTAAAGGGCATATATGAAAAACCTACAGCCAGCTTCATACTTAATGGTGAGAGACTAAAAGCATTCCCCTAAAGATGGGGAAAAAGACAAGGACGGCTACTGTCACCACTATTCTTCAACAGTGTGCTAGAAGTTCTAGTTAGAGCAACCAAACAAGAGAAAGAAATAAAAGGCATCCAAATAGGAAAGGAAGTATCAAACTTTAATTATTTGCAGGTGACATGATTCTATACTTGGAAAATCCTGAGAAATCTATGACAAAGTTACTTGAGCTAATACACAAATTCAGTAAAGTGGTGGGATATAAGAAGAATGTGCAAAAATCAGCAGCATTTTTATACACAATAATGGCATAACTGAGGAGACAAGGAAGAAATTCCATTCAAAATAGTGACTAAAAGAATCAAGGATTTAGGAATAAAATTAACCAGGGATGTAAAGCACCTGTGCACAGAAAACTACAAAGCATTGCTAAAAGCAATTAAAGATCTAAATAGGTGGAAAAACATCCCATGCCATGGATAGGAAGATTAAATGTCATTAGGATATCAATTCTATCCAAATCGATCTACAGATTCAAGAAATACCAGTAAAAATTCCCACAATCTACTATGAAGAATGTTAAAAGCTAGTTATCAAATTTACTTGGAAGGGAAAGAGACTTTGATTAGCCAAAAATATTATAAAAGAAGAAAAAAGTGGGAGGATAAAAACTTTCTGATTTTTAAAGTTTATTATAAAGTCACAGTGTTCAAAACAGCTTGGTACTGGCACAAAGATAGACTTATTGATCAATGGAATTGAATTGAGAATGAAGAAATAGACCACAAAATCTATGGCTTATTGATCTTCAACAAGGTCCCAAATCCATTGAACAAGGACAGAACAGCCTTTTCAATAAATGAGCTGGGGAGTACTTGATATCAATAGGCAGTACAATGAAAGAGGACACCTACTTTACCCCCTGTCATGGTCAGGCTCACTTGTCAACCTGGCCAGGTGGTGGTACCCAGTTGTTTGGTCAGGCAAGTACTGCCCTGTCTATTGCTATGAGGAAACATTTCATGGACTTAAATCATGATCATGTTGGTGGCATCCACAATGGATTGCATTTGCAATCAGCTAAGGGGAGTGTCTTCTGGAATGAGTGCTGCTTAAACTAACCCCTAGAAAGTTTTGAAGGGCGACTTAGAAGAGAAATCACTCTTCCTTCTTTAGCTAGCCAGGCTCTGCTGAGAGTTCTTTGAGGACCTTCATTGGAGCTGCCAGTTTGTGGCCTGCCATACAGACCTTGGACTCTACATCCCCATGGTTACATGAGATACTTTTATAGGTTTTATATTTACAGGTATCTCCTGTGATTCTGTTTCTCTGGAGAACCCTAGCTAATACACCCCCATACAAAAATTAACACAAAGTGGATCAAAGACCTAAATATAAAAGCCAGTATCATAAAACTTCTAGGAGAAAATATAGGGAAATATCTTCAAGACCTAATAATAGGTGGTAGCTTTTTAAGCTTTATATCCAAAGAAATCATACAACTCATGCACAAAAGAACAAAAATAAATTACAAAGTGAACAATAGATACGAATAGACACTTCTCTGAAGAATAAATACAAACGGCTAAAAAACACATTAAAGGATGTTCATCTTCATTAACTATTAGAGAAATTCAAATTAAAACTAAAACAAGATATCATCTCATACCTATAACAATGGCTGCTAGTAAACAAACAGGAAACTAAAAATATTGGAGAGGGTGTGGATAAATTGGAACACTTAATCACTGCTGGTGGGAATGCATAATGGTAAAGCCAGTGTGGAAGACAGTTTGGTAGTTCCTTGGAAAACTAAATATTGAGTTGCCCTATGACTCTCAGTAACACTACTCAGTTTATACTCAGAAGAACTGAAAGCAGTGACATAAATAGGCATTTGCACACTGATATTCATAGTGGTATTATTCACAATTGCCAAAGATGGTATTTTAGTTTATTAATAGTGCCAGAAATACAATATCCCAGAAATGGGTTGACTTTTATAAAGGGAATTTATTGAGTTAAAAGTTTATTTTTCTGAGACCATAAAACTGTGCAAACTATGGCATCCAGAGAAATACAGTTTGACTTAAGAATGACTAATCTGGGAAGGTACATGGCTGATGTCTGCTGGTCCTTTAGCTTCTGCTTTCAAACAGCTTCTCTAGAGGATTTTCTTTCTACATCTCCAAATATCTCTGTATCAGCTCTGAGCTTTTCCCAAAATTGTTCCCTCTTAAAGGATTCCAGTAAGCAGATTAAGACCCACTTTGAGTAGGCAAAGACACATCTCCATAAAAACCATCTAATCATAAATTACCACCCACAACTGGATGGGTCACATCTCCATGAAAACAACATTATCAAAGATCCCACCCAAACAATAGGCCTGCCTGATCAAGACTGGATTAGGATTAAAACACCGTGGCTTTTCTGGGGTACATAACAGTTTTGATCCAGCACATTCCAACCTCTGGGCCCCAAAAGACATAATCTTTCCATACACAAAATACATTCATTCCATCACAATATCACAAAAGCCTTAAACCATTTTAGTAACAATACAAATGAATACAAAATCAGAAACAACTAAATCTCATCAAAGTCACTTATAGATATGGTCTTTCCTAAGGCATAATTCTCCTCTGGCTCTGGACCTGTAAAACTTAGAACAAGCTATTTGTTGCACAAATTCAAAGGAGGGACAGTCATAGGATTAATGTACCCATTTGCATAGGGAGTAATTGGAAAGAGCACAGGGGTCACTGGACCCCAATAATTCCAGAAACGCACAGGGCAAACTCCATTAGATTTAAAAGTCTAAGAGTCATTTTTAATTGGGGCTTTAGAAACCAGCATTCCCACCATTTCCAAGGACCCACACAGTGACCCTGTACTCTCCAAACACTGGGGTGAGGATTATAACCTTGGGAAACTTTAGGGAGGCCACCTTTTTTCTGGATCCACCCTCTCCAAGCATAAGGGCAGCACCTGGACTCCCTGCAATCTCTGGGACACAACATCAACCGTCTCAGAACAATGGGGTAGCAGCAAGACCCTCCAAGGAATGTGGTCCACCTTCTCTGAGACCTGGGGCAACAAACCTCTTCCACACAAGGAGGTGGAAGGCCTGCCCTCTGCCTTCAGGGCAAACTTGTCCTCTCCAAGTGCATGAGTGGGCCCACTCTCGTGGACTGAGATTTCTTGGACTCAGACCTTAGCTTTGATGGTTCTGCCCTGAAGTCATTTTTCCTTCATTTGGTCCCTGTTCTGTCCTTTTTAGTTCAGCTGACAGTGGTTTATACAGATCACACAACACTCCTGTTGGTGTTTTATGTAGAATACAGGGATATACCCATCAGACAATCCAAATTTCCACAAATCCTTTCTAAGATAACTCCATCTCCAATCCTCACTTGTCCTGCAGCGGCTGACTGGTTCCATGTTTAGTTATATCCTCACATGGGGCCCTATTCTCTGGGGTCTCCCTTTCTGGAAGACCAGAATTTCCCAGACCATCAAATTCTGGTTTATTTGTACCTAAGAGTTCAGCTCTCAGTTCATCTGTTTCCTGTCACATTTTACTATAAGCTGCAAGGAGAAATATGGCTGCATTCTACACATATAGCTTATAAATATCTTCTGCTAAATATCCAAGTTCATCACTTTCAAATTCTGCCTTCCATCTAATATTAGCATTTAATTTTACAAATCTCTGCACTTTAAAACAAGGACCACTTTCCTTCCAGTTTGTGATGAAACATTCCTCATTTCTATCTGAAGTTTCATTGGAGGTAACGTTAGACTCTACATTTCTACCAATAGTCTCTTCAAAGCATTTTCAGCTTCCTCTATCAAAATCCTCACAACCATTTCAGAATTTTATTCTTATCCCTTTGAAAAGCTGTTTCAATATGTCTGATATTTGCAAATCACAAAACCCCACTTCTCTGGTAGCAAAATCTGTTTTAGTTTGTTAATGCTGCCAGAAAAGCAATATATCAGAAATGGACTGGCTTCTGTAAAAGGAATTTATTAAGTTATAACTTTACAGTTTGATGGTCATAAAAATATCCAAACTGAGGTATCCAGAAAATGATACATTAATTCAAAAAAGGCTGATCTGGGAGAGCATGTGGCTTGTGTCTTCTGGCCTTTGGCTTCTGGTTTCAAACAGCTTCCCCAGGGGCATTTACTCTCAGCATCTCCAAATGTTTGTCTATATCAACTCTGAGCTTTTTCTGAATTGGTTCTCTCTTAAAGGACTCCAGAAAGCAGATTAAGGTCCATTTTGAATGGGCAGGGACAATCTCCATTGAAACCACCTAATCAAAAGGTCCCACCCACAACTGGGTGGGTCACATCTCCATGGACACAATTTAATAAAAAATATCCCACATTAACAATAGGTCCACCCCCTCAACATTGGATTAGGAATAAGAACAAGGCTTTTTGGGGGTTTTTAATAGATTCAAACCAGCACAGATGGAAACAATCCAAGTGCCCATCAAGAGATGAGTAGGTAAAAAAATATGATAGATGCATATGGTGGAATATTACACAGCAATGAAATGTAATGAGGTCCTGAAGTATATGACAACATGGATAAAACTTGAGCACATAATGCTGAGTGAAATAAGACAGATATAATAGAACAGCTATTGTATGATTTTGCTATTATACCCCTGATAAAGGTAAACGCCAGGTCTTATAATGTAGAATAAAGAGGACATAGAGAGGTTGAACTTAAATATATGGGAATGTATAGAAGCGATGGTAGTTCATTAGTGGGTTTATGGGTAGTATTGCCACATTGAAAGTGAATATGGTTGAAAGGGGTTATATAGAGCCATGTATCTCACCAATTAATACTACAAATATAAATAAGTGTTTTCATGAGCCACTTCAAAGGTATGAATTTTGTGCAAAAGTTAACCTAAATTTTCTGTAGCACACACTCTAATTTCAACTTGTATGGATTAAATCATTTAAACAACCCAAACAAATGGAGCCCAGGATGGGAACAAGGGATTGTAATTCTGTGTAGCTGAATGTAATACCCAGATATATCCCAGAGTATGTTGGACAGATAATTAAAAAGTATTGGCAAATTCCAATACTGGGACTGGAGAAAAAAATGTGGAAATATTAAACTTTCCTACCTGGGAAACCCTGATACTCTCTCAAATACTAGGGAAACTCAAGTCAATAGGCCAAGTCCCAAATCTTGAGACTTGCTCTTATGAAACTTATTTCTGTAGCAGAGAAACTAAGCCTACTTATAATTATGCCTAAGAGTTACTTCCAGAGAACCTCTTTTGTTGCTCAGATGTGACCTCTCTCTTTCTCTCTCTCTCTCTATGCCCAATGCTGCACATAAAATCATTGCCCTTCCCCCTACATGGGATGTGATGTCCAGGTTGTGAGTCTCTCTGGCAACATGAGACATAACTTCCAGGGACGAGCCTGGCTCTGGCACCATGGGGATAGATAATGTCTACCTGACCAAAAAGGGGAAAAGAAATGTAACAAAATAAGGTATCAGCTAAGAGAGTTAAAATAGAGTTGAGAGGCTTCTTTGGAGGCTACTCTTATTCAAGTTTCAGCTACATATTGCTAAACTGCAACCAACATCACTCCTGTTAACCTAAAGAACACCCAGGCTCTACCTGAGATCACACAAAAGTTGCACACATAACTTCACTTTTCAGAAGCCTAAAACCTTCAGATGGTTTGTAGGCCAGATAAGTTCTGAAACCCAGAGGTGGCAGCATTTGCAAGGACATTAGCCAATTCCATTCCCCTATCCAATACTGTTGCCATCCCTTTTCAACATGAGAAAGTTAGAATGGGCACAACCCAAATACCCCTAAACATTGGGAGAAGGATCAAATAAAGAGGAGGAGTTATAACAGAGAACTTAGGACTTAACAATATGACTACTGAATCATTATATTAATATTTCTTTTTAGTCTGCAGTATCTTGGACAACCATAAGGAAAAATCTGAAATTGTGGAATTGCAACCTGTGTTAGTTAGATTCAGTTGTCAACTTGGCCAGTTGAGCATACCTAGTTCTGTTGCTGCGGACACAAGCCAATGGTAGGTGAACCTCATCTGTTGCTGATTACATCTGCAGTCGGCTAGGAGGCATGTCTGCTGCAATGAGTGATGTTTGACTTAATTGGCTGGTGCTTAAATGAGAGAACTCAATGTAGCACAGCCTAGCAGCTCGGCATTCCTCATCTCAGCACTAGCAGCTCAGCCCAGGCCTTTGGAGATGCAGAAAGAAGTCACCCTGGGGAAAGTTGTTGGAACCCAGGGGCCTGGAGAGAAGACCAGCAGAGACCATCTTGTGCCTTCCACGTAAGAAAGAACCTCAGTGGAAAGTTAGCTGCCTTTCCTCTGAAGAACCAACAAAATAAATCCCCTTTTATTAAAAGCCAATCCGTCTCTGGTGTGTTGCATTCCGGCAGCTAGCAAACTAGAACACAACCCATATCAAACTTTGAAATCTGTTCTATAACTATTTGTCAAAATGCACTTTTAAATGTATCGTTTTATAGTTATATTTCACAATTTTTTTAAATTGTGCATATAATTTTACTACTAATTTGATTTCTAGATATTTTCTTCTAAAAAAGTAGAAAATTTCCCCAATTTAAAAATGCATTCTTTTGTTGCTGGACATGTGGTTTGTTTCTAAATTTTAGCTATTACGAATAAAGCTGCAAAATATTTTTTCATACAATTTTTTTTGTGGACACAAATTTTCATTGCTAGGTAATTACCAGGAACATTGCAGGGAAAAAAGGCGTGAATATATTTTAACTTTGTAAGAAACTGTCAAAACGTTTTAAACAGTGGTTGGGCTGTTTTGCTCTGACCACAATACATGAGATTTCCATTTGCTTTGCATTCTCTTCAATGTTTAGCATTGTTAATTTTAATTTTAGCCATTGTAGTGGGAGTATAGTGATATTTCATTTTGGTTTTAATTTGCATTTTCTTCTTAAAAAGGAACAGTTGGACAACTTTTCATGTACTCATTCGTTATTCACAAATCCTCTTTTTAAAAGCTTCTATACAAGCTTCCTGTTTCTGTTTTTTTATTGGGTCATTTCTTATCTTACTGTCTTGAAGGACTTTTTTTTGTTTTTTTTTTCATGGGCAGGCACCGGGAATCTCCGGCATGGCAGGCAAACTGAGCCACCGCCACACCCGCCCTGAAGGATTTGTTTTTGTATCCTGCATACACCTAGTCAAAAAAAACCCCACATTAACTTCTCTATTCCAAATTACAATCAACACAATCCCTTAACCCAGTATTCCTGAGCTCCCTAAATATTCTAGATAATTTTGTTTTCTTTCCCATGGCATGTTTCAACATTTAATTGATCATGATTCACTTTTAATTTTTGCTGCTCCTTAGATCTTGTATCACTAGAAAGTCAGCTTCGCAAGGGCTGGTGATTTTTTGTCTTAACATACACATTTATCCAAATCCCAATGATGAGAGCTTGACACACAGTTGATTGACGATACATATCTATCAACTGAATAGACAGAAGACCCACCTTCATTGCGAACCTTCACCAAACCACAATTTTATTTTATGAAAATAATTATTTTACTTGCTTCTTTACTTTTTAGATATCCTGAACAAAGGGGTTATGAAGGAATTGTCATGGGTTACAATCAAGATAGAACTGCAGTGAATTGGCCAAAAATATTGTCATAGCAACTTCCATTGCAATGTTTTCTTTCTTTCAGATATACATATACAGAAAATATTTTCTTGAATATATAGTCAATTCATTTCACTCTACTGTATATTCTATCTAAGGCTCCATAGCTACAGCTTTGAAAATAAAGGTTAATTGCCACCACCCTAAAAAACATTAATCAAGTATGGTTAGAAGTTTTAGTTAGCTTAATGCAAAATGTATATTTAATGCAAATGTATATTTAATAACTCCTCATTTATAACTATGAGGAGTTGTGTGAGGTGCTGAATAAATATTGAGAACTGATGATAACAACCCCGTTAAGTTTTGTAAGTGAAGTTGGATAGTATAAAAACCCATGGAGATTTAGGAAATGTTAACAACTTTGCTTATTATTCAAGCCCTCAAAATCACTAGTTCTAAGTCACAGTTCAAAGAGGGATAGGCATTAACTCAGAGAAAATATCCTACTGATGGTTAGCAAAGCGGTCTTTATTGCAAACATGTGGAAATGAACACTGTCGTTTTTCATGATTGTAGAAATCACATGTAATGACTCATTCAAGTTTAGCATAAAACACCAGCTTCAAGCTTCTATTTTCTATTCAAATCTATCACTTTACTTATCATTTTGAAAGTCAGGTAGGAATAAATTGAATTTGGCAGCTCATGAGGAAACGTTTGTATATCATAAGAAAAAGCCTAATCAAAATTTGACTCAATGTACTTGTATCTTGAAAGTAATAAAATTAGTAGATGAAATAAATTTATAACATAGAGGAGCCAAATTAAAGCGATTGTGGTTAAAATGTGAACTCGTTGCATATTCCTCCTTTCTCAAGTGATTTGGGACAGTAAGATTTGTTTCTGAACTTTTCAAACTTATTTTGATATATTTACATATATCAATAATGAATTCTGATCTGCATAAATTTATCTCTTTTGAGCAAAAAAGTAAATCAGAGACAACAAGTAATAGTCTCTTTCATTTCAGTGAACTTTGGGAAAGAATGTCACAAAAAAACAAAATTTGGTGATAGGGGTTCGGAGATGGATATTTCCTTGTTAAAGATAAATGCAATATTCTCTCTGCCCTAAATTATGCAGACAGTGAATTAAGCTACTGTGATTAATTACTGTGGCACATTGGAAACCAGAGTTTGAGAAAGTAAACTTTCCCACAGATTTGTAAACACGAGGACAGTATTTAAAGAGAAATGATTATATGTAAGACTTTAGTTATTATGTAAATCTTCCAAAAGAGATGGTTTGAATCCTATTTTTAAAATGCTGTTTTCAATTCCATCCTCCTCATTTTACCTACTTGTTGAAAACTAAGGTGATTACTTCTGAGAAGTGGTTATAACTTGGAAACACGCTAAGATGCATTCATAGCCCTATTCTTGCAACTTACTAGCTCTTTAGATGTGAGCAAGTCCTTTGGCCATGAATTTATTCATCTAAGGTATGGGAAAAGCAACAATACCTAATTCTTAGACATGTTTTGAGACTTAATGGGATAATATTTATAAAGTACTTGATTTAGCTCAGCGCTCAACAAGTAGGTCAATATATGTTAATCATCTATATTGATTATGATGATGGCTATAACAGGAGCTTCCACTCAACAAACCACAAAAGGGATGGCTCCAGAATGTCATTTAAAAAATACATGGACTGTGCTAAGCTCAAGTTTTTTGAAAAGCTTTATTGAAAAACTAAAAAAAAAACAAAAAACAGCCTATCTGAGAAAAAACTCAGCTTCTACTCTAGTAAAGACTTCCATGCTCCCTTTCAAATACTTTTTGATTTTGATTCATAATAGTCACTCTTTTGAAGGTGGAGCTATCACACCATGCACCTCTTTAGAGTTTGGGTTAGTATAGATTTAGATTTTCTGTGGTAATTGAGATTTTTGTCAACTTTTGATCCCCAACTATATACCTTGAGCTATTTGAAGTATAGCAGAACAAAATTTAATTTTTCACTCAAGTCCTGTGTACATACCATATGTTATCTTTTTGACATATTATACATATTAACATCTGTTTTTGACTCTTTTTATTTTTCCCTCCAACACATTTCCTTTTGAACTCTAGTTACATTGGGTAAAGGTGATTTCCCTAGTTCTTCCCAGTGTTAGTCTCTCTTTTATTCCTATACAAGCTCATCAATTTTTATATCAATAGTATACTAGGAAAGGAGGAAGGGATGGAGAGAGGAAATGTGAATTTAATAATCCTCCAGATCTAATTACCAGTGTATGGAAATATAGGGGATAGAAGAATACAAAATGATATGATCTATAAATCCAGAATGTGTTAAATTCAATATGAAAGACATCTGAGTGGAGAAAACTGTCTTATATTGAAAGATTATTAAGAGAATTATCAACCAAATGTGTAGATTTTGGATTCTAAATTGAACAAACCAACAATAAAAGAACAGTTTTGTAATGATTAGGCAAAATTGAACACACACTCGGCATTAGATAATATTCAAGAAATATTATGAAGTTTGTTTTGTATTGATTATGTCAAGAAGTCTTCATTTATTAGAAATGCAGGCTCTTTCTCGGCCTGCGGCGCTCCCGCTGCCAGCCAGCCAGCCCTCCTCTTCCCCCTTCTCTGCTGGCGGTGCTCCCGCCGCCATCTTGCCCTCCTCATTCCCCTTCTGCTCCAGCGGCGCTCCATCCGCCATCTTATCCTTCCCTTTCTCCTCCTGCTCCGGCGGCTCTCCAACAACCACGGTGCCCTCTTCCGCCTTCACCGGCTCCTCTGCCACAGGCCTCTACAGCCTTGCCACCCCCACCTTTCCTCCTCCAGAACAGCTACTGGGGGAGTGGAGAAGATACAGAGCAGCTCCCGGAGCCACGACAGAGATCAAAGGGACGGCATACCCCATCCTGGAGTGGCTGACTGTCTGGGAGAACCAGCTCTGGTGAGATCGCTGAGAGGCGTGGGCTTTCCTGGGCGGGACGGCAAGTGGCCGGAGTCCCTCCCTTCCTCCTTCCCAGGCCAGCTGGCAGAATTGGGCAGGCGGTCCCCTCGGGCCGCGGCGGCTGGCGCCCCCACCACACGAGCCCCCAGACAAACTGAGAGAGTTGGGTCGGAAATCCCCAGACCACGGAGAACGGTGACCGGGGAGGTCCCTTCCAAACACGTGACTCCCCGGTCTGGCTGGGAACGGTGCACTCTCCCGGGCTGCGGCGGCTGGCGCCCTCCCGCCACGCTTGCTGCCCCGGGCCTACTAGGAAATTCGGTCGGGCGCTCTCCTGGGCTGCGGCGACTGGCGACCCTCCCCGCGTTCAGACCCCCAGGCCACTGGCACTCTTCCAAGCCGCTTCGGCTGGCGAACCTCCCCGACGGCGAGAGTTTTCCAAAGTTAAAGGACCCACAGCATCTTTTACTGGTGGAACCCGCAGACAAACGTGTGCCACGAGCGCCACCTACTGGGCAGGATAAGAAGAACAGAACCCAGAGATTTCACAGAAAAATCTTTAAACCTGTTGGGTCCATCACCCAGGGAAACCTGACCAAATGCCCAGACGCCAGCAGAGGATAACGGATCACGCTCAGAAAATTGAAAATATGGCCCAGTCAAAGGAACAAACCAATAGTTCAAATGAGATACAGGAGCTGAAACAACTAATGCTGAATATACGAACAGAAATGGAAAACCTCTTCAAAAACGAAATCGATAAATTGAGGGAGGACATGAAGAAGACATGGGCTGAACAAAAAGAAGAAATAGAAAAACTGAAAAAACAAATCACAGAGCTTATGGAAGTGAAGGATAAAGTAGAAAAGATGGAAAAAACAATGGATACCTACAATGATAGATTTAAAGAGACAGAAGATAGAATTAGTGATTTGGAGGATGGAACATCTGAATTCCAAAAAGAAACAGAAACTATTGGGAAAAGAATGGAAAAATTTGAAGAGGGGATCAGGGAACTCAAGGACAATATGAACCGCACAAATATACTGTTGTGGGTGTCCCAGAAGGAGAAGAGAAGGGAAAAGGAGGAGAAAAACTAATGGAAGAAATTATCACTGAAAATTTCTCAACTCTTATGAAAGACCTAAAATTACAGATCCAAGAAGTGCAGCGCATCCCAAAGAAATTAGACTCAAATAGGCGTTCTCCAAGACACTTACTAAAATGTCAGAGGTCAAAGAGAAAGAGAGGATCTTGAAAGCAGCAAGAGAAAAGCAATCCATCACATACAAGGGAAACCCAATAAGACTATGTGTAGATTTCTCAGCAGAAACCATGGAAGCCAGAAGAGAGTGGGATGATATATTTAAATTACTAAAAGAGAAAAACTGCCAACCAAGACTCCTATATCCAGCAAAATTGTCCTTCAAAAATGAGGGAGAAATTAAAACATTCTCAGACAAAAAGTCACTGAGAGAATTTGTGACCAAGAGACCAGCTCTGCAAGAAATACTAAAGGGAGCACTAGAGTCAGATACGAAAAGACAGAAGAGAGAGGTATGGAGAAGAGTGTAGAAAGAAGGAAAGTCAGACATGATATATATAATACAAAAGGCAAAATGGTAGAGGAAAATATTTTCCAAACAGTAATAACACTAAATGTTAATGGCTGAATTCCCCAATCAAAAGACATAGACTGGCAGAATGGATTAAAAAACAGGATCCTTCTATATGCTGTCTACAGGAAACACATCTTAGACCCAAAGTTAAACATAGGTTGAAAGTGAAAGGTTGGGAAAAGATATTTCATGCAAATAACAACCAGAAAAGAGCAGGAGTGGCTATACTAGTATCCAACAAATTAGATTTCAAATGTAAAACAGTTAAAAGAGACAAAGAAGGACACTATATACTAATAAAAGGAACAATTAAACAAGAAGACATAACAATCATAAATATTTACGCACCGAACCAGAATGCCCCAAAATACGTGAGGAATACACTGCAAATGCTGAAAAGGGAAATAGACACATATACCATAATAGTTGGAGACTTCAATTCACCACTCTCATCAATGGACAGAACATCTAGACAGAGGATCAATAAAGAAATAGAGAATCTGAATATTACTATAAATGAGCTCGACTTAACAGACATTTATAGGACATTACATCCCACAACAGCAGGATACACCTTTCTCTCAAGGGCTCATGAATCATTCTCAAAGATAGACCATATGCTGGGTCACAAAGCAAGTCTTAACAAATTTAAAAATATTGAAATCATACACAACACTTTCTCGGACCATAAAGGAATGAAGCTGTAAATCAATAATAGGCGGAGTGCCAGAAAATCCACAAATACGTGGAGGCTCAACAACACACTCTTAAACAACGAGTGGGTCAAAGAAGAAATTGCAAGAGAAATTAGTAAATACCTTGAGGCGAATGAAAATGAAAACACAACATATCAAAACTTATGGGATGCAGCAAAGGCAGTGCTAAGAGGGAAATTTATTGCCCTAAATGCCTATATCAGAAAAGAAGAAAAGGCAAAAATGCAGGAATTAACTGTCCACTTGGAAGAACTGGAGAAAGAACAGCAAACTAATCCCAAAGCAAGCAAAAGGAAAGAAATAACAAAGATTAGAGCAGAAATAAATGAAATTGAAAACATGAAAACAATAGAGAAAATCAATAAGACCAGAAGTTGGTTCTATGAGAAAATCAACAAGATTGATGGGCCCTTAGCAAGATTGACAAAAAGAAGAAGAGAGAGGATGCAAATAAATAAGATCAGAAATGGAAGAGGAGACATAACTACTGACCTCACAGAAATAAAGGAGGTAATAACAGGATACTATGAACAACTTTACGCTAATAAATACAACAATTTAGATGAAATGGACGGGTTCCTGGAAAGACATGAACAACCAACTTTGACTCAAGAAGACATAGATGACCTCAACAAACCAATCACAAGTAAAGAAATTGAATTAGTCATTCAAAAGCTTCCTAAAAAGAAAAGTCCAGGACCAGACGGCTTCACATGTGAATTCTATCAAACATTCCAGAAAGAATTAGTACCAACTCTCCTCAAACTCTTCAAAAAAATCGAAGTGGAGGGAAAACTACCTAATTCATTCTATGAAGCCAACATCACCCTCATACCAAAACCAGGCAAAGATATTACAAAAAAAGAAAACTACAAACCAATCTCTCTAGTGAATATAGATGCAAAAATCCTCAATAAAATTCTAGCAAATCATATCCAACAACACATTAAAAGAATTATACATCATGACCAAGTAGGATTCATCCCAGGTATGCAAGGATGGTTCAACATAAGAAAATCAATTAATGTAATACACCATATCAACAAATCAAAGCAGAAAAATCACATGATCATCTCAATTGATGCAGAGAAGGCATTTGACAAGATTCAACATCCTTTCCTGTTGAAAACACTTCAAAAGATAGGAATACAAGGGAAATTCCTTAAAATGATAGAGGGAATAGATGAAAAACCCACAGCTAATATCATCCTCAATCGGGAAAAATTGAAAACTTTCCCCCTAAGATCAGGAACAAGACAAAGATGTCCACTATCATCACTATTATTCAACATTGTGTTGGAGGTTCTAACCAGAGCAATTAGACAAGAAAAAGAAATACAAGGCATCAAAATTGGAAAGGAAGAAGTAAAACTATCACTGTTTGCAGACGATATGATACTATACGTCGAAAACCCGGAATAATCCACAACAAAACTACTAGAGCTAATAAATGAGTACAGCAAAGTAGCAGGTTACAAGATCAACACTCAAAAATCTGTAGCATTTCTATACACTAGTAATGAACAAGCTGAGGGGGAAATCAAGAAACAAATCCCATTTACAATTGCAACTAAAAGAATAAAATACCTGGAATAAATTTAACTAAAGAGACAAAAAACCTATATAAAGAAAACTACAAAAAAACAGCTAAAAGAAATCACAGAAGACCTAAATAGATGGAAGGGCATACCATGTTCATGGATTGGAAGACTAAATATAGTTAAGATGTCAATCCTACCTAAATTGATTTACAGATTCAATGCAATACCAATCAAAATCCCAACAACTTATTTTTCAGAAATAGAAAAACCAATAAGCAAATTTATCTGGAAGGGCAGGGTGCCCCGAATTGCTAAAAACATCTTGAGGAAAAAAAGCGAAGCTGGAGGTCTCGCGCTGCCGGACTTTAAGGCATATTATGAAGCCACAGTGGTCAAAACAGCATGGTAGTGGCATAAAGATAGATATATCGACCAATGGAATCGAATAGAGTGCTCAGATATAGACCCTCTCATCTATGGACATTTGATCTTTGATAAGGCAGTCAAGCCAACTCACCTGGGACAGAACAGTCTCTTCAATAAATGGTGCCTAGAGAACTGGATATCCATATGCAAAAGAATGAAAGAAGACCCATATCTCACACCCTATACAAAAGTTAACTCAAAATGGATCAAAGATCTAAACGTTAGGTCTAAGACGATAAAACAGTTAGAGGAAAATGTAGGGAGATATCTTATGAATCTTACAATTGGAGGCGGTTTTATGGACCTTAAACCTAAAGCAAGAGCATTGAAGAAGGAAATAAATAAATGGGAGCTCCTCAAAATTAAACACTTTTGTCCATCAAAGAACTTCAGCAAGAAAGCAGAAAGACAGCCTACACAATGGGAGACAATATTTGGAAACGACATATCAGATAAAGGTCTAGTATCCAGAATTTATAAAGAGATTGTTCAACTCAACAACAAAAAGACAGCCAACCCAATTACAAAATGGGAAAAAAACTTGAACAGACACCTACCAGAAGAGGAAATACAAATGGCCAAAAGGCACATGAACAGATGTTCAATGTCCCTGGCCATTAGAGAAATGCAAATCAAAACCACAATGAGATATCATCTCACACCCACCAGAATGGCCATTATCAACAAAACAGAAAATGACAAGTGCTGGAGAGGATGCGGAGAAAGAGGCACACTTTTCCACTGTTGGTGGGAATGTCAAATGGTGCAACCACTGTGGAAGGCAGTTTGGCGGTTCCTCAAAAAGCTGAATATAGAATTGCCATACGACCCAGCAATACCATTGCTAGGTATCTACTCAAAGACTTAAGGGCAAAGACACACATGGACATTTGCACACCAATGTTTATAGCAGCGTTATTTACAATTGCAAAGAGATGGAAACAGCCAAAATGTCCATCAACAGAAGAATGGCTAAACAAACTGTGGTATATACATATGATGGAATATTATTCAGCTTTAAGACAGGATAAACTTATGAAGCATGTAATAACATGGATGGACCTAGAGAGCATTATGCTGAGTGAGTCTAGCCAAAAACTAAAGTACAAATACTGTATGGTCCCACTGATGTGAACAGACGTTCGAGAATAAACTTTTAATATGTCATTGGTAACAGAGTCCAGCAGGAGTTAGAAACAGGGTAAGATAATGGGTAATTGGAGCTGAAGCGATACAGACTCTGCAGCAGGACTAGATACAAAAACTCAAAAATGGACAGCACAATAATACCTAATTGTAATCATGTTAAAACACTGAATGAAGCTGCATCTGAGCTATAGTTTTTTTTTTGTTGTTGTTTGTTTGTCTGTTTGTTTTTTTTACTATTATTATTACTTTTATTTCTTTTCTCTACACTAACATTCTATATCTTTTTCTGGTGTGTTGCTAGTTCTTCTAAACCGATGCAAATGTACTAAGATGCGATGATCATGCATCTATGTGATGATGTTAAGAATTACTGATTGCATATGTAGAATGGTATGATTTCTAAATGTTGGGTTAATTTCTTTTTTTTTTCCGTTAATAAAAAAAAAAGAAATATAGAATAAAATATTTATAGAAGAAATGACAAAAAGTCAGTGGCTTGTTTTTAAATCTTCAGCAAAAATAACTAGTGATTGACACAACAGGAGGGGCACATACTGGTATTTGTAGCTGTTGGATAACATTATATGATGGGGAGTTTTTTCAACCTTTGTCTAGGTTTTAAGATTTCTGTGATAAACTTTTAGAATTAAAGTAAATAAATGAAATTTAAATTTTGTAAAGACATATCGGAAAGGTGACAGAAAAGACTGAATATCTTTGGTAATTTGCTCATTAAATTACTGTGGAGCATTTAAACATCCAAGAAGCAGAAGAGGTTAGTACTGTCAGAGAGAATGAGGCTGCTTATAGGTTTCTAACAATTGTTGTGCCTCAATTTTATTCACGTTTATAAAATATTCTTACCATTTTATAATTAAATCTCGTTTTGAGGAAGCAAGAGAAGAGTTTCTTTTTTAAGGCCACTGACTTGTTAGCTCAATCCCTGTCTACTTAAAACTAGAATAGTATAAGAAATAGTATAGTAAGTTTATTTTATATCATTTTAAATTGGAAAGTGGGACAAAATATTATCTTAGTATAATTTACCAATAAAGGGTTTGTTCTCTAAAGATATTGTAGTTATAGGATTATATACATAAGTAATTTTCTCTTTCCTAATGGGTGATGGAAGTTAACAAACCACAAGGAATGAAGACTTTCCACCTACAAATGCAGGGAATCCATCCATAAACTGGATACTTATTGATTCCAATGAACAATAAAACTTTGTCTAATAAAGCATGAAAGATTATTTTTAAAACCCTTAGTTATAGCCAATTCTTCAGCTACTCATGCTAAATAAAAGAAGAATTCTTTTAAAATTAAACAAGATTTATGCTAATTGTTTATCTTCTCTAACATGCTTTTCCATGTTCTTTTTTTATTTCTTCTGGAAAAAGTTCACATTAAATTTTTTATAAACTTGTGGCCCTAAAGACCAATTGTGGAACTATTTAAATTCTTTAAACTTATCTTTCATGCTTGTCATGTTATTTAACACTTTACTTAGTTTTCTCTATAAGTTCACAAGTACTAGGCAGAATTCATACTTAAAATTTCAACAAATTCAATCACTGACTACAACATATTTAGTACAACCCATGGGATATTAAATACACATCTCACTGGAAACTTTCTAGTGTGTGAATGAGATCATTTTTTGGTCTGTATTTACTTTTGTCTTTCCAATAAAAGAAAATAAAAATTTCTATTTGAAATGAAATGAAATAATGAAAATAAACAGTTCTGTATAATTACTATCTTTCTTCTGAGCTCTATACCTGAACATACCATAAGTCTCTCCCAAACATCTTCTGTCGATACTACAAAACTTCCATAGCTGTTACTCCATTTTTCATAAGGAAATACGCAAACTCAGATTTGAAAAACAGTAAAATTAATTTGGAACAACAGTCATTGGATCTAAATGAAAAACATTGCCTTGCAGTTTCATTTGTTAAACTTTGAACACATCCCTATGCTGCCACTGCAGATAAGTATCTTCAATTTTCACATGGTCAGTGACATCACCGTAGCCCCCAAGGAGGATAGTACATTTCAACCCATATTTTGTGCAAGTCACATATTAATCATCAATTTCTGTATAAATAGTGATTAAAGCGTGTGCAAGGGTAGTTCAGTGGTAGAGTTCTCGCCTGCCACGCGGGGACCTGGGTTCGATTTCTAGCCCTTCCCCCACCTCTCCACGAGAAAAAAATCAACAAATGGTGCTGCAATAATGGGACAGTCACATGGAAAAAGAATGAAATGTGACCCCCATCATAAAGCATACAAAATAAAATGATTAATACTTAATATTTCATTAGCATGGACTTGCATTTTTTACTTCATTTTGCATTTAGTTCATTTTGAAATTTTATTTCAAAATTTAAAAAGATTACTCCTCTTCATCAAAAAAAACAAAAATTGCAGGTGCATATATGGCAGGACTGCTCAATTCCATATTGCATAGGAACATTACATACTTTTCCATGTTTCTCATTAACCCATCCAGGTAGCAGCCTAGCAGCTTCCTGTATCTTAAAGTCCCCAGAAAAGGCCATGGCACAAATGGCTAACAAAAGCAGCAGGATCAAATAACTATCCCTGCCCAATCATGTCTATGGACGCTGCAGTGACCGTTCTGTCTTGAAAGCGAAGCCCTGATTTACTTTGGGTCTGATATCACCTAAAGTGGAAATTTAACATGTGAGTCAACCAAAACTACCTTGGCTTATTTAGATGATACCTATTAATAATAGTGTTTAATAATCAATAAGACACCAATACTAGTATCTTTTAATAATAATAGCAAATTTTTAAATTAAGCTATATGGGACAGATGGTGACCTGTTTAGGGTGTTGGGCCTTAGCCATTAACTAGAACTGTTCACAAACAGGGATGTATGTTCGTTTTATATATTAAGGAACCCATCTTGAACTATTGCAAGGACAAAGGGGTATTTTTATTAACAATATACAGGAGCGTCACACAAAAAATGAGACTGCAGATGGATGTTAGAATTGGAACTGAGAACTGGAAAGATTCTGGGACCTAATCAGCTTCTCTCTAGATTTTTTTTTTCTCTTTAAGATCTGGCTTTATCTACTTTTAAACCACATCATAGAAATTGGCCACTCTGAGGCTCCAGAGACAATACATATGTACATAGACTCACTGGTAATCTTTCTGTCCTTATTTCATACTCCTGGGAGAGAATATCTAATAATCTCAGCTTGATTCAGCTACCAATACTCAGGCCAGAAGGCTGGGCTCACACACTGCATGACTAAGAAGGACAAATGCCTGAGAATCAGAGTGCATTTTCCAATTTTCCAGAGAAGAATGGATATTTTGTGGACTGGATACACATTGTAAGTAGTGTCTCCTACATATATATATCTCTCAAAACTTTTATTATTATTATCTCTTTTTTTTTTAACATGGGCAGGCACC
Source organism: Tamandua tetradactyla (assembly GCF_023851605.1). NCBI lineage: Eukaryota > Metazoa > Chordata > Mammalia > Pilosa > Myrmecophagidae > Tamandua > Tamandua tetradactyla. Next base: position 32,303,868 of record NC_135339.1, read on the forward strand.
AGGAAACGAACCCGGGTCCTCTAGCATGGCAGGAGGCAAGCATTCTTGCATTCTTGCCTGCTGAGCCACCGTGGCCCGCCCTTTTATTATTTTTTAAAACTAAGTTTATCATTAAAATTGCCCATAGGCACAGTTCTTAATAAGAAATTTAGTTCTTAATAGGACCTTAAACTAGTGAAATGTTAATTCCTACTAAAATAGAGATGACCATTAGAGTCAACCTGGGCTCAGAAATAAAAAGTTTGCTAGACTAATTTGGCTACTTTCTTTGGAATAATTAATAAGAGAGTTTAGGGTGATGTTACAGAGTACATAGGCAGGATGTGGGTATGTCATTCAAGTTGGCTTTGTGCCCAAATTAAAGACATAAGAGCTGTATGAACCAAAAGAGAACTTTACAAATATGCGTTAATTTGTTATCTCTTGTTCAGATGCTTGAAGGAGATTTCTGTCCATTAGTAAAAATGGTGACTTCTGTCTTTCTTTTCAACAATTCTTTATGGGTTATAATTTGAATTTTACAGTTCAAATTAGGAAGAAAACTTTTTTCTTTAAACCAATTAACCCTGAAAAAAAATGGGCAGACTTTTTGCAAAATAGTGTTATCTAGTAAATAACCAATAATAAATGTCAATCCAGTTATTATGCCAGGAAGATCCTTAAGCAAAATATGCAATACTTTCTATTCATGAAAAAATCCATTCGTGCTAATATTCAAAAGATATCCAGGACAAAGACCATCAAGAAAGGGAAATGCTGCTTTTCCTGCTTTATTTGTCAATGTTTTCTCTAATCATCTCCTTTCAGCTTCTTTTGCTCCCTTTTCAAAAAGTTTTTTTTGGGAAATTAGCATGACTTTATAAATGAGGAGGACATTAATCCAACAATTGCTTGTGGTAACAGTGCCACCTAACTTCATGTCAAATAATAAAAAAGAGGAAGAGCTCTCACTCCTAAATATATTATTCCTTTGCCAGGTGTGGTAGAGGCGTGACTAATTATTACTGGTTCCTGCTGTTTCTTGCTTAGTTTTGTAATTAGCTCTCTCAGCTGTTCTCATGGTAAATGAAGGGCTCCCAGTGAGCCATTTAAGAAGCTCAGTGAATCGATGATCTATTCTGGAACCTTTATGGAAAGCTCATTTACAGGGAAGGCGCACTAGATAGTAAGTAAGGTTCAGCAGAACAATTAACAAAACATGATCCAGTTTTGTTCGAATTCAACATTTTCAAAGTCAAATCTCAGGCCTTAATATTTGGAGCTTTGGTTGGGACATGTTCCACCTTAAAACCATTAACAATAGAACAGGAAAGACAGTGATTAAAATGGGTATGTGCCACACTTTATGATATGTCCCTAGTTACATAGATGCCAGGCAGAGAAGAAATTGTTTATGTTAAAAATAAAATCTTTCAATCTGAGAAATATGTTAGAAATGCTAATTAAAAATTTGCAACTGTTTTATAAAGCAGAGGGCTGTATTTCCGTCTTTTAGAAACTATTAATTTCTTTAGTGGATTTTTGCAAGTCTTTGTTTTGTCTTTAGTTTTCTATAGTATGTATGTGTTGTTGGTTTTGTATGTGTTGTTGGTTTTTTTTACTTTTGTATTTTGTGCAAAGCTGAAAGATTTTCTCAAATGAATTGGATGTGGAATATACTGGGATTAAAGAAGGGTCTAGTGGGGACCTCAACTTTTACTTAAAAATGTGGCTAAAGAAAATATGACAGGGCCACGGTGGCTCAGCAGGCAGAGTTCTCAACTGCCATGCCGGAGACCCACGTTCGATTCCTGGTGCCTGCCCCTGCAAAAAAAAAAGAAAATATGACAAAATATAAAATTTTGTTTAAGCTTTGTGATGTTGGTGATTCACTGATGATCCTTATGGTATTAACTTTTTTGAATTTTTGAAATATTGCAAATATTTATTTTAATTTTCCTTGAAAAATCAAAATGGGGTCAGTTTATAAAATTGGTAGTAGGTCACCCTATTATGACAATTATTTTATATTTATTACAATCTACATAGTAGATATTATATTTAATTCGGTTGCAGAACTCTGGGGAAATCATTTGACTAATTGGCATTTGGAAACAAAACTTCTAAAGGCAAGTATCATGCTTTACGTGCTATGATAAGCCTGTGCAGTTGGAATTTACCAACTCATTTTATCATTATAATAAATGTTAACCAGACTTACAGAGGAGAAATCGAGGCTTAGAAAAATGAAAGTTTATCTAAAGACACAAACATAACACAGAGAATTATGTCACTCGCCATCAGCTCTCTTATTTTACTTTACCCCACTCACCACTTCCTCTTTTTTCTAACAACTAACTTACCATTCGGCATCTTACCATACATCTCAGCCCTGAATATGGCAAAACACATTTAAACTATGCAATTAAATTATTAAGCTATGCTTCTTACTTCTGAATGCATTATTTGTCTCAAAGAGTAGGTTTGTGCTTTTCTTTGTAACTTTTCAAAAGAATTAAATTCTACTTTATGCTTAAACTAAAAAGGACTCTTGAAGCATGCAATAAGAAAAATTGAGTACACATGGAAAATAATGCTTGAATATTATTAGAGGACAGCAGGATCTGATGTTATTTGATGTACACGAAAACCATCAATCTTAAATTTAAAATGTTCTAACATTTAGGTCATTTCCTGAAGACATGCAGGATAGAAAGGCAATTAGCCGATGATCCAGACAATCTAACCTTTTTTACATCAATGCTATGGACACAATCTAGGTAAAAAGTGGCTCTCAATATTCCTTTCTTTTTTCCAGCATAGCCCAGCAACTATATTTAAGACTATTTCAGTGCCAAATATTCTTTACATGGACAAAAATGCCTTAGCCCTCAAATTTGCTGATGGCAAAAGTTTGCTCTCTTGTTTGCTGATATAGATAAAAGGTGCTGGAAAGATGGAGGAGTAAAAACATTGAGTAACTTCCTGGAGATTATCAGGTATTGAGAAATTCTCTAAAGTTGATGGACCAATATTCAGCAACGGGATACTCTTAGAATATACTAATGACTGGTTAGGATGATAAGTTTAAACTGGCATGCAGCAATCAAAAATGTGGTATGTATTGCTGAACAAATATATCTGTACCCTCTGCAATGAAAAGGCAGATGATAGGAGGCTACAAAGAGGTTGAAGAATTTATTACATTAAAAGCTGCTTAAAATATGGTTGGAAGGGGGTGCTCAAAAATCTGCTTGCTGAGCAGTTAGAAATTTGAGTTCTAATTCATAGCTTGGTTACCCACTAGCTCATGGATATTCAGCGTCCTGATTCAGAAGATGGCCTCATGCAGTGATTGAGAACATTGGAATGGTCCTCAGTTGGAAGACCTGTTCTGCTATTTAAGTCTCAGCAACTACCTCTTCTAAACAGCAAAATAACAGTTACTCCTTGTAGAATTGCTTTGAGAATTAAATGAGATGATGTGCAATAAGTAGCTGACACGTCTGGAACGCCACTCTTAAAAAATATGTTCGCTGTTATTTTTAATAGAGATGACATTCTTTACCCTATTATCTAATAAAATTTTTCATAAGTTCAAAGATGAAAGTGGATGTGAATCTGGTTTATAAGTTAAGAATCTGGTTCACTTTGTAACCAAAGTGAAGTATGTTTTTAGTTATTATTTTTGTTGAATTTTCATTTAGTTAAAACCGCAGTACAGCACCGTTTCTTCAACTTTCTTTGAGGGAGAAGTCATGCATTCTTTTCAGGCAGTCTGTCATGATTTCTAGTCAGCATGGCATAGAATGTATACCAAATGGAACTTAAAAACGTGATTTTATCATAATCAACCCAGTTTTAGAAATAAAAGTCCCTGGCTCTGTTGGCATACTTTCAGGTCATTTTAGCTCCTCTAATTAAATGATATTTTCTCCCCCACTGCTTGGGATGTGTTACTTCTGTAGTGTTCAGCAGTAGCAACTTTAACTAGGATACTTCACAAAGATATTTAGCTATGTTTTTTTTTAACCCCTGGAGTTTAAATAGCTAATATGCCTCAGAAGGATAGCCAAATTCTTTAGGATGAGAACTAATGAGTTGCACTTTCACTAATAGTTTCATAGGAAATATTGATAAGGGGAGTAGAAAAAAAAGAAGCAAAATGAAAGAAGTGAAAACCTATCTATCTTATAGATGTGATGATATTTATAGCAATTTGGCTCGATGATAGAGTACTTGTGTAAGAGGAATTTAGTCCGAATTCTAAGTGCAATGCTAAGCTACTGAAATATTTTCTCAAAAGAATGACACAGTGTGAGAATGTTCCTGTTAGATCAAGTCTCCCTCCACTTCGCCAATCCCACCCTACATGATTGCCATGGGAGAGGCAAAGAGCAATATCTGATTTTCCAAACATTTGTATGAGAACCAATATACCTATGTAAAAATATCGTTTTCTTGCACATGTTGCTGCTGAAAGTGAATGAATTAACTTTATTTCTAGGTCCCCTCATTTCCCAAATATCTTAATACAGAATTTGAAGATTAAATAATAAAAGACTTTCACAAGGAATTAGTAGGATTATGAGTGATCATGTCTATGGTAAAAGATTTTATAATACTAATGAGAAAGATAAAATTGTTGAGACCATCTCATGTGTCTTTATGTGCTTTGATAAAACTAACAGAATTAAACAAATATATGCAGGGATATTTTTAGTGTTATAAAATTTCTCATATTATATACAAGTTTGAGTAATTGTTACCCATATCCTAGGATCTGCCCATTCTCCCTCTATCATATCCTTTGTTATAGTGGTGTTATTTTAAAATACAATCCTAAGCACATTTACCACAGGTCTCAGCATCTGACTGGAAGAAATTTACAAACTGTAAATTCACACTTTGTGGTATATAAGTCTATGGGTATTGACAATGCATGGGGTATCTATCACAAAAGACTTGATATAGATACACATTACGTAAATCAAGTTTTTTCCTTTTCTTCAGTTTATTGCTCTGTAATAATCCATGTATGAATGTACTACGGTTTATCTGCTCTGCAGTTAAAGAGCATATAGGTAATTCCCAGTTTTAGGCATTTATGCATAAAGTTGCTATAAATATTTCCATGCAGGTTTTTGCATGAAATACCTAGAAGAATCAAATTTCAAAGCAATAGTGTTCTAGTTTGCAAGCTGCCAGAATGTAATATACCAAAAACGGATGGCTTTTAAAAAGGGGAATTTAATGAGTTGCTAGTTTACAGTTCTAAGGCCGAGAAAATGTCCCAATTAAAACAAGTCTAAAGAAATGTCCAATCAAAGGTATCTAGGAAAAGATACCTTGGTTCAAGAAGGCCGATGAAGTTCAGGGTCTCTCTCCCAAGTGAGACGGCACATAGCGAACACAGTCAGGGCTTCTCTCTCAGCTGGAAGGGCACATGGCAAATACAGCATCATCTGCTAGCTTTCTCTCCTGGCCTCCTATTTCATGAAGCTCCCGGGGAGGCGCCTTCCTTCTTCATCCCCAAAGGTCACTGGCTGGTGGACTCTCTGCTTCTCATGGCTTCATCGTTCTGCTCTCTCTGAATCTCCCTGAATCTCTCATTCTCCAAAATGTTTCCTCTTTTATAGGACTTCAGAAACTAATCAAGATCCACTCAAATGGGTGGAGACATGCCATCCCTAATCCAGTTTAACAACCATTGTTAACTAAATCACATCAACCAGGGAAATGATCTCATTACAGTTTCAAATATACAGTATTGAATAGGGATTATTCTACCTTTAAGAAATGGGATTTATATTAAAACATGGCTTTTCTTAGGGGGCATACTTCCTTTCAAACCAGCACAAATAGATAGTAGATTATAGGTTATCAGGGGCTGGGTGGGGCAGCGGAAAGGAGGTCTTATTTAATGGTTGCAGAGTTTCTGTTTGATGTAATGAAAAAGTGGGAGAATGGCTATTGGTGATGATAGCACACTATTGTGAATGCAATTAATACCTTTGAATTGTACATTTGAAAACTGTTAAAACAGGAAATTTTGAGTTGATATATGTCACCACCTTTTTTTTTTTTTTTAATGCTAAGGAAAGTTGAAGAGTTGGCAGTCAAGAAAGTGAAACCTAGGGGCTTGGAAGATTACCAGTGCTAAGGAGTGTATTAGTAAAATGCAGAACCTGCAATAATAGCTGAGTTAAGGATCCATGAATGTGTAGCCTCTTTCTGGTTTTTGTCACTAGCCAGTCATAAAATCAATAGATTTGTCACAAAAGGTCAATAGCAGAGAAGGATATCCGCAAAAAGTTGTGGGAGGCTTTTATATTTTTGTGAATGAAAACAAGGGTGAGAAATAATTATTTATTAGCAGTCTTAATCATATAATAATCACTATTATAAGACAATTACATTCTTTTCAAAATGTTTGCATGCACATTATTCATTTGGTTTTACAGATCCCATGTGGTGCATTTCAAGCTAGTGGTGTTACATAATTTTTATAAGTCACTTGGTCTGTTCCCTAGTTTAGATACTTCCAGAGCTGTGACTAAAACCCAGGTCCAATTAACTTGTGGTACAGTGAGTTATTTTCACCTCATCATGAAGTTCTAAATTTCCCAGCCTAAATCTGTCAAAATCTGACACATTTACCTATCAGCATTTTCCCTTTTAAATATGCAGCCTAGTGTATTTGGATTTTTAATATGTCATTTTTAAAACAAATAAAAACATTATCCAAGAAATTTTGAAAAGGCTCTTTCTCAATCTATTATTTGGCCTTATTCCTAGTGATTAAAATTAAACTGTTAACAATCACACTTTCTCAAACTCTGATAATTTATTCCTCTAATTTTCACCCTATGTTGGTAATTGCTAGTGCCTATTTCTTCTCTTTCTTCTTGTAGATGCTGAATGGTAAACTGTAAACACAGATGTCCAGATAGGGTGTGTGTTGGCATTCAGTATTCTCTTTTTCTGAGACAGCACTGAGATAGTAAAAACTGCTTAAATGATTTAACCTCATTATTCTCGAATACATTCATTCACCAGTTTTTAAATCATTATACTTACTTGTCTCTTACACTCTTTTAGTCAATGATAGAGGTAGTTGTTTTGTGAAATAACAGGCATATCTTTCTTGTCAAGCAAAACAAAGTACAAAAAATTTTTTTAAAGTTACTCAAAATCAAACTACATGTCAAGATATTTTTCTAGATGCATCTGTCTGTATAAAGCAATCAATAGATGGGTAGATGGATGTGTGGATGAAATTAGAAGCCCTCTCCTCCCCAACACCAGGAGATCTCATCCAGTCTATGACTTCAAATGGTATTTATTTTCTAGTGCCTCTGTCTCCCAAATGCATGTCTTTCACTAAAAGAAAGTATATTTTTCCCGATCTTGACCACTTTCTACCACCAGTGTTATCAATAATTCTAAGTTCTGGCTTAGTGTTTGTCCAGGATCACTTCAAGAGGCCACTGTCTAACCTGCTTCAGCTCTTTCTTTCATGATATTTCTCCACAATGGTCAGTTATCCATAAAACATGAAATTCAGATCCCCTTATCCACCCCACTCAAAACCCTCCAATGGTTTCCTATCACATTTAGAATAAAATGCAACACCTTGACTCACATGGCTGTAAGTAGTCTGGCCCCACCCTTTCTTTGTGAGAGCATCTTCAGACATGCTCCTCATGGATCCAGTCCCATGGCACTTCCCGTTTGTCCTGGAACATCCCAGCTCTTTTCTCCCGGGGGCCTTAGCACATGCCCTTTCCTCCACCACAAATGTTCTTCCCGAGTGTTGGTGCACGTATTGCTCCTATACTTTAGTCACATCTCCACTAAAATAAAACTTCAGAGAGGAATTGCCTGATCATTCTAAACAGTCATCTCCACATTCTATCCTTTAACCCCTTTTATTTCTCTTTGCAACATTTACTGAATGTTATACGATTATTTGGGTAAAGAATATTACCAAAATTATTTTAATGATTACAGCCCCTGTAGAAATGCGAACTTCATGAAGACAGAAAGTCTGATCCTCTTATTCTCTGCTTAGTATTTATTGAATACATGAACTTATGGATAAATTGATAAGAACCTACAGTGTAAGTTTTTTAAAACAAATTCTTAAATTTCATTTTAATTTAAATAAAATGTCAGTAAATTGAAATAGAAGGAGTTGCTAAAATAGAGATACTAGTTTCCTCAGTATATCTCCACAGTTCAAAAGAAAAGGTTTTATTAATTTTTAAGGCTCTATTATCTTATAAAGTGATGGCTACTGATTTCAAGATAAACTATGAACAAATTACTACACTTACCTTTATTTATAATTCTCTTTCCTATCATCCACATCTTATGACTATATTACTTTTATATAATTTTCTCAAATATTTATATTCTTCTCTGTATTCATAGTGATTATAGATGTTTAAGCTTTGTTTATACATAAATGGATTTGTTTATTTTTAATCCTGTTTCTATCCATTCCTGAGTTATTTTCTTGAATGGATGGATTTTTACAACTAATTTTTTATATTCTTTTTCATGACTGTCTTAATGATGCTCTACTATCCCCTTAGTTCAAGCATGCTTTGATTATATTTGCAAACTGCTTTCATACTTGAAAGTCAAATTACCAGTAAAGTGTTAGACTTTATTTCACTTCTGCTGCAACTTTCTATTGTCACTTAATCATCTTCTGGCTTGTATAAATTACAAAGAAATCAGAAGACAATTTAATTTAATTTTTCCCCTTGTTTGATATTTGATTGTTTCTGTAATAATATCACTAATCCTTGCCAACATCTGGCTTTCCTAAACTTTCTGGGAATACAGATGACTATAGTTCTCAGCCTCTTTGCAGATAAGGATATCAGTAGCTTCAGGCTATGGAGTATGAGAAGAGGTAATAAACAATGTCCTGGGGTAAGCATAAAAGAGTTTGTATGAAGGTAGTGCCACAGTGGCTCAGTGGCAGAATTCTTGCCTACCATGCTGGAGACCCAGGTTCAATTTCCAGTGCCTACCCATGCAAAAAAAAAAAAGAGTTTATGTGAAATTTTCATCTGTTTTGTTCTCTACAATGGCAACACAGAGCCGTCAAGTTCTACCTGGTCAAATTAAGGAACGACAGTTGAGAGCCCCATTAACCTGTAGTTTGAACGAAAGGAAATTGCTGCTATTTGCACATAGCATAAATTAGAAATTACTCCTTGTTAAATTAAGGCACTAAAATGTAGGGTTAATTTTTTTTTAAATAGCCATAAGTATAAGCACTGGTTTTGAAATACATCTTTATGTCCTATGAGGTAAAGACAGTCTTTTGATTTTCATCATCAACTGTCTATTTCAGAGAAGTTTTCCTGTATTTTTCTTTGAAAGTACTTTGTTTTTATTTGACTGGTTTTCTTCAAGGACTCCAATTTTTAAAATGGTATTTCCTTTGTCTGTCTTTCAGAACAATCATCTTCTATCAACTTTATGTCATTATTTATTTTTCACTTCATTTTCTGTGACTTAGATGGATCTATTATATATTTGGATTTAATTATGCTAGTTTGCTTAATTATTTACTTAGTTTTGGTTTACTTACTATTTATTTATAGTTTTGTCTTTTGTCCTACAAAATATCTACTTACATCTCTTCTATGACTTTTAAAAAAAAGAAAGATCATGCTTGTATTTTCCAATGTAACTATGCTTCATCTTTCATCTGATACCACTCTGTGTTTCTATGGGTAATGCCTCTTATGAATCCTAATTTTATTAGCTGCTTGCTTATACTTATTTTTGTTCCAAAAATTTCCTGTGCCACTTGTTGTTCATTTTTCCCCCTGATTATTATCTTCAAATTTGGCCTAGGAATGTCTGAAGAGAAGTGAAGTAGAGAGGTAAGTAGGGGTGCTATTAGAAGAGTTGCAAGTTGGGGAACCCGGTTGTCTCAACTTTGTGTTGATGTTTTGAATAATCTCTCCTTGTTCTGGTCTTACATCTTTTCTTGATTTAGGGCATTCAAGAGGAGAAGGAAGATAATGGCAAACCTTTGGGGTCACAAGCTTGTGGTGATTTAATCTTCTGCTCAGTGCTCTCTTTGTTTTTTTTGTTTTTTTTTTTTTTTTGCTTTCACATCTGGCAAATTCTCAGAGCTACAGACTAGTTTTCGTACAACAGAAATCACTTGTTTATATGGTTTCTCATAAATCTCCTCTTTGAAAGGCCTTGATATCAAACTAAATCTATTTGGACATTTTCCATTACCAACCCATGTACTGACTTAACCTCGTTCTGTTTGATGTACCCTTATTTTAGTTATCATTATACACAAAGGATCAAAGGGTCTGTCTTTCAGGACAGCGAAAACACATCCTGGTGAGGCTATATCCTGTTTCAAGTCTGACACATTAAACCTGATATATGAAATGACAATGTCTCCATTTGTTCCTTCCACTTACCCAGAAGTTTCAGTTTGGGGCCTATTACCTGCATAGTATTTGTTTGGGTTCAAAACTTTGTCTTTCTTTCTGCCCAATTGTTTGTGAATCTAACAGTCTATAAATCCCAAGAAGGCAAGAACTGCAATTTTTTTTTCTGCTCACCATTATAGTCAGAAAGACAAAACACTGCTAGTGTTTAGCATATTTTAAGGATTGATAAAAATGTGTTGAATGAACAAATGAATAATTGAAATGAATGAAAAATAAAAAAAGACATGAGAAACATTAATGTAGATGGTAATCTGTCTTAAAATCCCAACATTTCAGAGACAATATTCTTTTATCTAATAAGAATGGAAATGTATTGTTCTTGATTTAAATTTACAATTTATAGTTTTTTTCCTAAATAATATTATCTTAAGACACCCAAATTTAAGCTAACCCAGTGTTTTCATTTTCTATATTGGTACTACAGATAAATTTCAATGAGGACAAATCAGCCAACTAAACAACATTAAAATAGAAATACTCTCACTTCTTCATTTTTTTTTTCCTGTCTAGACTTACCACATTACACATTGCATGCTTTCTTTCTTAGGATTCAAATAAATGTATAGCCTACTTTAATATGCTTTGTCATGTAAATTTTTCTCTAATTCCTGATTTCATATGGTATACTCAAATTATTTTGATAATAACTTGTGAATATAAAAATGTAAATTCTTTATTCTCTTAATAGATCACATAAAAAAATAAATAAGATTTGGTTAGCTCATATAATGGATATATCTATTTATGCATTAAGGTAAAGTGGCTTTTGACTTTATTTTGCCAGTAAAAGCACTCAATGGATTTGAAAATTCACTCTCATAGAAACTTCCCAAGAAGGAATGTAGCTTCATGATTTCTCTCTATATGACTTGATTTCTTGAGTTGTAAATATGTCCCCAAACAAACGGATATAGCAAAACACTCTTCTCCATCATGCCAGATCATTTTTACATCATACCAAGGGCAAAAAGGAACTTAAATGCATTATGCTCTGTAGTATGACCTACCTGGTAACAAAAATTAAAGTGAGGTAAATTACTAAACAATTATTCAAAGAAGTCAAATGTCTTAAACAGTCACTGATTTTATTTGTGTGAACACTTTCTACGAACATGAGCCTCATTAATGATAAACTTTTCAGGGGGCGCCTCAAGTAAATCAATATCCTGATAAAGCAAAACCTAATGAAAATTCAGCAAATAAACTTTTAGTTCCAAACAATAACTGTTTGTTAAAGGTGTTGCTGCATTGTGTTGGATTAAAGATTATTTTATAATCAGGATGGATTATGTTACAGTATTGGAATGATAACTCAAATTAGAAAAAGTGAAATTATACCCCCAGATTGCAATGAGAGATTTTAGTAAATGTTCGAATGCCAAAAGATATTTTGAAAGCAGGTAAGAAATGTTGAGTTGAACATGGGGGAGGCTTACAATGTAGGAAATTGGTTTAGCTTTATGCATCAACTTGCAAATTAAAAAAGGACTGCAAACAAGTTGAACAGAGCTAAACTGTAAAAAAATTGTGCTGCAATACTAGAAAATAAGACAAAATGTAAACAAACTACTACGGTGGGGGTAAAACAAATTGTATAGACTTTAAGAAGAGGAATTACTATGTGCAATATGAGAAAAAACAGATCTGGGAACAGAATATCACATGCTAACAGTGATTTAGACAGACAATGCTGTGATTAAATACAAACATAAACAAGGTATAATGTAGACAAAGGTGCATTAATTTCCCTAGTATGTCCTTTGAGGTGGTTTGTAATACTGTGGTAATAAATAAATAAGTTAAATATTGGAATGAAAGGTAAAATTAAAAAGCATCTTAGTCTCTCCATTGTAAAGTATCAAGAATTCAGATTTGTAGAAACACAATTTTTCTTTTTTCTTTCTCCTCCATCCATGCAGGAGTTAGCATTTCTTAGAAACGAATTCTTAACTGGACACTGGAATCACGAGAGTGGTGGGCTGAGATTTAGACCTACCTCCTGATGAAACAACTAAAACTGCTAGATAAAGGACAAAAGAGAACAAAAACCTCAATTTCTTAAAATAAGAAAAGCAAAACCCAAAGAAGAAAGTTAACATGGCAGCCATGCTGCCTTAGGTCATTTACCAACTCTTAAATCGTATTACTTTAACTCTAATGCCCATGCTGGTAATTCAAATGGTCAATTTCTATTCTCCCCCTTCCCTTTTTTTAGTTAATTGCTCAAGCACTCACATACTGCAGTAACAGGAAGTTTTGAGACCCTTTCTCCGGTCAGAATTGTCCAAAAGCATCAGGGTGTTATTTCTTTTGTTGGAAACTGGGGGTTGAAGGGTGATACTAGGAGGAACCAATTTAACATCAGTTCCAAGTGAGGAGGGACTGGGAATCTGTGCACTACTTCCTTTGCTCCTCGCTGCAATTTGGAATCCCTAAGGTCCCGTGCAGCCTGCACAGCCCAGGGGCACTGGCCCTTCCACAGACCCTTGCTGGCAGAGTCCTACAGGAGGAGGAAGAGGTTCACGGAGGGAAGGTTGTCACACTCCTTTAGAATTTAGTGTGGCTAGGCTTAAATTCAACTTTGTTCTGCAAAAGCTGCTGCTCCTAATTTTCACTCTGATGCTTAGCCTTTACAAAATGCACTGCAACAGAGCGGTGGGATCCAAAGACATTTTCAAGATAAGTTAAACATTATGTAAAAATAAACTACACTCCTCCCCCCACATCTACACACACTCTCTCAAGCTTGGCACATACATACACACACACACACCGGAGATCTTTCAATCTTCTAGTGTTCCAAGTTACCGACCTAGCCTGTCCATCTTCCCTCTTGGAGGGATTTGCTTCTCATGAAATTTGGACTTTTTAAACCAGAGCAACTGACTTCATAATTATAAGAGGAGAGGAATTGTTTGCAAAGACAATCTTTTTTTTTTTTTTTTTTTTTTTAAGGAAAAAAGGATAGAACCAGTCTTGTTAAACCCATTCCCAGAGCAATGGGTGACACTGCTCAGAACACAGAAGATGAATGGTTTTTGATAAAACAACAACAAAATAAAAGAGCATCCTGGTATGAATAACAAACCTCTAGTAATCCTTGGTTTCTAAGTATAAATAATAATCTTTCTTTCTTTTTACTTTTTGTAAAAGAAAGACATGATATAGGTGAAGTGGGCGATATTTTTCATAACTACAGCAGGTTAAAAAAAAAGAAAAAAGGGGTATACTGAAGCATGGGAATTTTTAAAGTATAATAGTGCCAATTTTTAGCGTGTTAGATTTATGAAGGCAATTTGCAAATTCCATTGGAACTCTTTAAGAGTGTGATAGATTTTGAGGTGTCTGGGTTGATAAATTATGATGCTCCATCCATGGCAGACATGCTGGATTTTATTACTCACTCTTCTTCAGAGAGATGCAATATATATTTTCATGATATGATATTAAAATAATAGGCATTTCTGATATTTTCTATTAACAATAGCATTACATATTTTAATATTTGTAAAACCTACCATAACCTATAAGTATACAAAATAGAATGACTATAAATTGGTAAATGTTTTATTTGCTGTATGAGAGAGTTTTGTTTTTTGACATATTCATTAGAGAGAACAATCAATATAGTGACAATAACTGAATGTATTTCATTTTCTTGAAATTCTTTATAAAATAAAAGTCTGTCACATTTCATCAAAATATAATGTCCATCTAGTTAAATATTGTTGTGATTTAGGGTTAACTGAAGAGGACTTCTGGGGAAAACTTAAACTTTTGCATATTATGTAAACTACTATTTCCTACCAGTATTTTAATAGAAAGATATCTAAGAATGAGGCAAGAAGGAAGAGGAAATTGAAATAGGAGAAGAAGAAGAAACATGAAACCTGGTAGGCATTCTGCTTCTATATATGACATCTGTCCAAGATAAAACCTATTTGGGAATACAGAGCAACTGAGAAAGAGAAATAGGAGATTTTTACATGATCCAATCACTTGTAGACTTGTGACAGAACCCAACTTTACAGAAGTCACTTCTCTAATATTTATTAAAGTCTGGGCATCTTAAAATTACACACATGCATAAATGTTCACAAGCACATGGACAGAAGATAAAAACAAAATGTGGGCATTAATAAGCAGTTAGTTATAGAGCGACAGACAAAAATTTTTTAATTCTTTGTAAACAGATTTAATGTCTTGCTTTTTTTTTTTTTACATGGGCAGGCACCGGGAATCAAACCCGGGTCCTTTGGCACGGCAGGCAAGCATTCTTGCCTGTTGAGCCACCGTGGCCTTCCCTAATGGCTTACTTTTTGACACCTTAGAAAGTTTTGACACCTCTTCAGTCAGAAACTGTTTCAATTAATTACTTAATTAGCATAATCATATTAAAGCATTTTTGCTCCTTACTTGAAAATAATCACAGAACTCAGTAAGCAATTGATATGTGATAATTGCTACTAAATGAGCAATATACACACACACGAACAAATAAGGAATAGGAAGTTAAATTATCATGTTTTGAATTTTACAAAATCAAATGGTAGAAAAAAAATTAGCTCTGGATTATCTGTGGGGCATATTCAACTTTCTGTATTAAGCAAATTATTGCCAACTTAAAATTTCATAATGTGTTAGTCTTGAATCAAGCTGACCATGCTGACAATAATGATATGTTTTGGGTCGACTGTTTCAGAAAATGTGTTTTAAGGAGATTTGTGAAGAAAATAATGAACTTAGAATTGAATAGCACGAATGTTTTTTATGTCAGAAATGAAGACAAAACAGATATGTAAAACATACTTTTAAGAACTTTAAAACCATTCAAAAGTAATATAATGATCAAGATAGCTAATTTTGGGAAGTATATGAAATGCTAAAATTGATACAATTAAAAAACAGAAAATTCAAAAATGATAATAATGAGCAGTAACAATATACCTGCACCTACCAGGCTCAGATCATGAATGCTAATAATAAACTTAATGCTATAAGTTTTAAAATAACTTATTAAAGGACATAAAATGAGTTCTGAAAGAATCTTAAAAAATATGTTCACTGAAAGAGAAAAGTAACACAATAAAGATATCAAATTTTTAAAAGTGTGAAAATACCAAATTTTTATGAGCGTGAAACTGATGGACTCTCTCGCCACCAACAGGACACAGACACTTTAGTGTGATCTTCTGACTACTATTCTCCCAAGTCTTCATTATGACATTGCTTAGAATGTCATGTGTTTAAATACATATATGTACATGTAGGCATATTTTGTTCAAGTAGATCTCACTGTGCATATATTTCTTAATAAACGTTAAGAAATAAATATGCACAGATGCATATGTGTATATGCACATGGGTATGCATATAAGCAAGCATATGTATTCCTTATGGTTTTAAAACCACAGCAAGCTTTGCCAAGTTATTTGAGCACCCTTTTATCATATAATCTCATTCTCTTGTAGCACCCCCTGGATTGGTTTTACTTCATATCTGTGTAGCTCCTCTAATATTGTTTTCAATATAGATATTACTGCAGCAAACATTCTGAGGTTTGTATACCTGAGAGTATTTTTACTGTGCCCCTCCATTTCAAGGAGATTTTCACGACATATAAAACTTTGCGCTAAAAAAAGAAAATTGGTCCATGTTTTTGTGTTCATGTCTTCTTATATTTGTTGTTGTTGTTCATTGAAATATGAACTTTTTTTGGTAGGTAATCAGCTCTTTGTTTATAGAAGCTTATAGGATTTTCTCTTTGATATTCTTAATTTCACAGTAATGGGAATAAGTATTGACGTTTCCTTATATTTCTTTTTGCATGTATGGGCTCATTTATCTTTCATTCTGGGATATTGCTGCCATTATTTCCCCCCAAATTTCCTCCTCCCCTTTATTATTTTCATTTTTTCTATAATCTTTGTTATCTGGATTTTGTTACTTTCTTCCAGCCCACTAACTTGTTCTATAAGGTATCTGCACTATTGTATCACCTCCATCTCAGTGCAATTATTAGATTGTGTCTAATATTTTACTTTAATTGTATTATTTTCTTTGTTTTATATTCTATGTTCATGTGTATCTTTAATTGTGGGTCTAAAGGCTATTTTGATTGTCTAGTCTTCTGTTTAAGTACTTTTGCCTCTTATGATATTTCTTTTAAAATTCCTTTTAAAGTAATTTTACTCAAAATATTTCTCCTTATTTTATCTACTAAGACCATATTTCTCTGAGACCATTCCCTAGTCATGTCAACAAAATATTTTTATTTGAGAGGGGCTGAGACCTTGTTTCTAAACTCATTGAAAGTTTAAATAATAGTATTATCAGTAAGCAATGCCCAAAATTTATTGTTAACACATACCATTGGATACCTACCTAACATTAATTCGAAATGTCCCTTTCTTCCTATCTAACAGAATCCTAATTATCCTTGGGTAGTCATCCTTATCAACACAAGTGTGAATTTATATTCCCATCCCCTGACTATTACTGATTTAGTCATGGCATAGTGCTCTTCTGTCTACCACATATGATAGGGAACTTCCTAGGAGAAAGATTCTGGAAAATATTGTTTTTTCACTAATTACAAAAGGGAAATAATACAGTGATAATCTACATTTCCTTTGATTACTTTCATGCATAGATTTAACACTTTGAACGTCTACAGCCTTCTTGCTATACACTTGAAAATGAACACCTCACATAAGTAGAAAAAATCAAAGGAATTTCAGAAAAGCAGACCTTGGCCCTGAGGTACTGTATATAATCAGCCACCCTACTTCTGGACTCTTTGTTAGAGAAAATAATTTGGTTTAAATCAGTTTGGAGTTTGGGTTGTTTGTTACTTGACAATAAGGGACTCCTGATACATTTAAATACATTTATCAAAGAGTTTTAAGTTGTATATTATGAATATTTTATCAAATTCCTTAATGTATGCATTTTAACAATACAAATTTTTTAGTAACAATTAAACATGAGGATGAAATTGTTAAAATCACCCATTTTCCAGCCAATTAAAGAAAATAAAAACATTGGGGAGGAGGGTAAGAAAGCTACCAAAAAAATCATCAGGTTGATAATGAATTTACTACTCCTTCCGTACATAGATGTAAAACTCCACCAGATTAATCTACTCATAATTATATAATTCTAGAAAAGTCACCAACCAAATTTTATTTCAACTCTCTGGTAAAAAAAAGCAACACACACACACATACACACACACACATACACAAAACACCTTCCCATTATTTTTAACTGGATTTTTCCAACTGATACAAAGCTACTTACTAAAAATGTGCTAATTTGAAAAGGTGTGTGTCTATGGAGAAACATATTTTATTTCAGGTTTATTTTCTTTTAATGAGATCTACTTAAGGTCTAATATATACATTGTTCTATGAATGCTGACTTTAAGGTAAAACTCATATTTATAATTAAAATTAAATTGCCTCAATGAAATACATTGCTTTCCTTACTGGGGGTGATCCATCATGAAGTGAATGGATCAGAGGCATTTCAATGGCTTTGAGTAACTTGAATCCAACATAGAAAATGGTACTTTTACCATTAAATCCTGACTCAAAAAGACCAAAATGTAACCAACAAAGACAGTCAACATTATAAATTATTTATTTGCCAGAAAAGTCATTTAGCAGTCTTTCTTAAATTCTCTGTGCAAAGGGCTTTTTTTTTTAGTTAGTTTGCTTTCAATTTATAATATATAGAAGATTAACATTTTTGAAAAATTGAATTAATAAAAATTGCTAATACTCTTAGATTACATCATGGTGGTGAATTGTTATGAAAGCCTCTAGACACTACCTTTCAATTTTGAATTTATAATGGTTTGTATTGAACAAACCATTCTCAGCCTGGCGCTCACTGATCTATGGACTACTATTTGAGCATCATCGCCATTGAGCATACTTTTTTTTTCTCACTTAATAGGAGCAAGAAACTCAATCTGCCTTAAGCAAAAACATATGTCTAAAAGTTTACAATGTATTTTTATGTTAGTTAAGTAGCAACATCGTTAGAATAAATCTTGATTGGGATAAAATGATCAAATGCTGCCACCAGATGATAAAGATGATAAAATAGAAATTAAAACCAATTAAATATGTTATTATTATTATGACAGGTCACAAAACCTAATGGGTTAAAATAAATCATAAATAGTGAAAATGGTGAATATAATAGGAATGGTTCAAGTTTAATGATTATGAGCATATGTATATAATTTACATTCCTAAATCTGCCATTGATTATGTGAGCTTGTAAATGTGATTTAACCTGTATGACTCCTTTTCTCATCCATATGTCTGTATCATAGAATGTTTATGAAAATTAAATGAAATAATTTTAAATCTTTCTGCATATTGCTTGATATTAATTAGGTATTACATAATTAAAGTTGCCATTGTTTTATTATTATTTCTTAGCAAAGACTATTTCTCAAACATCAGATGCTGCCTGCCCTATTTCTTGACTTCCCTTAACGTCACCTCTCAGAATAATCATCTTCATCACCAGTCTCATTCCCTCCATTTCTCTCACTCTTGCTCTCTTTCCTTTTAAAGCTCTCACACGCACCCATTCTCTTCTTTTATCTATTCCAGTCAGTGTTCAGGTCCTACTTTCTACTGAAATAGCTCTTGCCAAAGCCAATGGTCAACATTATGCCCTCATTTACTTTACATCTCAACAGCGTTTCACACATACGGCCATTCCCTTTCTTCCTGAAAAATTTTCTACATCAGTTCCTATGTAGAACCTCAGCAGGCTCTCTTTATTTTATTTGTGGTTTTGCTTTGGTTTTCATTTCTTCTCTTAGATCATTTTAAAACTTTCTGCTTTCTTTGCCAGCTCTTTTTTCACTTTTCAAGGGCTTGGGCCTTGGTCCTACATTTTTATCTGGCTATACACTTTCACTAAGTGGACCCATTCAATCTCATGGCTTTAACTACTACTTTGGAGGCTTCCAATTTTATATTTAGAACACTGACTGCTCCTGTGAGAGCAAGATTTGTATATCCAGCTTTGTACTCCACTGCCTTCCTTGAATGTCTAATAGGCATTTGCAACTAAATTCGGTTGAAAACAGAATGTTTGATTCCAACCTCTCTTCACTGTCCCAATCTGGAAGGAAGAATAGAGTTTCTATTTTGATCCTTTGCATCTTAGTGAATGCTGTCACTACTCATCTAGTGAATTGCCCAGAACAAAATCCTTAAAGCAATCTTTAATTTCTCATTTAATTGTAGTCCTTCATCTGTATAGTCAGAGCCATGACTCTAACACCTAAAATAAAGGGTGGTTTAAAAGTATTTCGTTAATTGATATCAGAAAACAATAGACTTTAACTGAAAAGCCATTTTAAGAGAAAAAGAATGAGAATATATATTAATAAAAGGACAATTCATAAAGAAGTAGTAACAATCAGGAATATTGATGTACCTAATTTCAGTGTTCCAAAATACCTAAAGCAAATGCTGGCAAAATTGAAGGGAGAAATAGACAACACTTCCATAATAGCTGGAGACTTTAATATACCACTCTCATCAATGGATAGAACATCAAGACAGAAGATCAATAAGGAAACAGAGAACTGTCTAATATGATAAATGAACTAGACATAATAGATATGCACAGAACACTGCACTCCAAAACAGGAAGATATACATTCTTCCCAAGTGCACATGTATCAATAGGACCGAGAACATATTGGGTCACAAAACAAGACTCAATAAATTTAAGAAGCCTGAAGTCACCCAACGCATCTTCTCTGACCATAATGGAATGAAGCTGGAAATTAATAATAGGCAGAAAACAGAAAATCCACAAATACAAAGAAGTTAAATAACACATTCTTAAACAATCAGTGGTTCAAAGAAGAAATTGCAAGGGAAATCAGTAACTATCTTGAGCCAAATAATAATGAGAACACGACATATCAAAACATATGGGATATGGCAAAGGCAGTGCTGAGAGGGAAATTTATAGCCCTAAACACTTACATAAAAAAAAAAAAGAGCTAAAATCAAATACCTAACTGCGTACACATAGAATATAAAAAATAAAAGCAAACAAAACTCAAAGCAAGCAGAAGGAAAGAAATAACAGGTTAGAGCAGAAATAAATGAAATTGCAAATTAAAAAAAACAACAGAAAGAATTAACAAAACAAAAACTGGTTCATTTAGAAGATCAATTAAATCAACAACCCCTGTACGACACTGACAACAATGAAAAAAGATGCAAATAAAATCAGAAATGAGTGAGAACATTCCTATTGACCCCACAGAAATACAAAGGCCATAAGAGGAAACTATATGCAACTGTATGCCAACACATTAGACAACCTAGGTGAAATGTACAAATTCCTAGAAACACACAATCAACCTACACTGACTCTAGAAGAAATAGAAGACCCTAACAGATCAATTACAAGTAAAGAAACTGAATCAATCATCAAAAATCTCCCAATAAAGAAAGTGCAAGACCAGATGACTTTACAGATGAATTCTACTAAACATTCCAGGAAGAATTCAGGCCAATCCTGCTCACACTCTTCAAAAAGTTGAAGGAGAGGGAACACTAGCTAACTCATTCTATGAAGTCATCACCTTCATACCAAAGCCAGATAAAGATATTACTAGAAAAAAAAATACACAGCAATGAATATAAATGAAAAATCCTCAACAAAATACTTGCAAATGTAACCCAACAGAATATTAAAAGAATTATACACCATGATCAAGTGGGTTTTATTCCAGGTATGCAAGGGTGGTTCAACGCAAGAAAATAAATTATTATATAACACCACATTAATGGAAAGAAGGAAAAACACATGATCATCTCAATTGATGCAGAAAATGCATTTGGTGAAATCTAGCATATAAAGTTTCTTAATAAAAAACACTTCAAAAGATAAGAATAGAGGGAAACTTCCATAACACGAAAAAGGGGACATATGAAAAAACCACAGCTAGCATCAAACTCAATGGTGAAAGACTGAAAGCTTTCTTTCTAAGATCTGAAAGAAGAAAATAATGTCTGCTCTAACCAATATTATTCAAAATTGTACTGGAAATTCTTGCTACAGCAGTTAGGCAAGCAAAAGAAATAAAAGGCATCCAAATTGAAAAAGAAGAAGTAAAACTTTTACTATTTGCAGATGGTGTGATCCAGATGTAAAAAATGCTGAAAAATCTACAACAAACTACTAGGGCTAATAAATAAGTTCAGCAAAGAGTTGGGATTCAAGATCAACAGGCAAAAATCAGTAGTGTTCCTGTACACTAGCAATAAGAAATCTGAGGAGGCAATCATGGAAAAAAACATCATGGTAGAACCATCCATCAAGTATCACAATATAAAAAGGACTAAATGATTTCTTAACTCTTCCTCTCTCTTTGCATTCAATAGGTAATTAAGTCATCAATTTTCTGACCTAACACCTTTTGTTAACAGTTTTCTCTGTCCATATATAACTTTATTGATGCATATTTTATGTGTCAAATAATTCATCCATTTTAAGTATACATAAGTACAAAATAGTTAATTTACCAGGTTGTGAAATTCTTACCATAAATCAGTTTTAGAACAATTCTATCACCCTACTCAGATCCTAAGTTCCCTCGTGTACATTAGCTTTTCTTCTCTGTCCCCTTGTCACACCCTACTCCTTGCTCCAGGGAACCACTTATCTGTTATCTAGCTCTATAGATTTGCCTTTTCTAGACATTTCATATAAATAGCATAGCATGATATGTGGTCTCTTGTTTCCAGCATCCTGATTCAGCATAAGTTAAGATCCATCCATGTTGCAACATGCATTATTAATTTGTTCCTTTTTCTTATTGAATAATATAATATTGCTTGAATATACCACATTTTCTGTGTTCCTTCCCTAGTTGACAGGCATTTAGTTGGTTTCAAAATTTTGACTTCTTTAGATTTAATTTTTGAGTAGATTTTTGAGAGTGGGAGTAAAGGGTAATAATGGGTAATAACACAGTGTTCTTCTCCCGTATACTGGCAAAAATAAGGCCTCTGTAGATCTTTCCTTATTTAAGGATAATATGAAAGATTAAAATCCTAAGAATGCCTTAAACAAAAAAGGATTTCCTTGAGGCTCTGTCAGCTTAGTATTTAAATTAATTTTGCTTAGACAAAGGGAAAACAAAAACAAAATACTTAAAGAGAACAGTTAATAATAACTAAGCAAAACAAACAAAAAATCGGTGTAACCTTCCATACCAGATATCCATCCATGCTATTTAAAATGTGTGCTGTTAGACATTAATAGACAAACACATTAGTGAGCTTGAAGATATCTCTAAGAAAGATTAGAGCACTTTATGGGCACATGGCATATGATAGAAGTGGCCTCACTTGGGGAAAGGATATATTATTTGATAAGTGGTTTGGGGACAATTATACATATGACATAACAAAGACAAAATGAATTTCAGATAGCTTATGAAATTAAATCCAAAAGTATTTACAAATGACAAATTCTAAAGCTAATATAAGAAAATCTTGGAAATGTATTTATGGCCTCTGGGTATGGATGAATTTCTTACACAAGATGGTAAAATCATTAAACATAAGGGGGAAAATCAATTATCTTGGCAAAACAATAAAGCAGCATAACAAGATTAACATATAGGTATATAATATATGAATATACTTGCAAATCATGTATTAAAATCAATGTACAGAATATATAAATAATATAACTTCTCTGAAAAAATAGGACAAGGATAAATGGCAAAGGATATGAATAAGCATAGTACTAACAGTTTAATAATCAGTTAGTACAGCAAAAGATGTTCAAATTTACTATTAGTCAAGAATAAATTTTAAAAATAATCAGATGCCATTTTTCAGTTAAGATATAAAAAAAATTAAGCCAATAAAATGTCAGTATATATGAGTGTTGAGTGAGATGCTATATGGTACATTATAGAACACAGGCTCAGGCAAAGTAGAAACCCTCAGTAAATGACTAATTTATTACTTACTAGCACAAAGGATTCAAAAGAGCAGAAGAGATCCCATTGTGGCCAGACTCCCAAGGAGGTAAGCTGCTCTAGTTAGGGTCTGTGGATGGCATACCTCCTTTGACTTTGAAGAGAAGAGACTCCTGTACTGAGTGTGGGAATAGATACAATCCCACAGCAAGGGGCACCCAGCCACCGAGCTAAAAGCACGTATCAAGCGACCTCTGTGCAGAGTTCCCGCCCTGGCAAGCAGCTGTAGGGTCCAAGGTATAGTCACATTTTGTTTCCCAGGCTGTGAAATGGAGACATATAAAAATATCTGCACGGAAAGAAAATGAGGGGTGTAGGCAAGGGCTGAGAGATGACAGATGACATGACTTCTCCAGTAATGAAGAGGGAGGGATATTGTTACTCAAATACTGCTGCCTGAAAGTCAGCTGAGGCAGTTTAATTCACAGTGTGCCAACTCTAAACACTTAGAACTGGAAGAACTTTTCTCATAGGTTCACAAAGAACCATAAAATAAGGTGTATCCATTGCACTGTTTGGAATAGATACAAAAATGGAAATAATCTAATTACCTGCAGTAGTGGAGATGATGAATAAAAAGGGATATTGCAGAATAAAATAGAGCAGTTAAAATTAGAGAACTAAATCTATATTTATCAAAGTGGATAAAACCCCCCAAAATAGAATGCAATATCAAAATGTAAGATAAATTGAACATATAATTTAATTATATAAATTGGGCACAAAAATCAAATATTTTTATAAATCAGTCTGTGCATCTGTCTATTACTATGTATCTATCAATTTGAGAAATAGACTGGTCTTTAAATGGTACCAAGGTGGGATCCATATCTAGTTCACTATAGAACGTGTCACAGGTGGTGTTGGCTGTGGAAAACCTGAGGTGTCTGTTACTGGACTAACAGTGGAGTTTACATGGATATTTGTTTTAAAATTATAATCAAAGGTAACAATATGTTAATTTTGTTTTTAATCACCAACAAATGGACAACACTTATTTTACTACTTTAAGCCATCCCCAAATTACCCTAAAATAGATATAATCAGCAAGGAAAATATTAGTCAACATGCATTATATTTCATTTTTAGTGAAGATAAGTTGACCTTATTTCTATGGCCCTTAAGTATAATAGTTTTAATACATAACTTTCTCTTCCTTCATATATGATGCAATATTTAGTTTAGGGATTATTAAAATTAATAAGAAAAATTGTATATCTGTGCTTCAGTGAAAAAAATCACTAAGTATTCTGAATTGAGTTCTGGCGTCAATCAAGAAAACCAATTTCGAGAAGAATAAACCATAATTTCTATTTCCACTTTTAAAACTCCTATTTACTAAACTTTATTTTATAATCCAACTTTTATCCTCATCATTCCAATCATGTCAAAGTTATATATTTTTTATTGTGTTCTATTGTTTCAGTTATCTATTACTGTATAACAAAGTACCCCAAACTTGATGATTTAAAATAACATTTTAGGTATTATGTTTAGTTTACTCTTCTCTTGTTATAGGGCAAATTTCAAAGTATAGTATGGCTTACAGTTCCACAGTTTCAAGTATTGCCTTCTGGCTGTTCTAATACACTGGAAACTAAAAAGACATATCTATACAATGATTCATATCCAAATCCTTGTTTAAATCCTAACTTCTCTGTTACAACTCCTCCTTCTCATTTGATCATTCTCTCAATCTTCAGGGATATTTGGGCAATGGCCATTCTATCTCCTTCATGTTGAAAAGAGGTATTGACATTATGCAGTAGGGGAATACAACTTTGTCTTTTTAAACATTCAACTAACTTCTGCCTTTTCTCTGGAGAGTTTAATCCATTTACATTAAAATAACTACTGACCAAGAAGGACCATCTCCTGTCATTTTGCTATTTGGCCTTTGAAAGGTGTATAGCATTTTGTCCCTCAATTATTTCATTAATGCCTATTTTCACATTTATTTGATTTTTTTGTATTGTACCATTTTGAATCCCTTCTCCTATCTTCCTGTATATATTTTTCATTTATTTTCTTTGTGATTACCATGGGGCTTAAATTTAATGCCTTAAATCTAAAAATTGTATGTCCCAAACCATAGATTCACCATTATTTATTATGCATTTGCATTTTAGACCCTGTAAAATGTTGAGTTTTGTACCAAAAACTATAATACATATTACTGGCCTTTATAATTACCCATATGGTTACCATGATTGGAGTGTTTTCTTTCTTTATAAAGTTTCTATCCACTGTCCTGTGTCTCTTCCTTTTAGTCTGAAGAACTCCCATGAACATTGCTTGCAGGGCAGGTCTTTTGGTGACAAACTCTCTAAGTGTTTATCTGGGAATGTTTTAATAATCTTCCCCTCATTTTAAAAGACAGAGTCATTACTAATTGTTTTCCTTTGGCACTTTAAATATTTTATCCTACTGACTTCTTCCCACCGTGGTTTCTGATGATAAATTGGCACTTAAATCTTGTTGGAGCTACCTTGTAGATCACATATTGCTTATATCTTTCAGCTTCTAAAACCCTCTCATTGTCCTTGGTATTCAACAGTTTGACTTTAGTTTGTTGGGCTAGGGTTCTCTTTGAGTTTATCCATTTGGGGCTTATTATTGGAACATGTACTGTTTCAGTTTCCTAGGATTCTTAAGCAAACATTGCGAAGTGGGTCAGGTTAGAAAATAGTAATTTATTTACTCTTAGTTTTGAGACTAAAAGAAAATCCACATCAAGTCACCATGAAGGAAATGCTTTCTTCCCAAAGACCAGTGTTTTGGGCTGACTGCCAGTGACCCTTGGTCCTTAGCTTGTCAAATGGCATAAACATAGATGGTGGCCTCTCCTTGACTCTCCATATCTTCCAGTTTTTTTGTTTTCCATCGGTTTCAGCTTTTGGCTGCTCTGTTTGTGGCTTTCTTTCTCTCTGTTTGAATTTCATTCTCTTATAAAAGACTTCAGTAATAGGATTAAGACCCATCCTGATTGAGGTGGGGCACTTACTATGGGTTTATACCCACAGGAATGGATTAGATTTAAGAACATGTTTTTTTTCTGAAGTACATACAGCTTCAAAACACCATATTCATGTCTTTTGTTAAATTTGGAAAGATTTAGGTCTTTTAAACTCTGCACATTTCTTTTCATTCTTTTTTTTTTTTTTTTTTTCTGCTCCTCACTCTGAATCTTTTCAATCATCTTGTATTTGAGTTCACTGATTCTTTCTTCTGCCTGCACCAATCTGCTTCTGAAATTCTCTAGGAAATTTTTTATTTCAGTTATTGTGATCTTCAACTGTAACATTTCCAAGTGGTTCTTTTAACAATTTCCATCTCTTCTCCTAGAGTTTCTTATTGTTCATTCATTATTTTTCTTATATCCTTTAGTTCTTTCTCCATGTTTTATCTCTGAACACATTGAAGATCATTTTTTAAAAGTCTTGGTCGAGTATGTCCAAAGTCTGGTTTTCTACATCAATGGTGTCTCAATGCTTATGTTGTTCCTTTGGATGGACCATCATTTGCTGTCTCTTTGTTTATCTTGTAATCTTTTGTTGCACACTATCCAGTGCAATATTTTAGAATGTTAACTCTGAGATTTAGTCATTGTGAGGTCTGTTCCTTAGGTTTGTATCTAGTGAGTGGTATGATAGAGATTTATTTGCATGCCAGAAGCTAACAAAAACAGATAATCAAAAAACAAATACCTTTCTTTGTAGATGGGCTGTTTATTGGCTGATGCATTCCTTCTGGGTTTTGCCCTTCTATCAGGTAGATTATTCTAAAGTAAAAGCCCTCTCTGTCTTTGTTCAGTCTGCGCCTTGTCTTGGGCTTGTGCTCACTTGTGGCTTTAGAAATCCCCATTTACAGGAATCAGAACATCCCCTTGACTCCCTGTGTGATAGACTTCATCCACATTCAAGCTGCTCAATTTTATGACTTGGAGCAGGTAGTATTTTGCCCAGGCTTCTTCCACTTAATCATCTCCTACACTGTTTTAGCTCTATGCAAGCTGCTTCTCCCTACAAGGCAAGTTCTGGGAGGGTGAGCCAGAGACCATTTCTTGGTTCAGTCTTTCAGGCTGCACCCCAGTAGATCTGTACAAACATGCAGACCCCACAGTATATGCTTAGGGTTACTCTTCTCCCTCCATTATAGGGACAGGGACCCACAATGGGAGCAGAGGCTGGCTCCACATTACACCTAGGTGTGGGTGAGGGAGGGCCCTTCAAGGGCCCCTTCCCCATACCCCCACTTGTTGACATTCATGGAAGTGTATTAGAATGTTACTGTTGACTATAGATCCTATCTTGCATTGATTGTACTTTTTCCTGTATACCATCCAATTTTAACACCTAGAAATGCTGACACTCATTTGTTCTCCCTCTTGCAAAACATTTTTATATTTGTATATTTAATCACCATCATTTTCCATTCTAGGCATTCCTAAGTTGTACTATCTTAATCTTTATCCTTTATCCTCCTTTCTGGTTTCGTAAGTGCAAGTATCATGCACTTCTATAGTTTGTTTTTTAGATACAGAGAAGTTTATTAAAATATATATGCTGGTAAAAAAAAAATCTTAGAGTATATTTGAGACTTTTTAAATTTACTTATAGACATTAAATTCCCATTTTGCAATTCTGCAAGCCAAATGGAATAAACGTTTTGTCAGTTTACTTCGATAATATTTTTAAAATGGGAGCTCTGAATTTAGTTATGAATTTTATCATTGTATTTATAAATGGTGTGACTAAATAATAAAAAGGCTCTATTATCACTGTCATTATTATGCTGATAGTTTTTTTAAAACGTAAATGTTCAGTGGGTACTCAAATGGGAGTAAAATTCTTTAGAGCTTTTACCATTGACCTTAGTAAACATGTAAACACTTTCCCCTTCCCCATACCCCCACTTGTTGACATTCATGGAAGTATATTAGAATGTTACTGTTGACTATAGATCCTATCTTGCATTGATTGTACTTTTTCCTGTATACCATTCAATTTTAACACCTAGAAATGCTGACACTCATTTGTTCTCCCTCTTGCAAAACATTTTTATATTTGTATATTTAATCACCATCATTTTCCATTCTAGGTATTCCTAAGTTGTACTATCTTAATCTTTATCCTTTATCCTCCTTTCTGGTTTCGTAAGTGCCCCCAGACCTTCTCTCTAAACCATATGCACATTCAGCTTAATTCAGTGCATTTATATTATTGTGCTACCATCAGGTAGTACTGTGTTATCCATTTCTGAATTTTTATAATTTTACAATGTCCTGTTGTACAATCTGTATTTCTTCAGCATCAAATGCCCAATCTTGATGCTTTTTCTCTCTCCTGATAACCCTTGTTCATAACTTGAATTCTCAAAGTTCACTCATTAACATTAGTTTATACTAGTGAGACCAAACAATATTTGTCCTTTTATTTCTGGCTACTTTCACTCAGAAAATTTTCCTTAAGTTTCATCCAGGTTGTTATATACTTTATGACTTCATTCTGACTTAGAGTTGCATAATAGCCCATCATTTATACATACCAGCTTGCTTAGCCACTGCCCTGTTGATGGACATTTGGGCTGTTTCCATCTCTTAGTAATCATAAATAATGCTTCTATAAACATCATGTGCACATGTCCATTTGTGTCCTTACCTTCAGTTCCTCTGAATATATACCTAATATTGTGATTGCAGGATCATGTGGCAATTCTATATTTAGCTTCCTGAGGAACCACCATACTCCCTTCAAGAGCTGTTGTACCATTTTACATTCCCACCAACAGTGGGTAAGTGTACCTTTTTCTCTACATCCTCTCCAGAACTTGTCATTTTCTTTTTGATAATGGCCATTCTAGTGGGTATGAGATGATATCTCATTGTGGTTTTGATTTGCATTTCCCTAATACCAGTGAAGTTGTGCATCTTTTCATGTACCATTAGCCATTTGTATTTCCTCTTCTGAAAAGTGTCTGTTCATGTCTGTTGTCCATTTTTTAATTGGGTTGTTTGCCTTTTTGTTTGAGTTAAGAATCTCTTTATATATTCTGGATACTAAGCCCTTATTTGATATGTGTTTCGAAATATTGTTTACCATTGTGTAGGCTGCCTTTTTACTTTCCTGACAAAGTTCTTTGATGGACAAAACTGTTTAATTTTGAGGAGATCCCATTTATCTGTTTCTTTTTTCATTTCTTGTGCTTTGGGTGTAGTGTCTCGTAAACCACCTCCTATTACAAGATTTATAAGATATCTCTCTACATTTTCTTCTAACAGTTTCATGTCTTCACTCTAATGTTTAAGTATTTGATTCATTTTGAGTTAGTTTTTGTATAGAGTGTGAGATGTGGATCCTCTTTCATTCTTTTGCATTTGGATATCTGGTTCTCCAAACACCATTTATTGAAGACTTCTATAATTTTTAAAGCTGCACTTTCTTGATTTGGCCTTAATCCTCTTAATGCAATCATTTCACTGTTTTCCAGAGTTTTGTGGAAGATGGTTGTGCCAGCTTTCACTAGTTGTTCAAAGACTCTATAGTGAAGTGATAACCTGTAGTGTCTTATGCTGCCATCTTGACTAAGTAGTTTTTGATTCTCTTAAAATCCAAGAAACTAAAATTTTTACATTTACACAATATGAATTGTATATTCAGTTTTGTTGCTAGAGGATTATCATAATAAGGTTGTAAAAGACAAGGCTTCAAGGAATTAAACATTTAGATATCTTATATTTTTCATGCTATGATCATACCTAAAAACTGTAAAGAAATTGAAATTCAAATTATGTGCACCCTTTCATTCCACTTCACGTGTAAACAGGTTATTGACCTGCTGTCACTTCCTGCTTTCTCAGCCCTGACAGATTTTCTGAATTTGTCACAGATTTTTATGTCATCTATTTTTATGTTCTGCTTATCAAGTGGAAGGAC
This sequence comes from Tamandua tetradactyla, assembly GCF_023851605.1. NCBI lineage: Eukaryota > Metazoa > Chordata > Mammalia > Pilosa > Myrmecophagidae > Tamandua > Tamandua tetradactyla. The sequence continues at coordinate 32,334,338 of NC_135339.1, forward strand.
AATGACAAGAAAGTTGAATAAGTCACTGTGAAATAGTTACAGAGATGACAAAAAGTCTATTTAAGTGAAAAGTAAAACAACTTTTTAACGTTCAGGTAGGTGAGGACTTATAGATTTTCCACATGTTGATACCTAATAGGTAGTATATAGAAAAATTTCAGTTACTTTATTTTCAAGATTAGATAGCAAAAATCTTCATAAGGCAATAATAAAAACAGGAAAATTATTGAAAAAATATGCACTTTTTTGAAATAATTCTTCTAGATTAGGTCCCAGAAATAGCCTAAAGCCAAATACCTAGCAAGTTTCCTATCAGTTATTGGGTTAATATTTTCCCCTATAGATATGATTGATTTGATGTATTATTTTGAATTTTCTCTCTTTTTAATACCATTAAATATTCTTTATTTATTCAGCAAGGTTTAACCACCACATACAACCACAACATACTATGAGAATACATAAAATAAATGTACATAAAATATACATAAATGCAAATATAAATAGTTTTACTTAAAATAAAATATACATAAATGAACGTAAAATAAACATAAAACAGTCTCTGTACTCAACATGTTAGAACCACCTTTTAAAAGAGTTTTTAACTTAAATGGCTTGAGACAGTTCTTTTGTAATCATTGACCATTAATAATACATGATTATTAATAATCCTGATATATTTAGTCCTTTGAGAATGCAAATTCACATTGAAATTCTTGATGAATTATTTTAAAATACAGTTTTCATATTTGTAATCATTTTTCTCAACATAGGAACTTTGCTTCTTCTTTTTGTTGGATCTGCCAAGTTAAAATCATTGATGCAAGATGGAATTTGTCTTGTAATCATTTAATCTCGGCTATGTCCCAAATGATAAAATATACTCCTGATAACTTATATCCAGGCATTTCAATATTTCCTCACGATGTAACATTTTTCTTGGTTTTGACGCTAATACAATTTGAATCTAGGACATCACTGCCATTCAGAAATGAACAATTTTTATCTTGGGAAGATAGTAATACATAGTCCTTACACGGGACTTTGTCAGATTCCACCTCATCAGTGTAGCTGGGAGTGAGCCCTTTGCCCTGTAAATGGTTTTCTCTGAACAGTGTGAGGATCCAAAAAACAGGACATCTCATTGTGCATATGAGAGGCAGGAATATGACTTGAACCTGGCTAGTTCAAATCAAAGGGGCAATGCAGGACAGATCTAGGATAGGGGGCAGGGATTTTGGGGGCAGTGTGTAGGAAATGAAAGAGCTGAATTGACCAGGAAAAGGGAATTTCTGCACAATCAGACCTTGTAGACTCAGTACTACATGAAAGGAATTTTGAAAGTACAATAAGGAAATATTTGTTCCATAACACAAAGTCTAAAAATACTGAGAAACTGTTTCTCCAACTGTAGTGCAACATTGGAATGGTTTTCTGGGATATAGTCAGATGTAATAGATGGGCTTTATATGCAGAAAACAGTTATGTGACCATGTTTAATTGTCTATATGAATGATAAATATATACATATATATACACATATATATAAAATATCTACAAAAATGTTTGAGATGATATGATTTATATTCTATATTAACAGTGGACATCAAAACTGTTTATATTTGAAGAATACCCTATGTATTTTTTATGACACAATTTTGCAAAAACAAAGAGAAAAATGATTTTATTGTGTAACACCAAAAGATATCCTTTTTTCCACTTTTTTCAGAAGTGAAATGCCAACTGAAAAGAAGTGTCTTAAATATGAGAGTAAATGAAAGGAGATACCGAGCACACATCACTAACCGATAGTGACTTCAATCACCCTTTTTTTTTTAAACTAGGTTATTTGAAAGTTGAAGTGGATTTTATTTATGCAATTATATACTATTTTAAAAAGATAATTCTTTTTAATGAGAAAACACATAAATTAAAAGGCTTAGTTATAGACCAGATTTCCTTGCAACATCTGATCCAAATAGTATCCTACCAGGTTATTTTATGCTAGAGTTCAATTCTTAGGAAAAAATGGGGGAAAACATGTTTTCAAATTTTAATCCCTCAGAATTTAAAGAATCTGGCAAAAAAAAAATAGCAAAAATTACAGGTGTTACCTGTAGGCTTACTCTTATAACTTTAATTATTCATTTATCAAAACAATTATTGGACAACTTGCAGGTATCAGATACTGTGCTAGGCATACAATACAAAAAGCTGAATGACTTATTGTCCTTGAACGGTTTATAGGTTTTCAGAAGAATAGAGATTCATAAAGTATCAAGGGCAATAGAGTAATTTATGGTTAAATTGGAAATTTGTTGCAGGTTCAGTGGAAACATAAAGAAAAAATGTCTAATTTTACTTAGTTGATATAGATGGTGTCAGGAAAGGTTGTAGAGAGATGGTCACTCTTGGAATCCTTAAAAGCCTGAGCCAAGTTTGCTCCCAAAATTTAAGGTAAGCAATAAAATGTAACTGAGCTATTTTAAACTGTACACATGGAGAACACTGTGGCATTTTTTCTTGGTACACAGAAAAAGTCCATAGCATAAATCTAAAAGGACTGCTTTATTCTTTAAGCAGTTCCCTTTATTCACATCTCAGGAACTTATAATTTTATAGGCTGTCTGTAAGAATGGGGAATGAAGGTAGAATCAGAGATCTTATAAGTCAAAAGGAACCTTAGTTGTCGTATATTCCCAATCCCAATAATGAAAAAACATGCAAAATAAGAAGGATCATTTCTGTGTAAAGCTGGAAAATCATCTGCCTGAGATATACATAATTTTCTAGCTTTTCATAGAAATAACTCATTTCATTTTGTGGACAGTAATAATTATTACAAATTTCCATTATAAAATTCTAGTAGATAACCTGCTCATTTTTTGGATCTAAGTGTACACTATAGAATCACACTGAATATATTTAAATATTATTTCCTTACGCTCTTCTGAAAGTCTAACTGTGACTATATTTTTGGAAGATTTTTTATCCACCAGTTACTGACATGTAGATAAAGAAGTCAACTGGCCATTTCCCCTTATATAATAAATTTCAAAAACTGAACACACATCAATAATATTTGTATTTAAATATTTATACTTCTGTATTAAAGAGCATTAACTTTTTTGAAAATTGTTTAGAATATTTCTTTGAAAATTGACCCTTGGAAATTAAGGAGATTCACAGTTTAAAAAATTAAAACATTTTTGGGTGCATAGGTAGTTTAGTGGTTAGAATGCCTGCCTTCCATGCAGGAGACCCGGGTTCGGTTCCCGGACCATGCACCCCCCCCAAAAAAAATATTAAAACATTTTCAACTTTTTTTTATAGAGTTAAATAGAAATTTGACTCTATAAAAAACTGATTCACAACTGATTCTTCTCATTTTAGGAATCAGAATTCTGAACATATTACTAGAGATCTCATAAGAAATATGAGTATAAAATGTAACTCCCTCATTAATCAAATCACATATTAAGAGAATGAAATAAAACTTGAAACTTTAATTCATGTATTTTAAAAAACATGAAAATATCAGCTAAAATAAAATATTACTTATACATATATGTGGTACACAATATTTTTCTTCTGATAAATTATATCCAAATCCTACATTTACCAGCATGGTAAAGAAACTGTGGTTTTGGGCTTGGGACGGTTTGGGTAAATGCTGGTGTCATGGTTAGGGACAGGTGTCAACTTGGCCAAGTTGTGGTACCTGTTCATCTGATTGGGCAAGCACTGGCCTGTCTGTTGCAATGAGGACATTTCATAGGATTAGGTTATGATCACGTCAGCTACTTCCACAGCTGATTCCATTTGTAATCAGCCAAAGGGGAGTGTCTTTTGCAATTAGTGATGCTAAATCCAATCATGGGAAGCCTTTTAAGGAGGACTCAGAGGAGACAGGTGGCATTCCTGCTTTGGCTGGTGAGCCTCTCCTGTGGAGTTCATCCAGGCCATCCATTGGAGTCATCGGCTTCGCAGCCTGCCCTGTGGATTTTGGACTCTGCATTCCTGCGGTCATGTGAGACACTTTCATAAATTTTATATTTGCAAGTGTTCCCTGTTGATTCTGTTTCTCTAGAGAACCCTAACTAATACAGCTGGTATGTCATATGGTTAACTAGAAATTCAGTGGCAGCAGCCCATTTATAAATCATAAGTGTAGGTTTCAAAATCCTTTGCTACCCAAGCCAAATAGCTTGGGATACGACCTAGAACTGTGAGAAGAATGAATGCTCATGATGCACAGATCAATTCCAGAAGCTGTTAATATGCTAAAGCCATGTGTTTCCATACATCCTGGCCTACTCTGGATATATGGAAATACTCTGAGAATCATCATCCTTCAGCAACCCTGGAGCCGATTGCTCAAAAAAGATACATCTCCATGGCCAAGTAATGCCTATGATTCAGTACTGTCTACTTTTTTGGCATTGGATTTGGGGTTGAATCTGAAACCTTCATGGTGTCAAAAGTCACTGGGCACTTCCCTGCTGATCAGCTATTGCCTGATGTTCTCATTATAGCCTGCTCCCATCGCTCTGGTGATAACAGCTTGTCTCCTAAAGTAACCCAAAGGCACCAAAGGGAAGGTCATATACATCAGACTGACCATATGTCCTACACATTAGCGAAAAATTGGTAAAAATCTGTTCATCCCTTGTTACTTGATACTCAAAAGAGGCAAAAATACAAGTAGAGAAAAGCTGAATTATAAATAATAAACATACATTTGGATTTTTTCATTTAAACAGAGCTGTTCTTTAGGTCTCAGAGCATATAAAATATAAATTTACCTAAAGCATTACATTACTGAAATGAGAGGAGGGAAGTACAGATGAAATACGTTAGTCACTTTTTTTAAGAGAAAAGGAAAGATACAAAAAAAGTTCATTTTACAGAAATATCTAATGCCAAATACAAGATCACAGTTGAAGAGTTTATTGTCTTTCTCACAGAGAGGGCAAACTTTTTCTTTCCTCTCTTTACAAGTTTCGTTTCTTTTTAAAATATTCATGTGGCTAATAAAAAGAATGAACTCATTTTGAGAGGCCTGCTAGCTCTTCTTCCCTAGTTCTTTCTGTGTTTAAACTCAGTTAAATAATAAATTTTTCTTTCAGAGTAAATGATTTTTTCCAAAATGGAAGGTGCTGAAATTTTCCAAAACCACTGGTACAATCACAATGCTTTTATGGTCTCATTAAATAAATAACCATGAAGGAAATGGGTGATAAAAAAAAAATCTAAGCTTGTAATTTCTCACTTTTCTTCTCTCTTTCTCAGCACATGTGTGAGCACACACACACACACACACTTATGCACATGCTCACTTTATCAGGAAATCTTCAAGCAAAGTAAAATATCTTCATTCCATCATTTAATACAAGATATAAAATACATTCAGAAACTAAAAGTAATAAAAATAATACTCATTTGTGAGTTCACCTAGTTCATTAAAAACTTCTGAAACTTCTGTCTAGTAACAATACCAAGCAATTTTACTTTCTCAATATTTCTTTTTTCTGATAGGGATTTTAGAGGTATAAATATTCCATTATAGCCATCTATGTAATTTTTCTCAAAGGGGAATACTTTTCACATTGTAGAAACAACAACTGAATTAGGTGGTAGGTAATCTTAATCATTTGCTAATATTCTGAATGTGACAAGTCCCATTCCATCACATCCAGTACTTGGATTCCATTGAGATATAGAGAATAGCTAGGACATGAATAACTTGGTCTCTTGGTCTCTTGCAGTTTCTATCAATAGGACTCTATCTTAGCACAGTGCCTTCAACGTCTACTCATTCAATGGACAACAGATCTACTTTATGGAGGGCAAAATGAGCCAGGTAATTCCCTGCACAATGCCAGAGAAACTCTTCCCAAGTAGAATAGGCATCAGGACCAGAGAACTGAGAAGCAACCAATGGTAGCATTTGTAGGTAAACTATGCCTTGGAAAATATGCCTAATTTACTTACTGATACATATAAGACATTTAACCATCAGTGCTTTGGGAAGCTTCTGCCATTTTGCTCACTTTCTCCCATTAAGAATGAGTCAGTGTTTGCATATTAATGGGGCAAAATTTTATTTTTCCCTTTGGGGACATCTGGGAGGATGCTTGTTATCATAATTGAAATGTGAGCAAAGTTTTGGGGAACGTTTGGGAGATGAAATAAACTGATCCAATAGTGATAAATATCTCCATGGGTTGAATCTCATAAAGCATCATTTTTAATTGGGCTTTAAAAGAACTTTGCCATTTTTGCATATATGAAAAGCAAAGAGATCATGCCACATTTCCTGTTCAGTGCACCTGTGATATCTGTCCTGATTCATGCTCTGACATTGTTCCTAGATGCTCGTCACAGACATGCTCAGCAGCCATCTCCTAGCCTTCACCTACCCTCTCCGTTTTCTGTGTGTGCAGATGCATTAATATGTTTCTGTTTTGCAACCCCCGGGAGAGGAGAAACAAGAGGCAAGAGACATTAGGTCTAATGGAATGGCCCGACGGTATCTTGAACTCCAAACCAGGAACAGCCACCATTGCTTGCCAGGTAGGAACTCTGCACAAAAGGTTGCTTGACACCAGTTTTTTGCTCAGTGGCAGGACTTCCGTCCCCCCAGCGGTATAAATATCCACTCTTAGGGAGTGGAGGTGCCTCTGCTCTCTGACATGAAGTAGGGCCTATGGAGTTGCCATTCACAGACCCTGTTCCTAGCAGTTGGCCTCCCTGGGAGACTGGCTGTGACGGGAGCTCTTTCTGTACTCTTTTTAACCTTTTGTTCTACCTAAGTAATAAAGCAGTTGTTTGCTGAGTCCATTTTCCCATGACTCACCATACAGCAACTCGCTCCATACTCAGGCTATCTAAATTTATCATAAAGTTATATTAGGAAGTTAGGTTGACACACTGCTCAGTCCCTGTACCCCGATGATAACCCCTTCAGACATTGTATGAGGCAATAGGCATATGCCTAAATTCCTGTGAAAAATAATTTTGCATAATATAGAAAAAACAAACAAATAAACAACTGCATCCATATTGCCAAACATGGAAAGGGCAAGCCACACAACCCACTCTCATTTTCATGAGGCTACTGTGAGGTTTATAAGACTAAAAGCAGTCCTACAGGAACTGGTGCTACTCGTAACTTTAGAATAAGATTGAAAAAGACATTTTCTACTGCTCAGAAAACATTTCATTGGGCAATAAAATATCAATAGAATAGAGAACATGTAAAGCGTAAGTAACATCTAAATTGTGCCATTTAAGTAGAGAGAATGAAATCATCACAGAATTAAATATAACACATCCTGCCTGTAATTGAAGATGAAACTGCTGATTCCATCAGATCTTTAGTATTTAAAAAAACCCTCCTTTTTTTTATCTAAAAGTAGAGATGTACTTGTAGTAATTCATACCCACTTTTCTCTCTTGGTTTTTATGATGAATATTTGTGTATATTGACCTAAGTTCAAGAATACAGATTTTTGCTCCTAGAATAGAGTGTTTACTGGAATTCCAGTAAATATGGAAGATTTATTGGAACTTAAAAGGACTGAATCATCTAACATAATTGTAGTCGTAAGGCTCTAACCTGCTGATTTGCTTGGTTACTTGGAGGATATTGACATTTTATTTCTAATGTAAATGTAAGGTGTACTGTGATGGGTTATCGTACTAATTAACTCAAGGAAAGATAGAAAAACACAAAGTACCTAGGAAAGTTTACTTAAAAATGTGAGTGGCCCTTGGATCTCACTCTCACTTTCCACATCCCAGGAATCAGATTACGAATTAACAAATCCACCATTACCATCTATGTCTCTTCTTTTTGCTCCAGAATAGCAGCAACAACAAAAATATGAAGTTGATGAGAGGGGATATAAGTCAAAGCTCAGTCTCTTGTGGAAGTTGTGTTTTATTATTGTCCATTTACTATTGCCAATGCAAGAACAAGGAGTTGATAAGGGCTATATATATATACATATATATATATATTTTTTTTTTTTCCTGCATGATTCATAGACTGCAAAGGATCTGGAACCACAGTGCTAGCTAATATTTAACCAAGAGAATCATTTCTGGTAACAGAAAATGGTGTTTATGATATACATCTTAGACATTAGTTTAATATGTGTGCAATTCCTAAACCTGCATTTGTTTCAGTCATTTGGACTTAAAAGTTTCAAAAACTCTCCCTTTTCCTAAGCTGCTTTCTTCTTTTTTTTTTTGGATCTGTTCCAGCTGCTAAATCAGGCACACCTCCAAAGGGATATAGTGAAAATTAATAAGTAATGCATATTTTACTTGTTGTAGTAGAGTTACACCGTAAAAATTTCTTTAAAGGATTTCCAGCTTATGCTTGGTTATACAGTCATAAATTGCAAAACAAAAGGAAATAACTGCTTCCTTTCCTCCAGACCAGAGTTTCTCAACAGTGGCAATATAAGCGCATTGGACCTGATAATTCTTTGTTGTTTGGGATTGCCCTCTCCATTATGTAAGATGTTTAGTAACAAACCCACTAGATGCCAGTAATACACTTCCCTCCTCTGTCCCCAGTTGCAAAGAGCAAAAAATCTTTCCTGACATTGCCAAACAGCCCTGGAACAACCTTTATAATTTTTAAATAATTTGCCTATATAATTATCTTTTGATTCAACACCTTTAGAAAATACATATGGACTCTCCTCTGTAGTTTTTGAGAATTTAGCCACTCAACACTACCAGCCCCTCCCTGACATAGTTTCCTTAGTTTTGATGGTTGTGCAGTGAATTGTTCATTTTTATCCTTCTATTAGATACTGCTAATATAACATAATGTGCTTTAAAATCCCTTCCTTATTCCACCTACTTTAGATATTTTTTTCTAAATATTCCACTGTTTGAGAACTCCAGTACCTTTTCTTACATCTCTTCACCATCTATTCTCCCTCTAAACATTGCACAATTACCTGATATTTGTATTTTGTCCTATGATGTCAAATCTTTGGGGCCTTATCTATAGGTTGTTTTTGTAAGTGAGACAGTCAAAAAATATATACACATAGCTAGTATCGTGCAGATTTTGTAAATTGTAGAGCTGACAATATGTCAGGATTCCTTTCCTTCTCTTTACCCTTAATGTCAAACTCCTTTGCCACTTAGAAAAAAATTTTTAGCATCAAGGCTGAATAAGATTTTGTGTGACTCTTCACCATTTGCTTCAATTCTAACCACATTTAACATGTGTTTAATATTTAGATGTTGATGCTCTTCTACATATTTTTCCCTGTTCTTTTAATTTCCTGTCTTTGTCTATTGACAAAAAAAGAGAATGACTCAGATCTACAATATATCCGTCCAACCTGGATTTTCACGTACGCCTCCAGTGCATGGGCCAGAGACATTCCTCCCAGACTTTTAACCTCTGGCACCATTGAGATCTTTTTCCATTCTAGATGTGACAGCACAGTTGACATCTTGAGTTCATTTCACCTCCCCCTGTCCAATTCGCTCTTTCCTGGAGTCCAGGTTACTTTCCTTTTATGGTATTTTCCCCTTTGCCCTGAAGAAGTAACTTTCATCAAACGTGGCTTTCTGAAGTAACTTTTTCCTGAAGAAGAAAGGTTGTAGAAAAAATAAATGTGTGTCTTACACCGTATGTGTAAAGGACTTTACTTTTGCCTTGACGTATGATAGCTCGGTTAGGTAAAGAATTCTAGGTTCAAAATAATGCTCTTGTCTTCAAGTATCTAATACTGATGGGGATAAGAATTATACTGTTATGATTCCTGTTGGTTTTGTAGTGACATTTTTCATCTTCTGATCCTTTCATAATGTTTTCTTTCCTGAAATTTCAGGATCAAGAATCAAATTATGCATTGTCAACATTTTACAAAATCTTACTCAGCATTTAACTCACTCTCAAGACTCACATCCTATTAATTCTTTGAATAACACCCTTTTGTCCATTTTCTCTGCCCTTCCTACGATTACTATTAATCATGCGGAATCTTCTGGAGTGTCTATATCTATTTATCTATCTATCTGTGTAATCATTTTTCTTTCATTTTTTTGTTTTATTCAGCATTCTACAAAATTCCTCTGAGATTGTATTCTATCTAGTGCCCTATTACATTTTTAATGCTGATGACAGATTGCTATTTTGTTCTTTTTCAGGTTTATTTTCTTCTGCTGCATTTGCTCTGTGCTTCACATTTTTCCTGCCATTATGGAGTGGACATTTTCCTTTGAAAAATTTTTTTTTGAATTTCCATTCTCTTGCTGCTGGTTTTACATAATTGATGATTCATTGCTAATAATGAAAGATCCCGTTAATGTTTAACTCATTAAGAAGTTCGTATGGTTTTCTTCTCCCTTTATGTAGGAAGAAACACAGCAAAACACATTTAACTAAGAGACCTCAACTCCAATATTAGGATCTCCTATCGTTCACTACATTTATTTACTCCCTGATGCATTAGGGTTCTCCAGGGAAACAGAACTGAACTGACAGGATATATTTATGCATATACTTTTATATACATGTGACTGTGGGGCTTGGCAAGTCCAGATTCCACAGGGCAGACCACAAGGTGAAACTTTGATGAAGGTTTTGATGAATTCCCTGAGAAAAGCTGGCTGGCTGTAGTGGAGATAGAAATTCTTCCTTCTGACTGCTGAAACCATCAGTTCTCCATTTAAGACCTTAACCTGTTTGAATGAGCCTTCTCGCATTGCTGAGGCAATTTCCTTTGTTGATTATAGATATAATCAGCTATACATGCAATCAACTATTGATTGATTACATACAGCGACTGATTATCTAAATGCATGAAATATTCTCAATACCAGACAGTGCTCACTTGACCAAAAACTGGACATCATAACGGAGCCAAGTTGATACATGAACTTATCCATCACATCTGCTCTCATGGTACAGGAGGTATGACTGATGGTTGAATTGTGTAGCTATCCCATGGTTGAAGACCTGATTAATTCTCCTATTTGAGCCCACTTGCTCTGCCCATCTCCTGGACTTAGGTCTTAAAGTGGCTTCCAACAAAGAAAGCAGCCTGCATCTCAGCTATATCCTGGACAGTGGCTTACTTTTCTCATTTTCATCCATCAACTTACTTTACGTAGTCTGTTTTCCAGAAATTTATTGAAAGTTATTGTGTGTAAGACCTTATAATATACTTTTTTGTTTTACTTTATGGGTGGTTGATGAGGATAAAAATTTGTTAATAAAGGAAGTTTCTACAAAAAACTTTTTCTCCATTAACCTCCGTTACTCCTTAAAAGTTATTCACATAAGAATGCATTATTCTTAAAATGGTGTTTTAAAAATCAATATATTCTCCTTTTAAACTGAGATGGATAAGGATTCTGTTGGTAAGCAATTTACTTGGAGAAAAATAGCATTTCTGCAGTGATGTATTTAATTTCCTTTTAATCTTATATTATTGGACAATATAATAAAGTTTGACTTGATAAAAATTATTTCAAAATACTTTCTCCATAAAAATTACTTCAAAATATTTTCTTTACTAAAATCTTGTCTACTTCAGGACATAACATGCAGTCCAGTAGTTTGTATTTGCTTCCTTTGTAACAAGAGTTCATAGATCAAGTTGAAGGGCCATCAAACATTAATTAGTTATAATATAAGCACATTTAGTGGCTGCATTTATTCCATAAACAAAGGCAGGTCAAATATGTCAGCACCAAAATGGATCTAAATTAGTTGCACATAGCCTGTAATTTATTAGGCAGATATGAAAAATGATTCTTGGTAATGAATTTCTCACATAACTAATCAAGTTTATTTTCTAAACTCTTAAGAAACCATTAATTTGCCTTGTTACAATCTATTTTAATGGCTCTTTTCAGAATTCCTTATATGGCTCCTAATGAATTAGAATATAAAAGTCATCAAATGTTTCATCTATTCCTGTTTTTATTTTCATTAATCATTATAGAATCATTGAAGCACTGACATTTTTCTACACAAATCAGCAGTGGAACACATCTACAGTGGAGCTCACATTGTGTGTGAAGCTGGAGGGTTCTCAGAGAGGAATGAAAAGGCTGTACCCCAGTAGGGTAAGTCTTTGATAAGAAGAGCATTTCGATCGACCTTCTGAAAGTCCTCCTTGTTGGGCATTCTCAGTTTTCCTAAGCTTCTGAAAAACCCCAGGAAACGACAGTCTTTCCTGTGGAGGAAGTCCATGGCTGAAGGCTAGTGGCATCTTCAGTAATAACATGTGATCCATGACACCACTGTGCGAGCACACAGGACTCTACCAATTCTCTTACAATGAGCCTCCTACTCAACTCCTTGGGTAATGCTTTTCTTTTGTCAGAATGATTTGCCATGCCATTTGATCTTAATGATGGCTGTACATCATTCATCCAGGACCTATTTGTTAAATTCCTCTACCCAGATATGTTATCAAGAATTTATGACCTTCATCATCATTAAAAAGTTAAACCGCCTAGATTGCTAACATTTCAAATTTCCCTTTGTTTGAGATACTAACTCTATACTTTTATCAGCTTTACAAAGGGGATCTTTTTCCCAGATAAGAAAAAGTAGGGGAGAGGTATAAATTTGAACCCCCAAAACATTAGTAAATTAATAAGAAATGCATAGCATACTGAGAACTTTAAGGTAGAAAAAGACAAATTTGCATATACTTATTTCCATTACTTATATGATTGGTTTCTCACAGCAGGGAGAGGCAGGGAGAAGGCTTTGAAAAAAATTGTTTTCAAATTGTGCTTAATGAAGATATAAACTAATACTAAAAATATTTAGCATGCCATCCCTGCCCTGCACTGATAATTTTAATGCATAAAAAATGACTAACAACCATTTTTTAAGGCTTAGGATATTAAATTTACTAGCACGTGCTTTTTATTTCTAATCCTATTCTGCAACAACCCAGGGGCCATAGATGCTTAGACTATAGTGCATACATAAACATTCATTCATGTAAAAAGTATTATTGAGCATTCACTGTATGTTATAGACTCTTTTTTAGGTACTGGAAATACAGCTATGAAAAAATCAGGCCCATGATTCCTGCCCTCCTGGAACTTATACACAGCAAGGCCATATATTTTTATAAGTTGATTCCTCTTTTTTGTGGTATACTTATCTGCCTGTACCTACTGTCAATCTTATTTTTTTTCTGAAAATGACTCTGAAAAACTCTTCCTTGGCCATTCAGCCTCCCTCAACTCAAATTTAATAAAACTGTTTGCATTTCACTTGAGAGGCAGTATATTGTAGCAGTTTCTGTTGAAGTCTATGAAACTATAATGCTCAGATTTGAATGTTGTCACTGCCACTTTCTACTTGTGCAAGCTTTGTACATTTTTTATTTAAACATTCAGTGACTTGGGTTTCTCATACAAGAAATGAAGAAAAATAGAATACCTGCTTCATAAGCCATGGTAAGGATAAACTGTATCTTTACTGAGTTTCAAATTCAAAGGATGTACGAAAGTATCACCACAAAGTGCTCAAAAATGGTAATTATATCTATTTTTTGCCATCGTTATTAATAATGTCATCATCGTATCACATTGGGTAGCAGGTCTAATTTCCAAAGGAAACAGAAAATTATGAGAGAAGAGGAGTAATGTTTTTCTCATTTTTGTATTATCAGTGTCTATCACAGTTCTGGGCACCAAGCAGTGCTCAAGAAATTTATACTGATTTGAACTGAATTGTCATATACATTAAAGCTGATATCATAGCCAAAGGGGAGGCAATGACAAAAGGAGGACAAAGAAATATCAAAAGCCATGAATCCCTTACGTTTCAAGGTACAGTTTTAGAGACTGGAGAGAGAGAGAAAGAGCAGAGGCCTGGGAATTAAGAGGATTGTGATTTAAGATTGGTTTCCCTTATTCCTGATACTTTAAGTAAAGCCATTAAATTGTTTGGACCCAAGCTCTCTCATCTACCCAGTGGGGACTGTAAATGGAATAAATTTTAGTGTGAAAAATGCTTTACACAGAAAAAAAGGGCATTGAGTTATAAAGCTGTGTGATTTTAAAAGGTATGGTAAAATTGAAATGAAACTTTATTTATCAATGCAATAATTATTTCTTAAAAGTCTAACATATATAAAACACAGAGGACAGTACATCTATGTACTTTGAGGATGCCTCAATCCATGACATAAATTATGGATATCACTTCTAATCAAGAACCTGCCTATTTGCAAAGACCCCTTGGGGGAGTGGGGAGAAAGGGGGAAATACTCAATGTTCCCATTTGCAGAATTTCTGACATTCCTGCAAAGGATTCCTGCAAAGGATAGGCTAAGCCTACTTAAAATTAGGCCTAGGAGTCACTCCCCTGAGAACCTCTGTTGTTGCTCAGATGTGGCCTCTCTAAGTTGACATGCATGGCAAGTGACCTCACTGCCCTCCCCCCTATGTGGGACAAGTGCCAATGGCCAAGCAATTTCAGAGTTGAGAGGTTATCCCGGAGGTTATTCTTATGCATTATATAGATACCCTTTTTTAGTTTATGGTGTATTGGAGTGGCTAGAGGGAAATAACTGAAACTGTAGAGCTGTGTTCCAGTAGCCTTGTTTCTTGAAGATGATTGTATAATGATATAACTTTTACAATGTGACCGTGTGATTGTGAAAACTTTCTATCTGATGCTCTGTTTAGCTAGTGTATGGACAGATGAGTAAAAAATATGGGTAAAAAATAAATAAATAATAGGGGAACAAAGGATAAAACAAATTGGGTAAATTGAAATACTAGTGTTCAATAAGAGGGAGTGGTGTAGAATATGGTATGTATGAGTTTTTAGTTTTTTTCTTTTTTTGGAGTCATGCAAATGCTAATAAAAATGATCATGATGATGTACACACAACTATATGATGATATTGTGAGCCATTGATTATATACAATGTATGGAATGTTTGTGTGTTAAGAATGTTTATATATTAAGTTTTATCAATAAAAAAAGAGCCCACCTATTGCCAATAAGGAGACCAAAAGATATCTAAATATTTCATTAATTAGTATAGTTCTTACCATGCTGTCAGTGGCCTAGAGTTTGCCTCGCCTATTTTTATGACAAATGTACATTTACCACAAGCAAAATAACATATCTAACTTATGGCTTTATTCTATTATAGTTAAACTCAGAAATTTACAAGACGTACAGAGTAAAATTGGACTTTTATCAATTAATAATGGGATTAAAAACCATAATGTTTTAGTTTGCTAAAGCTGCAACAATGCATTATACCAGAAATGGAATGCTTTTTTAAAAGGGAATCTATTAAGTGGTAAGTTTACAGTCCAAGGCTATAAAAATGTCTAAATAAAGGCATCCAGGAATATATACCTTGGCTCAGGGAAGGTTGATAATTCTAGGACACTGTCAGCTGGGAAGGCAAGTGGCTGGCATCTGCTGAGGTCTTTGGCTTCTCATTCCAAACAGTTTCCCTGGGGGGGGGATTTCTTTCTTCATCTTCTTCTTCATTTGAGTCTGCTGTTGGCTCTGAAGCTTTTCACAAAATGATTCTCTCTTAAAGGACTCTAGTAAGCAATCCCACTTGAATGGGTGGAGGCACATCTCCATGGAAACCACCTAATCAAAAGGCCCCACCCAGGAATACTGAATCAGGGTTAAGGAACCTGAATTTTCTGGGGTATACAACACCCTCAAACCAGCACATTCCACCCTCCAGACCCCCTAAATGCATGTTCTTTCCATATACAAAATACACTCATTCCATTACAATATCAGAAAGCCTTAAACCATTTCAGTAACAATACAAAGTCAGAAACACTACAAAATCTTATCAAAGTCAGCTACAGGCATGGTCTGGCTCTGGACTTGTAAAACTCAGAACAAGTTATCTGCTGCCAATATAGAAAGGAGGGACAATCATAGAATAAAGGTTTTCATTTCTATAGGGAGAAGCTGAACACAGGGGTCACTGGACAAAAACAATTCCAGAAATCTATTAGATTTCAAAGTCTGAGAGTCATTTATCCTTGGGGTTTTAGAAAGCAGCAGTCTCACCTTTCTAAGGGCCTATTTAGTGGCCTTGCTTTCTCTAAATGCTGGGTGAGGGTTCCAAGACTGGGACTTATTGGTGGAACCACCTTTTCTAGGCTCTACCCTCTCCAAATATTGGGGCAGCTCCTGGAATCTCTGCCATCTTTGGGGCATACACTCAACACCTCCAGAACAATGGGGTGACCACCAGGCTTCCCTCAATTCCTGGCTTATATGCTTCACTGTGTCTGAGACCTGGGTCAACAAAACCCTTTCTGAACATCCAGGTGGAAGGCCCATCCACTGCCTTCAGGGCAAACTCACCCTCTCCTAGTGCACGGTTGGGTCCACTCTTCTGACCCAAGGTTTCTTGGCCTCAGACCTTAGCTTCTGTCATTCTGCCTTTGAAGTTATTTTCCTCCAATTTGTCCCTTTTCTGTCCCTTTAAGTCCAGACTGGCAGTGGTTCTGTTTATACAGACCCCATGACACTTTTGTTGGTTTTCTATGCAGTATACTGGGATCATGCCCATCAGACAAAAGGACTTTCCACAAACTCTTTCTGGATAACTGTCTCAAATCCTCACTTGGGCTAACTGCTTCCATCTTAGTTAAAACCTCATGTGGGTCACTATTCTGTGCGATCTCCCTTTCTGGAAGCCCAGAATTTTCCAGCCCATCAATTTCCGGCTTCTTTGTACTCAACAGTTCAGTTCTCAGCTTATCTCTTTCCTGTTGCATTTCACTATAAGCTGTGAGGAGAAACTAGGCTGCAGTTTCCACAGTTAATCTCCACAGTTAACTTGGAACTCTATAGCTAAGTTTCCCAGCTTTTAATATCTGCCTTTCATCCTATACCAGTAGTCAACTTTGCCAGATTCTTTACCACTTTAAAATAAGGATAGCCTTCCTTTCAGTTTGCAATAACACTTGCATCATTTCTGCCTAAAGCCTTATCAAAAGTGTCTTTAGAGTTCACATTTCAACCAACAGTCTCTTCAAAGCTTTCTAGACCTGTCTATCAAGCTCCTCACAAAACTTCCAGACTCTTCCCCTTACTCATTTAAAAAAATCATTCCAACGTGGTTGGTATTTGCAAACCACAGCACTCCACTTCTGGTAGCAAGCTGTATTAGTCAGGAATCTCTGAAGAAACAGAGCCAATGGGAGGGATCTGTAAATATGAGATTTATAATAATGTCTCACACAACTGTGGGGATGCAAAAGTTCAAAACCTGTAGGTCAGGCTGTAAGCTGGAAACTCCAATGAAGGTCCTCAAGGGACTCCGTTGAAGAGGCTGGCTGACTGAAGTGGAAAGATTCTTCTGAATTCTCCTTAAAAGACTTCAGGTGATTAGATTAAGTGTCCCTCATTGTAGAAGACACTCCCCTTAGCTGAATGCAGATGTAATCAACCATGAATGCAACCACTGTGCTCATAATTGAAGTCCACAAATTGTTCTCACAGCAACAGATAGGCTGGTGCTTGCTTGACCAGACAATTGGACACCATCATTTGGCCAAGTTGACACATGAACCTAACCATCACACATAATATTCTGCAAACTAAATAATGTAAATTGGAAGCAAAATTATCCAGGCAGTTCACTGAAAACACTGCAATAGCCTAATGGTGGCCAGATCATTATCTCTTGGTCCCATAGCAAGAGTCTACCAACAAATCAATGGTCAAAATATTTTGAGGTCATAAGATATGCTTATATTCTCTTAATTTTGTGAGCCAACAGTTTATTTGTTAATTTGAAATTACTTATTGCTTCTTCAGCACCTGGGATCAATGTCTGGTATCCTGAGCATAGCCATGCATTATGACTTTCCTTGAAAAACTCCTTTTGTCTTATCTTTATAGCCACGATAACTCAGTACCTTTTCCTAGATTCATTATATCTTAGATAAAAACACAGAATTAAATATACTATTTGTTGGTAGATCTTTATTCTTCCACTGGTCAAAGTGTAAATTACCAGGACAGGAAGACTAAACTCTATTATAACTAGTGTGCTGTGTTGAGGTAAGGGGAACTTGACATATCATGTAAAAAATCTGGGCAGGCCATGGTAGCCCAGCAGACAGAGTTCTTGCCTGCCATGCCAGAGACCTGGGTTTGAGTCCCAGTGCTTGCCCATGCCCCAAAAAAGTAATAATAATTAAAAAAATAAAACACTAATAAAAATATGCAGTCTAGGAATTTTCTGTTTTGCTTTGAAAGACTAATGTAGTAATAATGATGATGATGATAAAGAAAATGAAGTTGACTACAAATAAAATCCTGATCAAAACAAGAAATTGAAAGAAAAAAATCTGAAAATGATCTTTTTCTGTAAGCTAAACTGATTGAAATGGCAATGTTTTGATAACAGGCACAATAATTGTCATAACTTGAGCAACTTTTAAATAACAAATGAGTAATGTTCTTAATTGGCATATAACATATAAGATAGTTAAATAAAATGTTAAAAAAATATCAATGTATCATTACTGCTTTGATTAAAATGAGTAAGAATGGCATTTATTCCCATTATCATTAAATTTAGATAGTAAACCTTTATTTTTCATATTTATTGCCATCTTATCCCCTTTGTTTTTGTACGTTATTTATGGTTTGTATGGGAGTCTAGAAATTTCATATTTTTTAAATGTTCACAAAATGAACATTTTCCCCCAATTATTTCTTCTATTACCATAATCTTTTTTCCTTTTTTTTGCATGGGCAGGCACCAGGAATCGAACCCAGGTCTCCAGCATGGCAGGTGAGAACTCTGCCTGCTGAGCCACCATGGCCCGCCCTATTAGTATTATCTTTTGAAATGTCTTCTGTCTGTAATCTATCATATATCTATTTTCAACCTTTCTCCTCAAATAATTTGCCAGTATTTCCAAAAGTCATGACCTAACTCTAGAATAACTCGTTTGTAATATTTCTCATACATGTTCATATAAATACACATACACACATATACACATATATATATATTCATATAAATAGCAGGATGCTTTTTCCCTAGTTTCTGAAACATAAATAAAGTTTCCATTTGATAAAAACTGCTAATTATAATCCTCTCTTAGAGCCTTTTATGTTTCTATAGTTTATAACACAAAGGTTTAAAATATGTTTAGCAGAGTTTTGCAAACTTAATTGGATTTAGACTTTCCTCCTCAATCTTACTTCCACCACTATGACACCCATCCAAAAAAAAAAAATGAGAAAGAAAAGGAAAAGCCTGTCTAATAAAACATCAAAGGACATATTTGGACAATTTATATAATATTCAGGGCTATGTATTTGATTCCACTTATCTCTCTATGGATAATTTTGTTAGGATCATTTTGTTCACTTTATTTTAGTTGTTACTATTGTATAAAATATTTCAGTCTCTCAGATAGCATGTCTACCATCATTAATCTTCTATTTTTAATTTGTTCTTAGTTTTTCAGGTTTATTTTTAATTCCCTATTAATTTAAGAAGCATGTTGTTGAGTGTCAAAAAGATATAATCAGAATTTTAATTGAAATTTCATTAAGCCAAGATTAAACTTTGAAGAATTGTTATCTTTACAGTATTTTGCCTTCCATTATAGGGATATGCTATGCTGCTCCATTTATTAAAACTACCTTCACATCTCTCAGCAAACTTTGTCATTTTTTCATATAGTTTCTTTGCATTTTTCATTAGTTATTCCTAGGCATTTCACATTTTTTTCATTAATATTGTGATCATTATACTACATCCTTCCTATTATCTCTTCTACCTGGTTATTGCTAGGATATAAGAAAGCTATTAATTTTTGCATATTTTACTCATATCTAGATGCTTAAATGAACTCATTAATTCTAATAATTTTTTTTTCAGACTCCAAGATTCTCTGGGATTTAGTATAAAATCATGCTGTCTGGAAAAAAACATGATAATTTTGTCTTCTTCCTCCAATTACTTTGTATTTTCTATTTGTTTAATTTATGACCTTTAGAAACTTTTGAAAAAAACAACTTAGGTAATAATACCACTAGGTGACATAGTTCTCATTCTCAGTTTTGAATGATACTTATATTAGTATTTCATCTTTAAATATTACCCCCCCCACACAAAGAAAGTTCATGATTAGACTTCAGAAACACCTTTAACCCCTGAAATTATTTGCAAAATTTTATATATATGTATATACATTTCCCCGGAGAAAGAATTCTTAGCTTGCTTATCAAGTCTAGCATTAAGAGCCTACTTATTATATACAAAGCTAATATCAAGAAACCTTTGCTCAATTCCAAACATTCATCTGGCTTGAACGACCACTTGCCCTATACCCCAAAAGCCCACTTCTGATTTCCAGCTTAGGAGGCACTGCTGCAGATCTCTTAAGCTGGTGTCCCCTGCACTGCAATGCATGTGGCATAACTATTGCTTTGTTTTATTAGCACACTGGTGACCTGGGGGTTCAACACAATTAACTATATAAGAGCTTAAGGCCAAATGGCAGCACGCCAGTAAGACTGACTTGGAGGACCCCAACCTGTGAAGCGCTTAGGACCAACCAAAGATAACGAGCAACTCAATATGAGTACTCATGGAAGAAAACTCTCCTTCCTTCCCTCACCCAAACCCAGGGTCAAACACAGAGAAGTACAGAGGGATGTGTGAGAGTACCACCCTCCCTCCACATACACGGATACCCCCCATTTGTGCTCTAAGCTCTTATAGGTAAAAGGGGAGAAAGCATTTTGAATTGATTATATTAACTCTTACAATGGTTACTAATCACTAAAATGTTGTGGAATAAAATTAAATCTGTTACCTAGTGGAACAATGGGTCTGAAAAAATTATTTGAAAGAAGCAAAGGGAAAAATCACTTGATCCTATGGTCACTCCTTAGTCATTTAAATTTCCTCAACCAATGTCAATTAAAAAAAAAAGATGAATATAAAATTCCTTTTCTGGTCTCATTTGTTGTTTTTCACTATGAATTTGCTGGAAATTAATGTTATACTCCGCAGCTTTTTTTACAGTGAGTACTTAAATTGGAAATTTTTGCCAAATTGTTTTTAACACCTTTCAGTGGCTCACTTTGGGAAAAAAAAAAAAGCAGCTTGTAATACTCATGCTGCTATTAGTACTATTACTGTAATAGTAATAATAATAATAAAATCAACAGAAATGGTGGTAATTGTGAAGATTTATACAGCACTTACTAGGTAACAATTATATGACATGAATCTTTTTACATATTAATTTAACTAATATTTTAATATATTAACTGATTAACTCTGTGATAAAACTCTTGGGCATGAAAAGTTTAACTTGCCCACAATCAAGCAGCAAGTACCAATGCTAGACTTCAAATTCGGACGTTATGGCTTGGAATCCGTGTTCTTAAAGAGACCATGCTTTAAATACCGGATATTTTACGCTTATTGCTCATTAAATATGCATGCCCTCTTATAAATAACACCCTGATCATTTTTCTTTTAGGGGAAGAGGATTATCACTCCCTCACTATGTGCACTTTGGGCAGAAACATAAATTAAGGTGTCTGGCCTCTAATGAATGGAAATTGAAGTTGTCCTTACGAGACCCATTTTGCTAAATCCTTCCTCTCACTCAACCAAGGTGGGCAGAGGCTAGAACATGACTGGAACTAATCTAGTTTGATACCGCCTCCCAGGCTTTAAATATTGAGCAAATAAAGAAGAAAAGTTTCTGTTCATTTTTAAGTTTTAGAATCCAGTTTCATTGTGATTCTGTAAGCTCTTGTTTTCTTCCAGCAAAATCCATCAGGCCTACGTTACTTGAAATGTGTCTTTGTTGGTTGTGATCCAAAACCCTCAATCATATGTAGCACATAGACATAGTGCCCATGTTGGTGTCATGTTTCCTTTGGTTCTATGAGAAATCATGCTTCCCTGATTAAATTGTTGAACAGCTCGTCATCAGACTGTGTCCTTCCCATTGGTATGCTCCAGCAATACTTTCCAATTATCACTCCCAATCTTAGGGACATTCTGTGATTGCCAGCCTCCAAGATGCCTCCCGATATCGATGCAGTTGTATATTAAATCAGGACTGATCTGAGAGACAAAAATAATTTGGTAAACTATCTGGTAGAATCTAATGTGACACTGAGGTTGAATTATAAAAGGTACTCAGCTTCCACCTTTGTCTTTTGGATCAGGACGAGAGCAGCCAGGTCATTATGACCCTGTAGCAGCCCTGTACAGAGCCTCCAAGAGAGAACTGAGATCCCTCACCAAAAGCCATGCAAGAGATCCAACTTGGAAGCAGATCCTCCAGCTGCAGAATTTGCAAATGGACTGCAGCCATAGCTGACATCTTACTGTAACCTCGTGGGAAATCCAGAGCCAGTCAAGCACTTAGAATCCCTGACCTAAAGAAAGTGAAAAAAACCCAACAAATATTGTTGGTTTTAGCCAGCAAGTTTGGGGGTAAGTTGCTATATAACTACTGAAAACTAAGGTATGTACTCCAAATATTCTTTTATATTTTTGTCTGAGTTTTATCACTACTAAATAGTTACCTCATTTTTTGATTACCATAAATCATGCTAAGTAAAACTTAGATTTCCTTCTTAATTTGGCCATTGAGATTCTAAAACCATCATGCCTTGAGTTTTGGATCTAGTTAGTTCTACTGTCTCTATAGTATATATGACAGGAATGATCAAATGCCATTGATCACAGTTGTCATAAAAAAGAAATTAAAAGCAAAACTTCTAGACAAATACATTCTAGAACAATTTGGTTTAAGTTTCAACATATGATTCCCAAGGAACTAGAGTATAAATACCAATTTCTTTCATAAATCAAGCTTCTTTTTACTTTTATGCAGATCACAAAATTCCTAGAGAACATGTAAAGTTAAACTGATCCTTTGACCATGTATACGGGGAGGTTTCACATTCACTGTTTCTTCTGATCCTTGTGACAAACCCTGTCTCTACAGTACACCTGGGAAAACTGAGACTCAAACAACATGCTGTATAAGGTCTTTCAGTTAATAATCAGTGCAACTGGCACCTGTCTTCATGTCTAGTGCCTATGAAGAAATGGAAATATGCATATAATTAGGGGATGAAAGATGACACATCACAGGAGAAAACTTGGGTTATGAAAGTATCTTTAAAATAATAAAACATTTATATAATATTCAACTATATACAAAAATAAGTTATTTAAAATTCAGTATTTCACTTTCCACTTTTATTTGTTTTCCTACTTAATATACATACTATATAATTTTGTAAGGACAGATAAAAAATAAAATCTAACATTGTTAATAAATATGCTCTGGGTATACTTTTTAAACTAACCTTTTGTCTATAACAATCATGAAGCTTTCTTATGTTATTGAACAGAATATTCTACTTGAATTTTTTTTAAGGTCTTTGAGAAATAACTAAGCCACTTATTACAAAATAATGTTTTGGAAGGAAAAATAGAGAAGCTACAGTTACAGGATAATCTTTACATAAAAAATGTTGCCTGATAAAAATGCATTTTTATATATTTTAAATTGTCTGCTCAGTAATGCTACACAAAAAGATTCTATAAGTATTTATAATATAATTTATGATGATTTGAGAGAAAGCCAATTTTAAAAGCATGAAGAGCATGAAATATGTAAAAATATGAAATAATCAACTTTTTTGCTTTTATTTGCATTCTGAAACTTGAATTGAGTTAATATTTAGGAGAATTATATAGGGGGATTTTTTTTTTTACAGAAAGGTATTTGCAAAGTTTTTACTTTACTTTAAGCAAATAGTTCTAAATGAAAACTTGTTTATTCTATTTGTTTGCTAATAAAGAAATGGGATTTTTGTGACAATACAATGGGAAACTTCAAACCTGGCTGCCTTTATCTTCAAAATTTCAATAGTAGCAGAATCAAAGTACACTGAACTTTAGTATACTCTTTGGTATATGGAAGCTGACAAATTTACCATGTAGGGATTCACTGTGGATTCAACAAGACTAAATTGAACCCAAGAAATAGAGTAGAAGATCTCTTTTCTAGAGTTTAACTTGTTCTAGATTATCAATATTTCCAGAGTTTTACTGCCTTAATTCTCAAAAAAGGTTAATGATGGGCAATTTAACCTCATTTCCTTTTGAGATGTATTCTGTCAGCTATTTTACTTCCATTACATGACTTACTTAGTGGGGAATATAATATAGTTGCATAATAGAATTTAAATACTTTAAATAATTTATTGTCCACCCAAACATGTAAATAGCAAAGACCAATCACGACTGATGAGACTAGGAGATCACCATGACAGCACGTGTCCATTACATCGGATCCCACCCTTTGCACATGGATCTGACCACTGAAATACCACCAGCCACTCACCACAGCCTTCCAGAGGACCTCACTCTATTGGTAAGTTCTTCTTGGATTACTAAATAATTGATTTTTAAAAACTGCATATTCATATGTGTTCTGGTTTGCTAGCTGCCGGAATGCAACACACCAGAGATGGATTGGCTTTTAATAAAAGGGGATTTATTTTGTTGGTTCTTCAGAGGAAAGGCAGCTAACTTTCCACTGAGGTTCTTTCTTATGTGGAAGGCACAAGATGGTCTCTGCTGGTCTTCTCTCCAGGTCCCTGGGTTCCAACTACTTTCCCCGGGGTGACTTCTTTCTGCATCTCCAAAGGCCTGGGCTGAGCTGCGAGTGCTGAGATGAGGAATGCCGAGCTGCTTGGCTGTGCTACATTGCATTCTCTCATTTAAGCACCAGCCAATTAAGTCAAACGTCACTCATTGCAGCAGACACGCCTCCTAGTTGACTGCAGGTGTAATTAGCAACAGATGAGGGTCACGTACCATTGGCTTATGTCCGCAGCAACAAGACTAGGTATGCTCACCTGGCCAAGTTGACAACTGAATCTAACTAACACAATATGTCTTTTTTTTTCTTCCAGTACTTAAAAATAAACTTTTATTAGAGGGTAATTTAAATGAATTCCTGCCATGTAGGAGTGAGGTCTACCTGCTGGAATACTTTAGCTCTTAGGGTAGGAGTTGGAAGAGGTTACTTTAATATTCAACCATGGTTCATAAATCAACAGATGGCCTGTCATCTCCTGAGGCACCTGAAGGAAGAGTCCCTGTGCACCTGTCTACTCACACAGAAGCAGTAGCAGGAATAGCTCACCTACTTGGAGTCCAAACTAAAACCCACAGCTTCAAATGGACACATTTACAAACATGCACACAATCTGTCAGCCACACACATACTTACACTTCTCCACATGCACACACATATGCTTGCACTGACATTGCATATAATGCTGCAATTCCCTATGTGGACATGTGTACAGTTACACTCATACATAACACTCACAGACCCACACAGCTGCCAAAATTATCATATCAGTGTTATTACAGTGAGTAAGACACTATTCTATGTGTTTCTCAAGTAGTAAGTCACTGGATCTCCATAACAATCTTATGAGATAAGGATGGTGCAATTATTGTCCCCATTTTATGAATAGGCAACTGTGATAAACAGCATAATGGCCTCCAAAGATGTTCACCTTCTAACCCCTGAAAACTGTGAATATGTGATTACGTTAAGGAACTTGTAATGGGGAGATTAACCTGGATTATCTGGGTGAGCATCATGCAAGGAAGACGGTCCTTATAAGAGGGAAGCAGAACCTCTCATGGAGGTCAGAGAAGGAGAGAGAGGTTCGAAGATGCTGTGGCGCTGGCCTTAGAGGCGGAGGAGGGGACAAGGAGCCGATGGGGGCAGTCTCTAGAAGTTGGGCAAAGCAAGGAAATGGATCCTCCCTGGAATCTCCAGAAGAGATGTAGCCCTGCTGATAGCTTGAAATCAAAATTTCTGATAACCTGAACTATGTAAGATTGCATGTTTGTATTGTTTGAAGACACTGAAATTGTATTAATTTATTATCACAACAATAGGAAACTAATGAAGAAACTAAGGCCCATATTTGTTTTGTACTTGCCCAAGGTCATGAAGCTACTAATTAATAGACCTGAGATATAAGCTAGGCAGTTTGGCTTTTTACAGTGTGTGCTCTGAACATCAAACTTTAAACTCTATTGCCTGACCCTTGCTTACACAGACATATCCCAACATAAATTTATACATGTATAATTATATATATGTATGTGTGTGTGTGTATATACATGCACCTATACACCACAGGATACCTTATGATCCCTAACTAGGCACCCAGTGATGAGAGTGTCCTATGCTAATATTTTTTCCAGGGCTCAAATTGACACCAAAGCCTCAGCTACACTCATTTCACTTGTCTGGCATGAAGGCCTCAGTGGGTATTTGACTGTGGGAAATACAAAGTCAGAGAAGGCAAGTTAGTAAAAGTGAAGGGAGCCCTGTTCAGGTCAAAACTCAGAATCTCTCTTACAGAATTTTGAAAATAGTCTCACATATAGACAAGGATGTATGTATGCATACATAATAACTGATCTATATAGAAACAAAGAATCTCTAATTTAAACTAATATTAGTTTCGCTTTATAAACTAAATAGAACTGACTTTGGGATATCTTCAGATATATCCAGAAACTGATTCAAACTACAGCAATGGAGTTTATAAGTATTAAGGAAAATTGTCATTCATTCAAACATTTATTTATTCATTCATTCAATGGGTAGTTCTTGAGTGTTCTGGGGATATTATATTTAATTGGTAAAGACATTTAAATATAACATCATCATAAATAAGTTCAATGAAAAAATAAATCAGGGATGACTGATGATATGGGTCATGCTATCTTATAAATGATAGTCAGGGAAGACTTCTTTGTTAAGGTGACATTTTAGTGTAACATTAAGGAAATGGTGGAAAGAACAACATGGATTTTGAATGAAAGATATTCCCAACAAAGGAAATGGGAGGCACATAGGCCCTAAGGTGGAAGCATGAGTAATTATTATAATAGATGTATGTTCTAGTTTGCTAGCTGCCTGAATGTAATATACCATGAACTGAATGACTTTTAAGAAAGGGAACTTAATAAGTTGCAAGTTAAAAGTTTTTAAGCTGCAGAAATGTCACAAACAAAGCAAGTCTATAGAAATAGCCAATCTAAGGCATCCAGGGAAAGACACTTTGATTCAAGAAGGCTGATGAAGTTCAGGGTTTCCCTCTGAAGTGGAAAGACACCCGGTCAGGGTTTCTCTCTCTGCTGGAAGGGCACATGGCGAACATGGTGTCATCTTCTAGCTTCCTCTCCAGCTCCCTGGGAGGCGTTTTCCTTCTTCATCTCCAAAAGTCACTGACTGGTGGACTCTCTGCTTCGTGGTTCTGTGGCATTCTCTGTTGTATCTTTCTGTGGCTCTGTCGTTCATCTCTGCTCTGCCAATCTCCAGCTTTTTCCAAAATGTTTCCTCTTTTATAGGATCTCAGTAAAGTAATCTTAACCCACATGGAATGGGTACAGACATACCTCTACCCAATCCAGTTTAATACCCACTCCTGAATGAGTCACATCTCCATGGAGATAATCTAATTAAAATTTCCAACATGCAATACTGAACAGGGATTAGAAGAAACCATTACTTCCAAAAGGTTGATTAGGATTAAAACATGGCTTTTCTAGGGTACATAAACCTTTTCAAACCAGCACAATGTATTAGACAGAAAGTGTCCATTTTATTGGAAACCAATATTAGTATACATTATCTTAAATCAATTATAGATACATAGTAGATACAATATGTTACATAGCCTCCAGTGTATTGCATATATGAATTGGCTTTACAAAGATATCTATAGAAACTATGACCCACAAGATCAGATTACTAGAAGATAGGCACAGTTACTATCTTTCAGTATTTTATAATGCCAAGGACTTCAACATTATTCTGGCTTTTGTTAACATACATTTACATTACATTAGGATGGTTATTCTGTAAAAGTCCATTTTCTTTGTGAATTTTACCCCTTTCCATTATGCCCCTCTTCTGTAATGGTTATCACTAGCTTTAGGATGTCAGATCCATGTGCACTCATTATCTATAGGCAGGAATCAAAGGGGAATTCATTACAATTAGTAATCTATATCTTCCTGTCATTAATTCATTCCAATGACTGAAACTACTGAAATGCATTTACCTTTATTATGAACAATATGTATCCAGTCATATCATTAGCTGCTCACTGCACTTAATCATCAATGGCAGACACCTCAATTGAGATGACATTTTTCAAAGCAAAAAGGGTAGAGGAGCTGCAAAATTACAATGATGATGGTGATTATACTATTTGAGCCACATTAGATTCAGTGCAAACTAGAAGGGGGGTACCATCAAATAAAAGGAATGGGGGGAATTATCAATACCGTAAAAATAAAGCTTTTTTAAATTTTTAATAAACATCTTTCTGTTAATTAAAGGGATAATTCATTGGGTGGTTGAATTAACTTTTTAAAAATATTATACAATCTTGACCATTCTGATAGTTGTGACTGGGAATAGTTCACCCTGCACTAGAGAACTCACTTTAGTTGAACTCTAAAGTTGAAGGTCTGTACTATAAGCTTAATGAATCCTATTATGAATTCCAAAATGAATCCCATTTTGTAAAGGCTTTTTTCCAAAAATCTAATATCTTAGACAGCTTTTGAGGACCACGTTAATATTCCATTCTACTATGATCTCCATCTTAATTTCCACTGCTAAGTGGGAAATATACAATGGAAAGTACTGGGACTATACTATGTTTTCTCCTCACAGTGTATATTCAGCAGTTATGGTTTAATATTATACTATGTAACCTTAATAGTCAATAAGAACAGTGTCATTTGAAAAACTCTTCTAAGTTCTTTCAAACTTTATGATTGAATTCATTGTCTGCAAGTTTTGTAGTTATTAACACTGGGCAAATCATTTAAGCTGCAGAGTGATCATGACAGGTTAAAATAAGAGATAATAGTTTTGGTTGAAGACATGTTCATGTGTTCCTACAGAAAACAAGCTTGGTCAACCTCCTATATGGAACCCTCCTCACAAAATTCAGTCTCTAACACCAGGCTGGGATGCCTCTGTCATCCCACATGGGATTCAATACCCTCCACAGCCTGTATCCTCCTTCAGGGATGCCTCCTCACTCCACTCTAACTACCATGATTTACCTTTCACAGACTACATTGTTCAGGTAAAGTGAAGTGAAGAGTAAGATGAAAAAGAAATTGAGAGTTACAGTGTTATTTTTAACATTATATCCATATTATAAAACTTTCATATTTTTATAAAAAGGGAGTTTTGTGAAGTTAGAAAAGCTATTTGAACCAAGCTTCCTCCTAAAAATATAGGAAGACTGAATTCATGTAAAAAAAAAAAAAAATACAGAGGATATTGAGGTCAAATCCTACACAAAGTTAGTATAAGGAAAAAAATAGAAAAACATGAAAGACATGCTCAAAACCAAAAAAACCTCAGAAGTGAGGCAGCAGAACTCAGGAAAGCACTGAAAATAAAAGTAAAAATGATTTCAGAAATGAAGACTGAATTAAAAAGAATACCAGAATGAATAAACACAATGGATCACGATTCAAAACAAGCCACAAAATAAATAAATAAAAGGTCAGTCGGAGGAAATAAAAATGATGAAAGAGAGAAAAACAAGATTCAAGAGAGAGTGACAAACAATGAAAACAATCAATGAAAGCTCGGTGGATAATCAGATTCCCTGAAAAAGAAAACTAAAGCAAAGGAACAAAATAAAAACTACAATTCTAGGGGAATTAACTAGGTTAAACTATACATAAAATAAAATAAAATAAAAGATCAATCTGAGAATGTCATTCACATGTGACCCAGGACCAAAATTAGGTAACATTATTTTAGTAAAATTACATAACATTAAAGAGACAAGAAACGAAATGTTTTTTGGCATTTATAAAAAAGTACACATGGTTTAAAGATGAATCTGAAATGAAAGACTCCCATCAGATTTTTGAACCAAAATGGTTTATGCCAGAAAAAAATGGAGCAAAATATTTTAAATGCTCAATATAAATGTGAGCCAAGTGTTTTATATCCAGCTAAATAGCAAAGTTGATCTTCAAGTTTAAGTGGTTTAGATTAATTAACAAAATGCAAGATCTCAAAGGATACTGCCCCATGAACCACACCTAAGGAGTGTATTGGTGAGATTTTTCCCGGCAATCTCTAGGGCAGACATATCTGCTCTTTCTTGTGACTATGAGATAAATGTTGATGTAAACACACACATACATATACACATGTATATATGTAAATGCATCATAAGCACTTTAAATCAAGCACTGCATTATTTATAATATTTATATTCACGTATCTCCAATCTACACATATACACACTTCAAAATTTAACAAAGTTGACTGCAGAGAGAAAAAGTAACATTATATCAGTTAAATTTAACACTATCAACCCAAACAAATGTTAACAATTTTGACATAGTTATAAAAGAGAGGAAGAACAAGAGTTTGAAATAAATAAAAACAGCGAACAGGAGATCAACACAACAAAATGTTATTAAAAATCAGGTTTCCTTAAAAGCAAGGGAGGGACATGAGTAAATAAACTGGGACTATTTACAAGGATGATATTATAAAAGGGATGCTAAAAGGGAAAAACTAGGAAATTTCAGTAATTTCTGAATGAAGACCAATATTTAGAAGATAAATGTATGTGTGTGTGTGATAAAGATCACAATGAAACAAGAGGTTTAGAGGTCAACTTAAAATGTTTGGGGGCAATAAAAGGATATTAGAAACTTGAAGAAAAATAGAGATAATGACATGTTTTTCTATGCTCAAATTCACTATAAAATAAAATAAAATAAAAACCACCAGCAGAAAAGGGCAGTCATGGGTGCAGCAGTACATGCACCATACTAAACAGTAGAGGAGTAATGCTGTGCACAACAGGTGAGCCCGATCATCACATAAAGACACTAGTGACATAGCTATAAGAAAAAAGGTTATCAAGACTCTTCCATAAAAGTACAAATAGATTTAATGCTGAGCATAAGCAGAAAAGAAAGTGAATTCCTTGTGGGAAGGGACACACAGTTACATAAAAGATGAAAGGTAAAAATGAATTTAATGTATTCAAAATCTTTTCAGTTCCAAGACGATTTGGAACGTGCAAATGAAAGGAATCATTAAAACTAATGGGCAAGTGATGACAAACTTTAAAAAGAAAACAAACCAATAAAACATGTTATATATATAACACATGCTCTATAATCCCTAACCCTAGTAAATGCTCAATTAGGGACCATACAACTAATTATTATTAACAGTGAAGAATTTATAAAAGGAAATTGGTGTTGGATTTTTGTTTTGGTGAAAAAGTGAATTAGTGTGCAAATTAAAGACAATGAATATATGCAGCATATGATTTTCTTTTAAAATATAGTTAATTCTTAAGATGCTTTCTATTTTGCAAAACAGGGAGAATCTTCTTTACTGTACTACTAAAAAAAGTATCAGAAGAAGAGACGGTCAAAGAGAGGTCAACCCACTCCAATATGGGCATCTGGGTCGCAAAGCACAATTCACACAGCAGTGGATGGAACATTTTACTCACAGAAAGGAGATGCAGAGCAGGGTCAGCTTCCCTAGTTGGTGTCCGTTTCCCATAGCCAGTGGGTCTCCCTACGCCCTCCCTTGTGTTTGTGTGCCCTGGTGGAAGAACCCTGCTACCTCCCTGTCGAGGACCCAGGTGTGAGCTGGAAATCACACAACATGCTCACCAGAATCAGACTGTCTCTGGTGAATGTTTACACACACTCAGGAAAGAAAAGCGTCAGCAGTCCCCTTATCTATCAGGGGTTTATGCTTCATCCCGCCAGGCTGACACAACTGGTCCTGAGCACAGGATGTACTTGTGAGTCCCATGGATGAGTGGCAGACCACGCTATTCTCCCAGCTCTCAGTTTAGCTCCCAAGAGCAGGTATTTCTCTCTCCAGTGTCCCCTTTGGAAGTACCTACTTGCAGAGGTCTCAGTGATGAGCAGCATACTGATGGAGAAACTGGGCCAAGGAGGGACTTGCTCAGTCCTGGCCACACGCTCCCCCCTACCCCCAGTACCTTTCTGATAAAGACTCTGCTGGGGCAGAGGAAGAGAAGCTAGCACTCCGTGTGGATAATAGAGCAGATCGGCCTTCCATGCAGGCTTTGTGGAACTGTGTTGGCTTAAAGGAGTGATCGGTTGCTAAGGGACTTTGGCATATAGGCAACCCCTTCTTCTTTCTATCTCAGTTTCCTCAGGCTTTTGGGGTACCTCCTTTATCCCTCCATGCATCACCCCCACCTCAGGAAATAGTTTTCCCGAGCCTTTTAGGAAGTGCTACATTAGAGCCTAATGTGATAGGAGCCGAAACCTCCCACAGCAGACACCTGGACACCCCCGAGAACAGCAGGGGCCTGAGTTCCTAAATCACAGCAGCCTGGAGGAGATGGTGATACTTGAATTACATGATTGAGAAAGTGTCTCATTCACAAAATGAGGAACAGGAAACGCAAGTTGGATTTTCCATATCACAGCAGGTCACCAAAACAGGTTAGGATTTATATCTAGCCACCGGGCACATTAAAAACAGTTTAAGAAGCCTTAGAAAATTAATTAATTAGCAACATTTAATTATAAATATTTTCTTCCATATGCATATAAGTGTATTTAAGATAATTATATTATATATGCATAGAGCTTTCCAGTTTACAAAACATGTTTTGACATATTTTATCATCATGATTTTCTAGAAGTTTGAGGAAACAAGTGCTATTTTTATATCCCCAGGCAGCATTATGCTGTGCTAATAGCCTCTTCCATGTTCTCA
This sequence comes from Tamandua tetradactyla, assembly GCF_023851605.1. NCBI lineage: Eukaryota > Metazoa > Chordata > Mammalia > Pilosa > Myrmecophagidae > Tamandua > Tamandua tetradactyla. Next base: position 32,367,254 of record NC_135339.1, read on the forward strand.
GTCAGACTGAGGTTTAAATCCCTACCCCGTCAATTTCTAGCTATTTGATCTTAGGTAATGCTATGGGCTAATATTTCTTGAGTGCTTAATAAATGCCAAGTACTCTTCTAAGTGCTTAATATATATTTAGTCATTTAATTTTAAAACAGTCCAATGAAGTAGGCACCAATATTTTCAGACCACTTTATCAATAAGGACACTGAGGCACAGAGTGATTAAGCAGCTTTTCTAAATTCATATAGCCTTCATTTGAAGGGCTATTTGAATCTAGGTATTCTGATTCCAAAATATCTAATTGTAAACTCTCTACTCACCTTAATAGTGAGTCTATTTTTCTCTTCTGTACAATGAGCTAATTGCTCAGTGAGGAAAACAGTGAAATGTGCCCTGTAAAGCAATTACCACAGTCTGGCATATAGCAGATGATGATTAAATAGTTGCGCTATGATTCTTTAGGAATTCATAGAGAAATTGCAACTAGAAATATAAATGACTTATGCAACTGTTGAGTAGAACAGCTTGGCATAAAATCCTAGCAGTGTTGGCTAAAACCCAGAGCTCCCAGTGCTAAAACCTAGAGCTCCTACCCTTTTAGTGATGGCTGTGATTTTGTTGTACTATCAACAGCATATTAATAGACCAGGTGTGTTTGAAAGAGTAACCTCCAGGCTGCAGACCTCAGTATGGGGAAAGCATAAAGGCTACCAAGGATGATGTGCCTTATGAAACCTTGCATTCAGCATGAGCACCAACTCTGACACACACCTACTTAGAGTTGGTGGACTAACAGAGGTAGATGCCCTGAGACGGCATTTCTCTGGGTCTCCGTTATTTAATTTCACTGCTGGGGCACTTACTGCATTTGATGTAAAGAGTCTTTACATCAAATCCTATGGCCTGGAAACTGTGGCCAGGGATGCTTTAGTAGCGAAACCAACCAGCTTTGCTTTTCAGGAAGCAGAATGTGGCAGAAATGTATGGTTGTTTTTTCATGTCATTCTATTATTTCTTTCCAGGAGACAAATGTTCTGTTTTAGGTATGAAGCAAAAAAGAAGGGGGAGGAGAAAGAGGAGGAGGAAAAGGAGGAAATGATGATGGAGGAAGAGGAGAAAGAGAAGAAGGAGGAGAAAGAGGAAGAGGAGGAAAAAGAGGAGAAGGAGGAAGAGAAATAGGAGGAGGAAAAAGTGGAGGAGGAGGAAGTGAAGGGGAAGAGGGAAGAAAATTAAGTCCGGTTTCTATAAGAACAAACATGTATTTCCCTCCTCAAAAAGTGAGTACAAGACTGCTCAGGAAAGGCAGCCAGAACCAGGAAAGTCACATCATTAACTAGTCATCAATGTGTCAGGAGGGAAAGGTTATAAAGCTCCTGGTAACAATAATGATGAGAACAGAGTTTTTCCAAATACGGCAGTAGCTAGTTGTAGGAAATTAATGGACACCCTGTGGATATGTAAACTTTCCTAAAGGGAGCTTTAGATTTTCATTCAAGTGATAATTTACAAAGTAGTACAAATTTATTCTGGATTATCAGATTTATCAAATCATCTGGATTACCGTAAAATCAGATACCACTATGTACTTACATGTGTATGCATTCACTTTGGCTCCAGTTATTGAACTTGTTAGGATTGATAAGACCTAGGCAGGCGTAATATGAAAATTATGTGTTGAGATGAAAGTGGATGACTTGAACATTTGATTTATGTTAGATTAGGGCTCATTCCTAAAACAAGCAAACTCTGTGTGAATAAAAGTACGGGGTTGAGGGAAATGAGATACTATCTATGACCATGACGTGACTGTTGGTTTCTCTGTGTGGAGAGGGTTTGGTGACTTAAATAAACTGACATTATAATAGGTTTATCGTAAAGTTATATGCAATGTCTCATTAGGAATGTATAAATTGCTTATATGTTCTAAGTCAGATGCTTTGTAAATTATATTATAATACATTTTGGGTGCTCCCACATCATTCTCAGACAATCATATTTTTCTTAATGGCCTCAACTTGAGAATCCTAATAAGAATGATTTACTTAAATTTGATTAAATCTTATCACATTATTAAATACATCCCCAGTACAAGACTAATTTTGTTTGGAGATATTTAAATCTACAAGGTACAAGAGACAGAATGAAGAATTAAAATTGGGATCATTCCTTGCTTCCGAAAGCAAAAAAAAATGAGTAGTGACAGCAAGAAATAGGTGTGTCATTAGCAATTTATGAGAACAAGCAAGAATGAATCTCAGTGGTTGAATTGCCTCAACAAGATACTAAAATATCTAATAGTGTTGTGAGCATGAAAACTATCTGAATATTCTTCTCTAACTGAAACTTGATAAGAAAACCTAGGAAAGCTCATGGAATTAACGAATGCCGGGATGTGGGGGGCAGACGCAAATAATTTCAAATCTGCCTACAGCAAAGCACAGGTGTTTTATTTAAGGTGCTGCCATTTTTTGATGACTCATGTGACAGAGGATAACTGCTGAATTTTAACTTGCAAATTTTAATAATGAACTCAAAATAACAGTTGTCTTTGGCTGCTAAAAAATGTTCCCCCCACCCTGGCATCTTTCCCCTTTGATGTCTGCCTGGTAAGGCTGGGGGTGCTGTGATTCAAGGCTAGTAGCATTATTTAATCTCGTGGATGTCATAAAGTACCCAGCCATGCAATGTAGGAGATAAGAGCTCATTCACTGCAGCTTCACACGCATAGACATATATACATGTATTCTCATATAATGTAAATAAATATGTGTATGTGGACAATTATCACAGTTCAGCCAGGAAAACACTTAGTGACAAAGATGTTTAGATGCGTTGAAAGAACAAAAAGGACAGGAAGAAGCAATGTAGATTTTAGTATATTGTTATAATTCCTAGGGCAAAAGGAACAAACAGATTTACAGGTGCCTAGGGGCAGGACCACCAGGCAGAAATAGGAGACTCAGTGGATCCACAGAGGAGATTTAACAACCGCTGATGACACCATCAAAAGCAGAGAAATAAAAGGGAAAATAACCTGATCTCTCCCATTACCTGAACCTAGCAAGGAAGCTTAAGGTAAAATAAATAAATAAACAAATTGGCAAAGTTCAGTCCCTGTGGTACAGAGTAGACCAGAGGGAGATTGAAAAAAAGAATATGACTAACATATATGACTTTACGAACACATGTATATACTTCATGTGTACAAGTCTGCATATGCACATACCTCCATGTTAATTGATCTCCTTGATATGCAGCATCTAATTCTTTTGCAATTAGAAGGTCATCAAATTCCATCTTTGTCAACTCGTATAACATGAGTTATGTTTTCCTCATAGAAGATTTTTTCTTTTAATTAGAGAAATTGTGGGTTTACAGCTCAATCTTACATAAAATACAGGAGTCTCATATACCACCTGTGTGGGTTTGATGCTATTATGTACCCCAGAAAAAGCCATGTTTTAATCTTGTGGGGGTAGCCATTTCTTTTATTCATGATACAAGAATGTAGGTAGAAACGCTTGATTACATGATCTCCGTGGAGATGTGGCACACCCAATCGTGGATTTGACCTTTTGATGAGATAGAGATGTGACTCTACCCATTCATGGTAGGTCTTGATTAGTTTACTAGAGACCTTTAAGAGAGGAAATATTTTGGAGAGAGCAGGGCTGACACAGATGCCAACACTTTGATAACAGAGATATGGATGTTTGGAAATGTTTGAAGCCCAGCAGATGCTACCATGTGCCTTCCCATGAGATGTTAAGCAAGCCAGAACCTGGAGAGAGCCAAGGAAAACCAAGAGAAGTCAAGGGAAGCCAAGAGATGAAAGCCAGCCCTGGAGAAGCAAAGTGAGGAACCCCCACAAAACGGAGGCTGAAAGCAACGGAGCCAAGGAGCAAGGGACAGGCAGATGTCAGCCACGTGACTACCCAGCTGACAGAGGTGTTCTTGACCCTTTGGCAGTCCTTGAATTAAAGTATCTTTCCCTGGTTGCCTCAGTTTGGATTAAGGTATTTTTAGAACTGTAACCTTACAACTTATTATATTCCCATTTTAAAAGCCATTCCCTTTCTGTTATATCACATTCTGGCAGCTTAACAAACTAATATGTCACCCTATGTTTAACATCTTGCATTGGTGTGGCACATTTGCTACAGTTGATAAAAGTGTATTTTTATGATTGTGCTATTATAGTCCATTAGGTTTCACTACTTGTGCAGAGCAGTTCCATGTATATTTTTAAAATTGTTATTCTATTACCATATATACATTCTAACATTTCTTCTTTCAATAAGATTCGGTTATGTATTCCAAGAATCATTTTATTAAATGTCCAAATGTATATTTTGTTAAAATTTTACCTCAAATAAAAAACAAAGAAGCCCATATGACCTAATTATTGATTATTGAAATTTCATAAGTTAATAAATATTTCCCTTCATAAGTAAATTAGTTTTCTTTAAAAGAGTAAATATCCTATATTTTTAATACCACTAAAACAAAATACTCTCACATTTGGTTAATGGTAAAACACCAAATTAATACATTGAAAAGAGGGAAATGAAAAGAAAAACACAAGTTTGGCTTGCTTCATTTTGTTTCTTTTTCTATCTGAAGTCTTCCTCGGGAAAATTTAATCTTTGAATAAGGGTACTGCTTAATAAAAGAAGGTAGAGAACCTAATAATTCTACCCAAGCAAACAATCTGTATCTGTCTTCCAATTAAAATAAGTATCATTTTTTCAGGAAATATTAGGTCTACCAGAAATTATAAATTATATCTTATGTGAGGACAGCATCTAGGGAAGGTAGTGGATTGCCACGACGAGTCATAGTGTCATTATTTCACTGACTTTCACAGAACAGTTGCTGCTGTCTTCTTTATGGTCATCTCCTTGTCCTGTTTGAAGAGAAATACCTTGGAAAGCTGTCCTCATGCTTTCTCTTGGGGTTGCTGCTGGCATTTGTTCCAGGAGATGAAAATCAACTTCTCTCAAGGGCACAGCCTCCGAGAAGAGGGCTTCTTGTCACTGCATGTGGACACAGACAAGGCGGGGTGACCTCACACCGTCATCGGTGAAATCTTCCATGAGTTTCTCTAGGTTTCTTCCACTTGCATCTCATTTCTCTAGCAAAGTCAACTGTTTCTACAGTGTCCATTCATCACATATTGTTTCAGGAACAATTGAGAAATAGTTCCTTCCTTGCTGTGTTTTTCAGGCTGCAGCCGCAAGTGAAATACCTTATGGAGTGTTTTTATTACCTGCCTTGCAAATGAGCCATTGGTGGTGTGCTATAAGCTGAGCTGAGGGACCTGGAACTTAGAGTTCGCTTCTCTCTCCTGGACAAGAGGCCCTTAGATGGGTTCAGACTCTGGATTGTCTGGCCTAGGATCACTCCTGGATGGGTCACGTTGAAAGGAGTTTCTGATATCCAAAGCTATGCTTAGCAAGATTTCTCAGAGACACTCAACCTTGAGGTTCAGACTCTGGTGACTTGTATCCCCGGAGATTTGTTTTAACAAATAGAGGACACTTAAAGACTGTGCTCTCTTCCTGGGCTGGCACTCTGAGCTGGATCCCGGGCTGAATGCTGGTCAGAGTGTGACTTCGTTTCTGCAATGGGTTCATCTCCAATTTTTAATTAATTTATAGTAAAATTGAGTTTTGCTCATTCTTCCAACTCATTTGGAAATAAAGAACAGAAAGAGAAATGTTTTACTATGATTATGGTCAATTTTTGTAATGAAGTTTGTAAATATCCTCTAAGAGGCATAAAATGATGAGTCTGCAGAATATTTCTAGTAAAGCCTATTCTTGTTATTAAACAGAGTGATGATATCTAGGGGCATAAATCTGATTTTCCTTTGAGCCAGAAAATGATTCAATTTTTATATTCAGTTCAAACATATACTTTTTCCTTGAAGTAAAGAACAGCAACTGATGAAAATTCAGTATTTTACTAAATCAGATACGAGTGGTTAATTAAAATGAGCAAAAGAAAACTCAGGGGGTCTTGGTGGGATGGCAGGATCAAGCAGACAATTGAATTTGTAATACAAATGATAAAAGAAGGAATTAGAAGATCCAAGCAGGGGACTATTAGAGAAGTCATAGCAGAGATAAAGGAAAAAATCACAGAAAATTGGAAGGAAAAGAAATCCATTTCATTTTCATGAAAACTGAAATACTTGAATATGTAGCCCTCATTATTTACCCAAAAACCATTAAGAATAAAAGATAAAGTGAACCTTCTTTTTCTTCTAGAAAACCAGCAGTTGGATTAAGATGAAGCTTTTGGATTATTAGCCTTCTAAATTTTGATAAAGTAGGGAATTTCTAAACAGAAAGAAGGGAATGATAATAGAAATAGAACTTCCTATTCTTTGATAATGGTCTTCAGAGTGGTCCTTTGCTCAAAAACTTTGCTTTTCCCTATAGTAGTGTTAGACCAGAGAAATCAGAAGTATTCTGGTGCCGTAGGTCAAAAACCCAAGGATATTAGAGCCTTTGAATTCAGACTAAGCAAAGTGATTGCCAGTTACTCTAGGAAAAATAGTGAGAAAGAACAAGTAGCATCAAACCAAAGTTGAATTGCTTTTTAGTTTCTTACCGTTAAAATAAATATCATACTATGGATTTGCTTAAACAATGGTAATTTATTGGCTCAAGGTTTGGGGCTAGCAGAAATCCAAAATCAAGTCATCAGTAATGCAATACTTTCTCCCTGAAGATGGTGGCATTCTGGAGCTGGCTGCTGGACACTCTTGGCCTTTGGCTCTCTTATCATATGACAAGGCACTAGGCAGTGTCTTCTCCTTTCTTTTCAAGGTCCCCCTGACTTCCAGCTTCCGATGGTTCCTGGTGGTGTCTCTCTCAGTCTGACATTCACTTTGCTTATAAAGGCCTCCAGTAATCCAGATTCAAGTCTAATCTGATTCAGTCAGGGAATACTTTTAACTGAAGTAATGTCTTCAAAAGTCTGTAATTACAATGGGTCCAGATCCACAAGAATATACACCAAGACCTTGCACATGTCCGAACTGGAATACACAATTCAATGCACCACAAATTCCCTTAGGGAATGCTTTATTCCTCTCCGATATGAAAAATGATATTATCTTCATTGTGTTAAAAGCAGAAACTCAGAGAATTTAATTTACTTAAACCTGCTAATGCTAGAGTGACAACTCAAATTCACATCTGTCTGATGCAATCCTCTTACTATATCAGACCATTCATAAATCTGGGGGAAATCCACTCTAGAGAGTAAAGGCAGCAGGGTTTCAAGGGTACACAGCCCACACCATCACACCTTGCTCAGAAGGGCCTCATACTTGGTTAATGCTCAGCTACTGTGGTCTAGAAATACTTAGTACTTTTAATAATGTTATTTCTGAACTAGTGTTTTGTAAATGAAGCCCGATGGGACAATGAAGCATGCATGAGCAGAGATGTACACGTTTGTCCCTATATTTTAATATACTCTTCACGATGTCTTATGTGTGCACAATTCCTATAACTCCATGATGTGTGGGAGCTCAGCAAGACTCAAAGTGAGCAGCATTATATCTACGACTGAATAAGTAGGGGCACTGACAGTCCAGGTGGCAAACTTTCCATCCGAACCAAAACTTGCTTTGAACACAGAAAGAAAACAATGACTGGTACTCCAAGAAACAAGAATGACCAAGAAAACCTATCATTCTTTCTTATTCAGGTTCCATCCCTGTATTAGCCAATGACTTACACTGGAGATGATGACATAGAAAGAAAGGAAAAGTCCCTTGAACTCTATAGTAAGCTGAAGGTAGAGTGTTAGTAGCATGTGCACATTTCGAGAAGGGAAAAAAAAAGAGTTGAGTTAGTTTTGTGTATTGATGAGAGAGGAACAACAAATGCATGTACAAGCTAAGAGAAAATGATTGTGCAATTTTGGTGATTCTGCAATTCTGGTGATTCTGCATGCTTTCATATTTCCATTTAAAAGTGGAATTGCACAGTATCAAGATAAGTGGTAAAAAATTCATGCTAATAATGAAAAGTTTTAATTAGTAAAATTTAAAACAACATTAAATAGCAAATATAAAAATCAATGACAAGTCAAAAAAAAAGACACTATGGAAGAAAGAAAAAAGCTGTGTATTTTAATAAGTTTAATGACACTCCCTCTACCTTCCACTCCCACTTTTTGAAGAGGAGCCCTGCATTTTCATTATGCACTGGGCTCCACAAATTATGTAGTGGATCTAAGTTAATATTATAGCAATGTGTGGGATTTGGCTATTTCAGTGGATCTCAACCTTCCATAAGAATTAGAACCACCTGAATAGAAGGTTTTGAAAAAAAAGAAATAGAGATACCTACATCCAAACACAGATTCAAACTCAACTGGTCCAGAGTATGATACAACATTTTTAAAATTTTCCATGTATGATTCTAAAGTATGACCAGGATCCATATACACTGGCTTTCTTCCCTCTTACTAAAATTCAAATTATACATATATGTATACTCTCAACTACAGACTAAATATTTTAATATGCGCTTTCTAGAGGTAATGCCTCAAACAAAATACAGGAATCTAACAGCTTTCAGATGCAGTGGCAGGCCAGAGAGGGGATTTTAGGGGACTTATAGTCTTTCTATTTTCAAATCAACTTATAACTCTGCATAGGATTGTTTCTGTCTGGTAATTTAACCGAAATAAAATCTAAAGAACAAGTTCAAGAGATCACTATTAGGCTACATAATTCCTGTTTACGTATGGCAATGAAATTATAATCATTAAATTATTATTTTAATTATTTTTAGAGTATTACCTTAGGCGGGAGGGGAAAAAGAGATCGGCACTTACATGCTTTATTATTTTAATTTTCCAATTAAATAATTCATGTGGAGAAGGCCTGGCCCATGCTTCACTTGACAAACTTCTTAAGCAGATTCAAGACATATTTAGAGCTACAGTTGGCAGAAGTGAGGAGATTATGTTTATGCAGAGCTCCTTGAAAAGAATATTATTGCTATACCCTTTATGGGAGATGGAAGTTAATGTGAAAAGTCTCTGAAGGAATTCAAGAGAAGTTCATGGGTGAGAAAAAAAGAAAAAGAGTAGCCTGTTCATAAAAATGTAGGAGATGCTTGGTGTTTATTCTGAAAACAGTTAAAATATTGTTACTTCTCTCAATGACACTGACTCCCTAAAATTTCCTTTGAATATAATTCAAAGCTTTGGATATCACAAACTTCCATGAACAAAGAAGCTATTTCCTTAAAGATGCTTTTATTAATACAAAGTTAATATTAATGCAAAATTAATAAAAGATATAACAAACAAGTTTTCTTTTACTGAACAAGTGTATGGAAGATAAATAGAATTTTGCTTGTTTTGCTTGGTTTATCTCTGTAGCCTTTTTCTCAGCCTATAATATGCAAACATCCATTATTTCTCTCCAGATAACTTGGGAACAAATACTAGGGGTATTCTTTTTTTGTCTCCAGCCATTATTTCTCATTAAAGGAAAAGTGGCTAATCCATTTAGATCATATTATTAGTGAATGTTTCAAATGAAAAAAGGGGCTGCATTATTTCAGTCTTTTAACCTCTTGAATACATCAGCACCCAGACCTACAGTCTCTCCTCAGTTTATAATTCAAGAGATAAGTCAGGTATGTCCCAAGTATCTTCACTTCAAAGGCTCCAATGGAGGAAAACCCTTTTGGGCTTCAGGTCCAAGCCTCATTCTCTCATTTCTCTTTACTAGTTTATAAAGTAGATATGGATCCCTAGATTTGTGGTAAAGATTCCTAGACTTTAGCTCCCTCTGTCCAATCAGACAACCTGTTGGCTGAGGTTTAGGAAGGAATACTCAGTGCATTTGAATATATAGTTTCAAGGAATATCTTAGTGTGCCAGTTTGAAACTATTATGTACCCCAGAACATCCAAGTTTTAATGCTGAGTCAATCTTACGGGACCAAACCTATTGTTAAGGGTGGAAAACTTTGATTGAATTGTTTCCATGGAGATGTGACACACCTGTATTAGTTAGGGTTCTCTAGAGAAACAGAATCAACAGGGAACACTTGCAAACATAAAATTTATAAAAGCGTCTCATGTGACCGCAGGAACGCAGAGTTCAAAATCCACAGGGCAGACTGTGAAGCCAACGACTCCAATGGAGGGTCTGGATGAACTTCACAGGGGAGGCTCACCAGCCGAAGCAGGAATGGAACCTGTCTCCTCTGAATCCTCCTTAAAAGGCTTCCCGTGATTAGATTAAGCATCACTCATGCAGAAGACACTCCCCTTTGGCTGATTACAAATGGAATCAGCTGTGGATGCAGCTAACGTGATCATGATCTAATCCTATGAAATGTCATTGCAACAGACAGGCCAGCACTTGCCCAATCAGACAAACAGGTACCACAACTTGGCCAAGTTGACACATGTCCCTAACCATGACAACACCCAACTTTGGGCACGGCCTTCTAATTAAATGGAGATGTGACCCCACCTATTCAAGGTGGGTCTTGATTAGTTTACAAGGATCCTTTAAAAGGGGAAACATTTTGGAGAAATGCTTGGAGACTTGCTTCAGAGCTGTCAGAGACATGGATGTTTGGAGATGCTTGGAATCCCAACAGAGAGAGCAGATGCCTGACATTGGAAGAGCCCAGCAGATGTCACCGTGTGCCTTCCCATGAGATGCTGAACAAGCTGTAACCCAGAGTTGTGTCCTGGAGGAGCTAAGTGAAGGTCCACAGATCTTAGAGAGCAAACCACTGATATGAGAAGCTGGAAGCAATGGAACCAGGAACGAGGACCAGCAGACGCCAGCCATGTGCCTTCCTATGTGATAGACATTGGCCTCTCCTTGGAGTCAAGGCATCTTTCTCTGGATGCCTTGGACATTTCTATTGCCTTAGAACTATAAATTTGCAACTTAATAAATTCCCTTTTAAAAGCCATTCCATTTCTGGTATTTTGCATTCTGGCAGCATTAGCAAACCAATGCACTTAGTTATTTACTTATAATATGTTTTGACCCATGCATCACAGGCCAAATTAAATGGATTTTCCAGGAAATAATTCTTTCAAGTATAAACATATTTTATATCCTTCAATACGAATTTTCTTAGATTACTTAATAAAATCAGCAAGTGTTTTTATTTTTTAAAAAACTAATGCATCAGATATGCAAAATTAAAATGCAGGAATGCAGTGATTATCCTCAATAATTACAATTCTCATAGAGAATAAGTTGGTGTAAAAACATCCGTAGAGTTTTCTACAGCTGTATACACTATTTGCATCTATATGTGTATATGCATATATGGAGACATAAAATTATTAATTTAAGTAATCTTTACTGGTAGAATTTTGACAAATGTAAACCATATTTTAATAAAATTTTCTCATTCATATCAAAAGATTTTCCTCTACCTATAAGTTTTAAATATTAGAATTATATTCCTGCTATTGTGTACTTTTTCATTATATCCATAAAAACCCATTCCAACAGAGACTCTGATGGGATAAGCAGCATATCTTTAAATATTTAAAATATACAAAGTTTCTTTGCTGATTAAATCTGTAAATTGACATGCATTTCTGATCTCTAGAATGACTTATTTATGAAACAAAGTAGTCCATACACAAATTCAAAATCAATTAACAGGAAGATACACAAATTTAAACCCACATGTATACTATAGAAAGATATAATGTATTTAAGATTAGCAATCCTTTTTAAAACAGTACTTTACACTGAGAACTTATTCCCCAGCAGCAAATGTCCATTTACCGGCACAAAGCTCCAAACCAAGCAATGGATCAGGCTCAATGCTCCAAAATAAGTTATATAAAGCCCTGTTTTGATGAAAGTTAGTGCAATGAGTCATCCTAAAGAAAAGTACTTCACATGTGGCTGGCAGGAAGGACCTTCAGATTCAAGAAGCTGCAGGGATTCGACAGAGCTGAACAGAGGAACCAGAAGTGACAGTATGAGGAAGCTGAGTCACAGTGGAATTCCTTTTTAGTATAAGATAATGCATGGCAATCTAGATAATTTGAAGTAGACTTTCAAAGGGACTATCTGTGGGGAAATAAAGAATCAAAGAATGCCCAGCAAGGAGAAATACCTGAGAGTGAAGTAGAAGGAAAAGTACTGTATACTTTATCAAATGGTTACTTGTGATATTTTGTTCAAAAAAGAAGAAGAAGAAGAAATCATTTGTTAATTTAATTCAGAATGTTCTGTATAGTACTGCAGATATATAGACATTTAAAAGTTGCATTGAGTTAAATAAATTTTTGCTTTCCTAAAAGTATATCCCAAATATATGCTCATTTATTTAGTAAAACATAACAGTTTAGATGTCTAATAGGCATAAGCTGGAAATGGATGGAAGACAGTGCATGCATGCTTTTCAACTTGAAGAAAGTTGGGGCTATGGGTCAGGGTAAATTAAGCAGCCAGTCCCCAGGATGCTCCTAAGATTACACTGGGTCACCCTGCTCTATCTACCCAGATGGATGCTCTTAAGGATGATCCCTATCGATTAAGGAATTCATTTCGAATTAAATGCTCACACTGACATACAGGAGAGCAGAGAGACTGCACAGAATGAAGCTCTCAAGATAATCAGCTTTCTAGCTTGCATTCAGTACCTGTTCATCCCTTCTATTTTCTTGTGCGTGAAGTAAAATGGATGTCCTTGAAAACAGACAAGAATTTTGAATTATGACTCTTGAAGCAACTCAAAAAATAAGCGTACTTTTGTTTTGAAGAAATTGCTCTATTATTGCATTTACTGTGAGCTTTCCAAAACCCGCAAAGAGCATGCTAAGCAAAGAACACATACCTGCGTTACACAAGGAACATGAAATGTGAGGGGCAACACATTTTCAATTATTTTTCCATTACTCTGAATGTAATTCAAAGGTATTCTTATGACCCAACGGTGTTGAGACTTCCTATTACAGCATGCCAATTTCAAAAAAGAATGCCAAAATGATACAGAAGGAATATCAAACATTGTTGAGAAACAGGGTTAATAAACTGCAACAACTAGTATAATAACTCTACACATAGAAGATCAAAAGACAGTTCAACTGTTTAATTCGACAAATATTTATCTGAACCTCTACAACATGAGAGAAGACGTGTAATGTTCGGGAGACAGAATTTGACTAAGATATACCTACACTCCTAGGGAACTAGAAGAGGGAAACCTAAGGAGACTACAGGAATTCCTTTTGAGAAGGAAAAAATAGAGCTTTCACCAATATATGGATAATTCCTCTTTGGAGACCACACAGTTTCATTCAAGTTTAACAATTACACCTTTCAAAAAATATCTAGCCTCTCCCATTCTCTTATTTCTCATCCCTCTGTTGCTACTGAAGACACGGAAAGTGACCTTTTCCCTTTGGTGGCTCTGACATCAGTGCTATTTTCCTTCCATTGTCCTAGAGCAATGGAATACTCTTGAAAACAGGTATGCTTCTGTTCCTAAGAATTAATCAAGTAAATTGGGGAATCTAACTGAGTGTTAGAGATAGGGAAAAGTCCAAAGCTTACCTCGCTCAGTCCCTCATTTTATGGTTGTGGCACTAGAGGTCCAGAAATTTTAAGCTACTTTTCCAAAATCTCACATTTTAAGCGCAAAGCAAGAAACTAGTATTTTGAATCCTAGCTCAAACTTCTGGAAACTCGACTAATTAACTTCCAAGTGGAGGAAATAATAAAAAAATAACATAGCTCCAAAGATAGAAGTTAGGACTTTAAATACTGAATCTGGAAAGTATTCAATGTTACAGTTCCAAATATTTACAGTCAAACCTCCAAATATTATACAATAGCCATTCCCGTCAAAAGATAAAAGATAACGGACTTCTGTTTTTCCCCCTTTTCCTTTGTTCTCTTTTCCACTTTTGATGCTCTGTCTCTTAGTACAATTTTACCAGAAACAAACTGGGATAACTCCTACTGGACTTAGTTTCTAGCTTTTAAGTGCTGGCTCTAAAGAAGGTGATACTTCAAAGGCAGCCAGTCCATGGAGATATCAATCAATCTGAGAAAACTCACCCATTATACAAACAGAAGAAATTGCCCCCATCAGGAGTGTGCAGCACAGTCAAGAGCAGATGGATCTGAATTTCCCCATCTACGATGGCTTAATTTAACTATTTAAAAGTGGAAATGTAAAAGATGAAAGTTGCTTTCACACCATTAGCAGATTAAGTAAGCCATATTGCAATGTTTGCATATAGTTCTACCTCTATTCTGATCTGGGAGTAGGGTGATGACTCTCCCTTTGGAGCACATGTTTGCCACCTAAGGGTTACATGAAGCAATGCCAGAGTTGGTATACTTTAGATTAGTAGATCTCACCAGGGAGTCTACAGAATCCAAGGATAGAATTCGCAGGGAATTCATAGCATTATCTCAGAATGTTGGGAACAAACCACTGTAGTGTTAGCAGCATCTGTCAATTTTAAACATCTGAAATCATAGATACTGTAGTCATTGCAAGTAACTTGAAATGTGAGCTGGTAATTATGGTAGTAATTAGAATGAGTTAACAATGAATCTAGCAAATTGATATATTGCATCAATTAAAATATTATAACTATATTTTAGTGTGTTTGTTTCCCTCTATTTTAGTTTCCTTCTAATCTATGTGTTTTATTTCATGCAGTTAAAAACATTCTGAATCTGAGAAAGGGTCTATTGGCACTCTGTTTTATTGGTCAAAACAGTTAAGTGCACACATACACATTCAGCCTTGTGCATTACATTTCAAAACTAAATATACACATCGAGCAGTCAATTAGACATTCTTGGGACTCAGTGGCATGGGTGAGTCCATTAGAAGGAGAAAGAAGCTGGAAACAGAAGTTTCTGTTGGACAGCTTTATGTGCATGATGCAATGTACATATTTATTTAGCAAGGTTGAATATGGTTTAGGGAGAATTTGCTACCTGAGGATGCTTACGACAACAGGTAGGTACAACAACAGAAATAAAAGCAGCAGGAAATCCTTGAAATGAGTTGACCTTCACATCTTCTTAGTTCTGGATAATCATCTCATTCAAAGAATGATGCCAGCCAATGCTTATAGGACCTATGAATTAAGATACAGTCACCCTGACACTGCAAAGAAGACAATATAGTAATAATATTTAAAAATAGATTTCTATGTTTTATACCTTGAATAAATATAATTGATAATATTTAAATATAACTTTGAATGGAGTAGAAGGACAAGGTGATATTGATTTGGTGTGTTCTCATTTTCTAACTGCTGGAATACAATATACCAGAAACAGAATGGCTTTTAATAAGTTGTTAGTTTACAGTTCTAAGGCCAGAAAATGTTCCAATTAAAGCAAGTCTATAGAAATGTCCCAACAAGGCATGCAGGGAAAGATACCTTGGTTCAAGAAGGCTATGAAGTTCAGGGTTTCTCTCTCAAGTGGAAGGGCACATGGTAAACACAGTGTCAACTGCTAGCTTCTTCTCCTGGCTTCCTGTTTCACAAAGCTCCCTAGGAGCTTTTTTCCTCTTAATCTCCAAAGGTCCCTGGCTGTTGGACTCTGCTTCTCATGGCTACGTCGTTCTGCTCTGCTCTCTCTGAATCGCTCTCATTCTCCAAAATGTTCCCTCTTTTATAGGACTCCAGAAACTGATCAAGACCCACCACAATGGGTAGAGACATGCCATAACCTAATCCAGTTTAACAACCACACTTGATTAAATCATATCTCCAGGGAGATGATCTAATTACAGTTTCAAACATACACTATTGAACAGGGATTAGAAGGAACTAGCTGCCTTTACAAAATGGGATTAGGATTAAAACATGGTTCTTCTAGGGTACATACATCATTTCAAACCAGCACAGTGTACAAACCATGTGCAAACAATATGCTATGCCCTTCATTTCTATCACTTTTTTTATTAATTAAAAAAATTAACTAACACAACATTTAGAAATCATTCCACTCTATATATACAATCAGTAATTCTTAATATCATCACATAGATGCATACTCATCATTTCTTAATACATTTGCATCGATTTAGAAAAAGAAATAGAAAGACAACAGAAAAAGTAATAAAATGATAATAGAGAGAAAAAAATATAAAAAGTTTAAAAAATTAAAAATAAAAAAATAAAAAAACTATACCTCAGATGCAGCTTCATTCAGTGTTTTAACATAATTACATTACAATTAGGTAGTATTGTGCTGTCCATTTCTGAGTTTTTGTATCCAGTCTTGTTGCACAGTCTGTATCCCTTCAGCTCCAATTACCCATTATCTTACCCTATTTCTATCTCCGGATGGTCTCTGTTACCAATGACATATTCCAAGTTTATTCTCGAATGTCGGTTCACATCAGTGGGACCGTACAGTATTTGTCCTTTAGTTTTTGGCTAGTCTCACCCAGCATAATGCTCTCTAGGTCCATCTATGTTATTACATGCTTCATAAGTTTATTCTGTCTTAAAGCTGCATAATATTCCATCATATGTATATACCACAGTTTGTTTAGCCACTCGTCTGTTGATGGACATTTTGGCTGTTTCCATCTCTTTGCAATTGTAAATAATGCTGCTATAAACATTGGTATGCAAATGTCCATTTGTGTCTTTGCCCTTAAGTCCTCTGAGTAGATACCTAGCAATGGTATTGCTGGGTCGTATGGCAATTCTATATTCAGCTTTTTGAGGAACCGCCAAACTGCCTTCCACAGGGGTTGCATCATTTGACATTCCCACCAACAGTGGATAAGTGTGCCTTTTTCTCCACATCCTCTCCAGCACTTGTCATTTTCTGTTTTGTTGATAATGGCCATTCTGGTAGGTGTGAGATGATATCTCATTGTGGTTTTCATTTGCATTTCTCTAATGGTCAGGGACACTGAGCATCTCTTCATGTGCCTTTTGGCCATTTGTATTTCCTCTTCTGGTAGGTGTCTGTTCAAGTCTTTTTCCCATTTTGTAATTGGGTTGGCTGTCTTTTTGTTGTTGAGTTGAACAATCTCTTTATAAATTCTGGATACTAGACCTTTATCTGATATGTCGTTTCCAAATATTATCTCCCATTGTGTAGGCTGTCTTTCTACTTTCTTGATGAAGTTCTTTGATGCACAAAAGTGTTTAATTTTGAGGAGCTCCCATTTCTTTCTTTCTTTCTTCAGTGCTCTTGCTTTAGGTTTCAGGTCCATATAACCGCCTCCAATTGTAAGATTCATAAGATATCTCCCTACATTTTCCTCTAAGTGTTTTATGGTCTTAGACCTAATGTTTAGATCTTTGATCCATTTTGAATTAACTTTTGTATAGGGTGTGAGATACGGGTCCTCTTTCATTCTTTTGCATATGGATATCCAGTTCTCTAGGCACCATTTATTGAAGAGACTGTTCTGTCCCAGGTGAGTTGGCTTGACTGCCTGATCAAAGATCAAATGTCCATAGATGAGAGGGTCTATATCTGAGAACTCTATTCAATTCCATTGGTCGATATATCTATCTTTATGCCAGTACCATGCTGTTTTGACCACTGTGGCTTCATAATATGCCTTAAAGTCAGGCAGCGTGAGACCTCCAGCTTCGTTTTTTTTCCTCAAGATACTTTTAGCAATTTGGGGCACCCTGCCCTTCCAGATAAATTTGCTTATTGGTTTTTCTATTTTTGAAAAATAAGTTGTTGGGATTTTGATTGGTATTGCATTGAATCTGTAAATCAATTTAGGTAGAATTGACATCTTAACTGTATTTAGTCTTCCCATCCATGAACACGGTATGCCCTTCCATCCATTTAGGTCTTCTGTGATTTCTTTTAACAGTTTTTTTGTAGTTTTCTTTGTATAGGTCTTTTGTCTCTTTAGTTAAATTTATTCCTAATATTTTATTCTTTGAGTTGCAATTGTAAATGGAATTCATTTCTTGATTTCCCCCTCAGCTTGTTCATTGCTAGTGTATAGAAACACTACAGATTTTTGAATGTTGATCTTGTAACCTGCTACTTTGCTGTACTCATTTATTAGCTCTAGTAGTTTTGCTGTGGATTTTTCAGGGTTTTTGACATATAGTATCATATTATCTGCAAACAGTGATAGTTTTACTTCTTCCTTTCCAATTTTGGTGCCTTGTATTTCTTTTTCTTGTCTAATTGCTCTGGCTAGAACCTCCAACACGATGTTGAATAACAGCAGAGATAATGGACATCCTTGTCTTGTTCCTGATCTTAGGGGGAAAGTTTTCAATTTTTCCCCATTGAGGATGATATTAGCTGTGGGTTTTTCATATATTCCCTTTATCATTTTAAGGAGGTTCCCTTGTATTCCTATCCTTTGAAGTGTTTTCAACGGGAAAGGATGTTGAATCTTGTCAAATGCCTTCTCTGCATCAATTGAGATGATCATGTGATTTTTCTGCTTGGATTTGTTGATATGGTGTATTACATTAATTGATTTTCTTATGTTGAACCATCCTTGCATACCTGGGATGAATCCTACTTGGTCATGATGTATAATTCTTTTAATGTGTTGCTGGATTCGATTTGCTAGAATTTTGTTGAGGATTTTTGCATCTATATTCATTAGAGAGATTGGTCTGTAGTTTTCTTTTTTTGTAATATCTTTGCCTGGTTTTGGTATGAGGGTGATGTTGGCTTCATAGAATGAATTAGGTAGCTTTCCCTCCACTTCAATTTTTTTGAAGAGTTTGAGCAGGGTTGGTACTAATTCTTTCTGGAACGTTTGGTAGAATTCACATGTGAAGCCGTCTGGTCCTGGACATTTCTTTTTGGGAAGCTTTTGAATGACTGATTCAATTTCTTTACTTGTGATTGGTTTGTAGAGGTCATCTATTTCTTCTTGAGTCAAAGTTGGTTGTTCATGCCTTTCTAGGAACTTGTCCATTTCATCTACATTGTTATATTTATTAGCGTAAAGTTGTTCATAGTATTCTGTTATATTACCTCCTTTATTTCTCTGAGGTCAGTGGTTATGTCTCCGCTTCCATTTCTGATATTTATTTGCATCCTCTCTCTTCTTCTTTTTGTCAATCTTGCTAAGGGCCCATCGATCTTATTGATTTTCTCATAGAACCAACTTCTGGTCTTATTGATTTTCTCTATTGTTTTCATGTTTTCAAATTCATTTATTTCTGCTCTAATCTTTGTTGTTTCTTTCCTTTTGCTTGCTTTGGGGTTAGTTTGCTGTTCTTTCTCCAGTTCTTCCAAGTGGACAGTTAATTCCCCAATTTTTGCCCTTTCTTCTTTTTTGATATAGGCATTTTGGGCAATAAATTTCCCTCTTACCACTGCCTTTGCTGCATCCCATAAGTTTTGATATGTTGTGTTTTCATTTTCATTCACCTCGAGATATTTACTGATTTTTCTTGTAATTTCTTCCTTGACCCACTGGGTGTTTAAGAGTGTGTTGTTGAGCCTCCACATATTTGTGAATTTTCTGGCACTCTGCCTATTGATTTCCAACTTCATTCCCTTATGATCTGAGAAAGTGTTGTGTATGATTTCAATCTTTTTAAATTTGTTGAGACTTGCCTTGTGACCCAGCATATGGTCTATCTTTGAGAATGATCCATGAGCACTTGAGAAAAAGGTGTATCCTGCTGTTGTGGGATGTAATGTCCTATAAATGTCTGTTAAGTCTAGCTCATTTATTGTAATATTCAAATTCTCTGTTTCTTTATTGATCCTCTGTCTAGATGTTCTGTCCATTGATGAGAGTGGGGAATTGAAGTCTCCAACTATTATGGTAGATGCGTCTATTTCCCTTTTCAGTGTTTGTAGTGTTTGCCTCACATATTTTGGGGCATTCTGGTTTGGTGCATAAATATTTATGATTGTTATGTCTTATTGTTGAATTGTTCCTTTTATTAGTAGATAGTATCCTTCTTTGTCTCTTTTAACTCTTTTACATTTGAAGTCTAATTTGTTGGATATTAGTATAGCTACTCCTGCTCTTTTCTGGTTGTTATTTGCATGAAATATCTTTTCCCAACCTTTCACTTTCAACCTATGTTTATCTTTGGGTCTAAGATGTTTTTCCTGTAGACAGCATATAGAAGGATCCTGTTTTTTTAATCCATTCTGCCAGTCTATGTCTTTTGATTGGGGAATTCAGTCCATTAACATTTAGTGTTATTACTGTTTGGGCAATACTTTCCTCTACCATTTTGCCTTTTGTATTATATATATCATATCTGACTTTCCTTCTTGCTACACTCTTCTCCACACCTCTCTCTTCTGTCTTTTCGTATCAGTCTGTAGTGCTCCCTTTAGTATTTCTTGCAGAGCTGGTCTCTTGGTCACAAATTCTCTCAGTGACTTTTTGTCTGAAAATGTTTTAATTTCTCCCTCATTTTTGAAGGACAATTTTGCTGGATATAGAATTCTTGGTTGGCAGTTTTTCTCTTTTAGTAATTTAAATATATCATCCCACTGTCTTCTTGCCTCCATGGTTTCTGCTGAGATATCTACACATAGTCTTATTGGGTTTCCCTTGTATGTGATGGATTGTTTTTCTCTTGCTGCTTTCAAGATCCTCTCTTTCTCTTTGACCTCTGACATTCTAACTAGTAAGTGTCTTGGAGAACGCCTATTTGGGTCTATTCTCTTTGGGGTGCACTGGCACTTCTTGGATCTGTAATTTTAGGTCTTTCATAAGAGTTGGGAAATTTTCAGTGATAAGATAATTTCTTCCATTAGTTTTTCTCCTCCTTTTCCCTTCTCTTCTCCTTCTGGGACACCCACAACACATATATTTGTGCGCTTCATATTATCATTCAATTCCCCGAGCCTCTGCTCAAATGTTTCCGTTCTTTTCCCTATAGTTTCTGTTTCTTTTTGAATTTCAGATGTTCCATCCTGCAGTTCACTAATTCTAACCTCTGTCTCTTGAAATCTACCATTGTAGGTTTCCATTGTTTTTTTCATCTCTTCTACTGTATCTTTCATTTCCATAAGTTTTCTGATTTGTTTTTTCAGACTTTCCATTTCTTCTCTTTGTTCATCCCTTGCCTTCTTCATGTCCTCCCTCAATTTATTGATTTGGTTTTTGAAGAGGTTTTTCATTTCTGTTCGTATATTCAGAATTAGTTGTCTCAGCTCCTGTATCTCACTTGAACTATTGGTTTGTTCCTTTGACTGGGCCATATCTTCAATTTTCCTGGTGTGATTTGCTATTTTTTGTGGCATCTGGACATTTAATCAGATTTCCCTGAGTGTGAGACCCAGCAGGTTGAAAGATTTTCCTGTGAAGTCTCTGGGCTCTGTTTTTTTTATCCTGCCCATTAGGTGGCACTTTTCTGTCTGCGGGTCCCACCAGCAAAAGATGTTGTGGCTCCTTTATTAATGCCACTATTGGTGTTTGTTTGGACCCAGTCCCTGCCACTGTCGGAAACTCCCTCATCTCCCTCCAGGCAGCTGCCTGTGGGGGAGGGGCGCCGACGGCTGCCGCAGCTTGGGGAACTCACTGATCCGAGACTTGCTGCCAGACTGGGCAGCTGTCTGTGGGGGAGGGGCACCGCCCGCCGGCCACCGCGGCTTGGGGAACTCGCTGATCCAAGACTCGCCACCGGACTGGGAAGCCACCTGTGGGGGAGGGGCGCCGGTCGCTGGCCGTCGCAGCTTGGGGAACCCGCTGATCTGAGACTCGTAGCCGGGCCGGGAAGCCGCCCGCGAGAGAGGGGTGCTGGCCGCCGGCCACTGCGGCTTGGGAAACTTGCCTCTCCGAGACTCTCAGCCAGTCCGAGAAGGAGGGAGGGAGGGGCGCTGGCCGCCAGCTGCCGCAGCCCGGGAAAGCACGTGCCACTCGGGGAGCTCACCGCAGCGGAATCTCGCAGCTGGTCCAGCCAGTCCAGACTGGGTTACACTGTGTGTCCAGTCCCTACAGTTGCCCCGGGAGCTGTTCTGCACTGTTTCTGGTCACCTAGTAGTTGCCCTGGAGGAGGAACTAAGACGCGCGTACCTTACTAAGCCACCATCTTGGCCCCAACCGAGACCTCTATCACTTTTAATCATTGCAACAATCACATGAGGAAACTTTTATAGTATTCCTCATTTGACATGTGAGGAATCTGAAACCAGAAAAATAGTTTGTCCAAGGTGATAAAATAGTAAACAGAGTTGCTAGAGCTAGAGTCTAGGTTTGAGATTCCAGAACTCATGGATTTAATGATCATTCTTACAGATCCTTTTCCAGGATCCCAGGCGAGTGGTTCTTATACAGCACCACTTTCAGTGGGAAGCTGAAGGGTTAACATAGGAAATAAAGGTGGAGCACAAATCCCTGGAATGACAGGATAGCCTCTGCACTGCCTTAGAGGGCTAATTCAGTGCTTCTCAACCTGATCAGATTCCACTCCCAACCCCCAAAACATTTGGCAATGTTTGGCGACTATTTTGTTTGTCACAACTGGAGGTAAAATGCCACTGGCATCTTGTGGGAAGGGGCTGCAAAAATATCCTTCAATGCACAAGACAGCCTCTCACTCAGAATTATCTAGTCCAAAATGTCACTAGTGCCAAGGCTGAGAAACCCTGTGCTAATGCCCTTCACTTCAGACACTCTTTCCTTGGCAGCAAGTCCTAGCGCAGACCCTGCTTGCTGGCAGTGCAGGTGAGTCAACAACAGAGTCATGCTTCAGCATATGAGCCAGTCTGTGCTTCCACAGCACATGTGACATTACCTCAGAGGGCCTGAGTGAAGGAGACATTGATGCCAAGTGACAAAGTAAGAACTATTAGCATGACAATTAGGTGCTTTTCAAAAGCTTACAAAATTTGGAAAGGTTTTCTATTAAAAATGTAACACTCACAATATGTCATCTGAGATCTTCAAAGGTTCTCACTTTAGTATTTTCAAATGTCACAGGGGTCATTTCTAATAGTTATGCTTCATCAGCCAAAGTACCATTTTCATGAACACTTTCTCAGAATGGGCCACATTACAATGTTCTAAGAAACAGATTTTATTTACTTTTATTGCTATTCATACTTAACATTAACCACTGTTAAATGCATGACTTCAGCAGGAAAAGACTTAAGCAGTAAATTTCTATACCTTTTCTTTTAGTTTTATTCTATATACACAGTATTTTATTTTTACTTTTCAATAATGGTAATTGTTCTTGAGTTAAGCTCCTCTATATTGCAGTCTTCTAGAGGGTATGAACTGAGCCTATCTCCACTCTTTCTGCATCTCCTCAAAGGCATAAATAGATAAAACACTGAATAGGTGCTGTTTAAATTCTAATCTATATTAAAATCCACTTACTCTCTATTCAATATCTTTTATTCCTGACAATGATCTGGCAATAATAATATATTTATTTGGTACTACAGGAAGACTGTGTAAAGCTAGGTGCTTCTCAGGGTCTTAAGTAAATAATTGAAAAAATATTTAAAAAATAGATAGGTAGGTAGATAGATTTACTCCAAAACATGAAAAGAACACTGGATAAAAAAACCTCATTTACTTTTAATTAAAATTTAACAATTGTACTATTATGTCAACTTTATTAGTTTTAAATATAGTATTCATAAATCTTTTTCATAGTTGCCAAACATTTTCTTTGCTTATCAAGAGTATTTTGCTTATAAAGAATTGAAAGAATGAAACACAAATTCAATTCATTTCAAAGACCAAGTTGTAAAAATAATTTTATTTTCTCTAGCAAAAACATATTTGGGAAAGTACATGTTAAAATAGTTGAAATGATAGAAGATAGAAACGCAAGCATCTAGGACCTACAGGGGTCTTAAAATGACACCTACATTGGAGCCTTTTGTTTGCTATACTGCTTCTTTTTCATTATTTAACTGAGGCTACCTTCTAAGATTGCTAGAAAAACTAACTACGAAAGTTTAAATAAGGTCACCATCTCCCACCACTCAAATATAGAAGTGTGACACCTGTAGTCATAAAACCCCAATTCCCTTTCAGAAACCTTTGCGAATCAGAAGAAATTATAATCAGGATCTTTTTTTTCTTCTAGCAACCATTATTACCTCTTGAGTCAAGAGCCAAGGCTTTCTATTATTAATTTACCACACATCTGTGTTCACCTGATAAATCAGGAGTTAACCTTTGTTCCTTTTATAATTGTCTTAAGCCTTCAGTCAAGGAAAAATGATTTTTGAATGGCAGGTCAATTATTATTTGCTCGTTTGACTGAATATATTGAATTAAAATTAGTGTATTGAAATATTCATACACCTTAATAATTAAATAGCTAGTCAAAATAGTAGATCATTTATATCTGCCGACAGAACCTGAGTTAATAGTGAAAAAGCACAGAAAGCATATTCAAATTTCAGGTATAGTTCTGATTTGGAATTATAAACCTCACAATATGGACAGCCCTTACAATTTACTTCAAGAGGTTTTCTTTGTCCCCCTTCCCTAGGAAACGGAGCTCAAAGTGCTGCTAATGATTTACAAAAGGTACAATTTCAGGGTGGTGAGAATGAGGAAAGTGGGAAGTAAGGAACAGAACAATGAGAGGCCAAAGAAAGCACCCCATTGTCACTGCAGCCACAGCTTCAAGACAAGCTACAAAGTGCTCGGTGTAGAAAGACGAGTTCGTTTTTCCTGCTCCCTGTTTCCCTACTTCCCATCACTCAAAATGTGCCCCACGCGTGTTTGATTTCCCTAATGAGCAGGCTGTCTTGCCTGTCCTCTTTGGCAGAAGTGGCAGGAGGAGGAGGGACCATGAGCCCACTGGCGGCTGGGACCTCGGCAGGACCTGCTGGCCCACGTGAGCATGGTAGAATGGGACTTCACCCCCCAGTATCAGGACATCCGGCAGACAGACGAGGCTGAGGGAATCTGAGGACGCACTTCCTATATATTCAATACGAAAGGTAAAACTTTTGTGTTGCATCACTCTTAGCATACTTTGGTTGCGCATGCACGATTATCTTTTTTTGTTGTTTGTTTTTAACAATAGGGAAGACAGTAGCTGCCCCTAAGGGAGCAACTAGGACAGTGCAGTCACCTTTAATCATGCTGGGCCACATGCATATACGAATTCTGAGCCCACCCTCAAGGCTATTTCTGCAAGGTGAAGAGAGGTGAAGAATATTTTTTTAAGTGATAAATGGTCATAGATTTCTGGCTACCACAGTGGTAACATACAGGATAAATGCCAAAGACTGCCAAAGGATGTGCTAGGAAATGAATTCAAATATACTAGTTAAATCCTTTTCCGTAAGCAAGCTCTCTCTCAACAATATGCCATGACCAATATCCCATTAGGTTATCTGTAAGGAAAGCACTAGTCCAGCAGTCTGAAAGAGCTCAACCCCGCAGACAGAGAAAATCAAATCACCCAGCACATCCAGCACAAGATCATTTGGTAATTTTTCCTCACCAAGAAAAGATGCTAAATATGAATATATTATTTTTAAAGCGCTATGAATAGATTATTTTTTAAAGTTCTGTCTCTTATTTAACAAATGAAAAACGAAACAATAAAGGCTAATTTTGTCTTTAACCAGGAGCTAAACTTCGGATAAATTTTAAGAAGACCTTTGATATTCATACTTTATGGCTTTATCTTGGTCAGACACTACCTAAATCTCTGAACAGTTGTAAAAAACAGCATGCCCAAACGATTGCCTGATTTTTGTTTCCAGGGATGTTTCGCACACAATTTCAGACACAATTCTGACTAAATCTTTAGAGGCAAAATTTTCTGAATTAATTAGGATTATCTAAATTCTAAGA
Source organism: Tamandua tetradactyla (assembly GCF_023851605.1). Classification (NCBI taxonomy): domain Eukaryota; kingdom Metazoa; phylum Chordata; class Mammalia; order Pilosa; family Myrmecophagidae; genus Tamandua; species Tamandua tetradactyla. The sequence continues at coordinate 32,393,028 of NC_135339.1, forward strand.
GCAGAGAAGACACCTAATTATTTTATCAATTTTTATCCGGAAAGTTCTAATTTGAAAGTTTTTGCTTTCATATAGACAAAATAACCATTCTAAAATTATGTATGTATGATGTCATTTTTAATAAGATAACTATTTACTAGAGAAATCATGCAGAAAATATGGCAAATGAACAAAGTGCCTTTCGAAATATGAACAAAAGCACGCATGTGTTTCTTGTCTAAGTAGAGGCCTGCTGTGATTTAGAAAACATTAGCTTCTTAGAAATTCTTTGCTGTACTGTTGCTCCTCAACATCCATGCACTTTCTAAGATGAATCTATCAGAAAGCTAAAATATGTATCTGACACTTCATTAAAACAACTCCAGCAGAAGTAATATGAGCATTGTGGTTCCCTTCTAAAAACACACAAGGTGCTTAGGAGGCTCTACGACAACAAATTTAGAACAATCCCCATTATAATAAAGTAACTATATATGTGCCACACGATTGGTTTTATTTATTATTGAGAATGTGAAGTTTTTACCTGAGGTTGTGACAGTCTGACTTTGGTTACCTTATGCGGATGTACCTGACATGAAACAAAAATGATAAATATAATTGACAGTGGATTAATCAATGATCAATTAATAATTAAGTAATAGAATCAGAAGTCTCTATTATTTTTTTTAATAAAACAGAAATCTAATTAATGACACCAAAAAGAAAATAATGATTATAATTAAGCTGCATAATAATACCCCGGGAAGTCTTTTTGTACAAATGTGAATGATGTCACAAAGTATGGTGTGATCCACAAAAACACCTTGAAGAAAATCTTTCACTTGTTTCTCTGTTTGACAAGTATAATTTTACCTAGATTTTTTTTACTTGAGATGTAACTGCAAGATGATGCCATTCATTAAAACTGTAAAAATCTCCAAATTTCCTTTTTTGAGTTCTATAACAGATTCTAAAACAGAAGAAATAATTTGTTTTTTATCACAAGGAAAATACTAACTGAGAAAAGTTTTATTTGTGTATGTGCATGTTACATAAAATCTATATTTAAGGGTGTTGAATAATATAACCATTGTAATTTGTTTTTAAGATTTGGGGTAGAGGAGGGAGGAATTTTGAGTAGGTGGGATTAGTTGGTGTGGGACTATTAGAGAGGGGTGCATATTTTCAGATTAGCCTACATGATTTGAATGAATTGACGCTATGCAAATTTTACTGCATCACCCCCCTCCTTTTTTTTTGGCATGGGTGGGGGGCTCTGGGAATCGAACCCGGGTCTCCGGCATGGCAAGCGAGAACTTTGCCATTGAGCCACCATTGCCTGTCCCCCCCCTGCAAATTTTAACTATGAAGAAAACAGGTAAAAAGATCAAGATCAAGAAAACAGGTAAGAATAAAAAATAAAACAGTAAGAACTCTGTGCAGCCTACCTTACTGTAAGAAAAACAGTGTAAGCACACATTGAACAATGCTTTGCCCTACCTTCATACAAAGTTTTTACATACTATTTTATGCATGATTTTAGCAGACCTAGACATTAAGTTCTCTAGTATACTGTAGACAATGTGGGGTAAAGGATTGCTGTTTTTTCACCTTCTTAGAAAAGCATAATAATAGCAATAACTGACAGCTGAGTACAAATGAGGCGGCAGACTTGGTGACCCACAGTGGGTGTGAAGGCAAAGCCAGGGGAGAAGGGCAGCCACACATAGGCTGACTGATTTACTAAATAAAAATGAAGCATAACCATTTAAATTTAAATTTGCATAAATAGTGTTTCATGCCTTTTACTTACAAAAAAAGTATAAGTATGTTCCAAGCAAGATTTTGGACACAGTTATTCTAAAAATATTATTTAATAAATCTGAAATTCAAATTTTACAAGGTAACCTGTTTTTTATTGGGTGATCCTACACGAATAAGGGCCAATCTGTGTGGGAGTCCCAGCCTAGCCCACATCCCCCTCTAAGGGGATGTTAGCCTGCCATGGATCATTGCAGGTCCCAGAAAAATTGCTCATTATAAACAGCCTGCTAAGATGGCCACCGTAAGTGCATCCAGGTCTGAAGTTCTGGGGGAGCATAATACAGCATAACTTATATAACCATGATTCAGCACCTGTCATGTAACCAGTGATATACCACACGTGTATCTAATCATATATCCCATGAATGATGTCATCTGTTGGTAGATGCCACTTTTGTGCAGTTTCATATGTAAGGGACTACTGCTCTGTAAGGGGAACAATTAAAGATGACCACTCTAGCAGCAGCTCCTCATGCTTTCTTTCAATCTGCTACTGGACAAGAGTGACCACTGCCTGTATTGGGACCAGACAGTCATCAACACATGAGCCAGGTGGGGAGGTAGGGGACATCAGAGACAAGCAGAGTGAATAAGAGGCTCTATGCTCTTGAAAATACCATTTTCTAAATAAAATTTTTAAAACATTATTTTCCACTAAAAGGAACCAGGACTAGTTAAAAAATAACTGATTCTGGGCCTGGGTCAGAGAAGTTACAATGTTATCATGGAATATCTTTTTGTGCCAGAAAAAGAGAAAATCTGCACAATGGAGCTGTTTAACCAAATGCTCAGAGTGAGCAAGTTTATTAATGGAACAAATTGAAATTAGATGCTGTGCCAGTCTGAAAATATTATGTACCCCAGAAAAGCCATGTTCCAATCCTGATTCAGTTTTGTAGAGATAGCCATCTCTTCTAATTGGAATTTAATATTTCATGGTGGGAACTGTTGATTAGATTAACTTCATGGAAATGTGACATGCCCAATTGTGTGTAATCTTTTGACCAGATGGAGATGTGACTCCACCCATTCTAGGTGGGGACTGATTAGATTACTAGAGTCTTCAAAAGGGAAAACATTTTGAAGACACCTCAGAAATCACAGAAACAACAGAAACTTCAGAGCAGAGCTGACACAATGCTGACACTTGGAGAAGAGAGACCCAGATGTGTGCAGATGCTTGGAACACAGCAGACATCACCATGAGATAAAAAGCAAGCCAGAATCTGGAGAGAGCCAAGGGAAATCAAGAGATGAAAGCCAGCCCTGGAGAAGCAAAGCGAGGAACCCCCACAGGAACAGAGCCCAGGAGCAGGGAACCAGCAGATGCCAGCCACATGACTACCCAGCTGACAGAGGTGTTCCTGACTCATTGGCCTACCTTGAATTAAGGTATCTTTCTCTGGATGCCTTAGTTTGGATACTTTAATAGGCTTAGAATGATACATTTGTAACCTATTCAATTCCTTTTATAAAAGCCATTCCAATTCTGGTATACTGCATTCTGGCAATATTTAAGAAACTAATACAGCTGCCTTCTGATGGGATGCAAAGGAAAGAACTTAGCATGATTCCTGGGATATTCCTGCCAAAGATACGCATGTTGGAGAAACATCAAGCATACCCAAGTGAGGGACAACTTACAAAATAATGAGTCCATAATCAGAAAAAATGTCAAGATCATGAAAGTCAAAAAAGACTGAGTAGTTGTTCAAGACAGAACATGAAATGAGGCATGAGAGAGAGCTACGTGTAGAGCATGACTCTGAGCTGGATGCTTTTGATCTACAACACATTCTTGGGGAAACTAGAAAAATTCAAGTGGTGCCTGAGGATTAATTGACTGTAATGTACATTGATTTTCTAATATTTCTAATGTTGGAAATCATATTAAGAGAATGTCACTGTTTATAGGAAATGTGCAATAAGGATTTTCAATGTGATGGAGCATCAATATAGCAACTTATTTTATTATTTATTTTGTTTATTAAAACAAAACAAAACCCTCTTTGTACAATACTGCCACTATTGTGTAAGTTTGTGGTTATTTAAAAAAAAGAAGCAAAAATTATATACGCATAGATAAGAATTTGAAAAATGTAGCATATCAGAGCATTTTATTTAATAAATTTAATAAACAAATTTAATAAATAACCACTATTTATAAAATAAATAAATTTATTTGTTTAATAAATTTAATAAATAAATAAATAATACGCAAGCAAGAAGGGATTTCTATATTTTAGACAGCTTAAAAATGATGCTCAAATAAACCCTTCAAAAATAATTGTTTGGGATTTCAATACATTGCCTAATAATTGATAGAACAACTAGACATAAAATCAGGAGGGATATAGAAGACCTGAATAATATCAAGCAATTTAACAAAACTGACATTCATAGAACATTTTACCCAATGACTGCAGTGTAAAAACAAACTAAACTTAAAGGAAGCAGAAATAAGTAGTAATAATTAGAGTGGAGGTCAATGAAACAAATGAAAAAAAAAAAAAACAAAATTAAAAAAGACAGAAAAATCGATGAAATGGAAAGTCAGTTCTTTGGAAATATCAATAAATTGACAAACTTTTAGATAGACTGACCAAGAAATTAGGAGAGAAGACAGAAATTTCAAAACTTATAAATGAAAGAAGGGACATTGTTATCGACCCTACAGTAGCTAAAAGAATATTAAGGGACTATTGTGAACAAATTTACGTCTATATATTAGAAAACTTAGATGACTGGACAAATTCTTAGAATAACAAAAAATGATGAAAACTGATTTAAGAAGAAATAGTAATCCTGGGTATATCCACTACAAGTGAAGACATTGAATGGGTAATTCATAATTTCCTATAAAGAAAACCCCATACCCTGAAGTTGTCACTGGTGAATGTTATCAACTATTTTAAAAAGCAAATAATATCAATCTTCCATAAACACTTTCATAAAATAGGGCAGAGAACATTCCCCAGCTCATTCTACTATTTCAGTCTTATACTGATATAAAATACAGGCAAATATATCACAAATAAATAAAATTAGAGATTCATAAACTTTATGAATTCAGCAAGATCATAAGAAATAAGATTTATATTTAAAAATCAATTATGAACTGAACAGACATTTCATCAAAGAGGAGACACAGGTGGCTGAGCGCATTAGCCATTGGGGACAGCAACCGAAAACCACAACGAGAAACCAGTTCACCTCCAGAAGGGTGGAGAATACAAAACAGATGGACAATAACAAGTGCTGATGAGTATGTAGAAAAAGTAGGACTCACACACTGCTGGTTAACTACTACTGCTACCTTAGAAAATAGTGTGACAGTTCCTCAAATAGTTTGCTGTTATTTTCTTCCAGTGAAGGACTTATCTTTGCATTCCCTTAACTCTGTCTTTCAAAGAGCAAAACATGTTGAAATTTTTTTATAAATTCCAATACATTTTCTCTTTAGGATATAACTTGGCGTCATATGTAAAACCTCATTGACTAACACAGGTTCACACAGATTTTTGCTTCTTCTTTCTCCGAGAAGTTTTTTAATTTTATATATTTCAGTTAGATCTATAATTGATTTTGTGTACATTTTGCATACGGTGTGAGGCATGGGTGGATTTTCTTTTTCTAACTTTTTTTGGTCAATACTATGTGTTGTGAGGGGAATGGGCAAGGCAGGGGAAGGGAGGGATGACTGGGCAGGCATTACCTAGCGTGAAGGCCCTCCTGCGGCCCACTGAGCTGTATGCGGATTCTTCACTCTTCCCCTCACTTCCTTTAGGGCAAATAACACAGCAGAACCATGTGGGCATGTTAGTACTTTTAAAAAAATATCTATTAAGAGCATTCTAATTTGAAAAAGAATGTTATTAAAAATACTTATAGATATCTTCTATATGACAGACACTGAGATTTTCTATACAACTGGAATTATTCCACAATGATACCTGAAGTGTACAAGGCAAAAAGTGATTTTGTGGCCCAGGCAATTTATGGCATCTACTCATTCCACTGACTTTCATTTAAGCCTTTGTCTGCTTGAGCAAGACGATCATGCAGTCAACATTACGTGTGAAGAATCTAACTTAACATCAATATTCTCAGCAAGTCTGTGATTCTAACTGTGTCCTTACAAGCCGGAGGCACGTCTTCAAACCTGAAAACAAACAAAAGCTGCAAAAACTAGTAAACATTAATATTTAATAATACCTATAAAACACCGACTTGGTATGCTTTTTCTCATTATTCATCACAATAACCCTACGTGATAGGAACGATTATCTCTCTTGAAAGGATGGAACTTAGGTTCAGAAGGTTGGGTAAATTCTCCAGCACTGCACATTTCAATAGCAGGTGGGGCTGTGCAACCCTACTTTAAATCCTGCACTCTTCACCGCGATGCAAAACTGCCCCTGTGTGAAAGTTTTGTGGAGGATGACATTTAAACACTTTCACTGACATCTAGTCCTAACAGTCTAGCTGGGGGGTGGAGGAAGATATCATGAGTAGGATTGGTGAGAAATGTGTAAACACATAGAGATCATTTCCAAGGAAATTCAATTAGGTAATGGTTCATTTTAAAATGAAAAATTCAGTTAACATCTCCTCTATGAAAGAATTGTTTCTCTGAGATTAAAGCTTTGTATTCTCTTCAATATTTTTTACTCATCAGTCTTTAAGAAGGTTCACTTAGGTGACAGTAAGAAGTGCTGAAGTAGCTGCGACAATGAATCAGCTTTGCATCATGTATTACATATTTCAAGGTGATGGATTATAGGCTGAGAAATCATGCTGATCACTGAATATCACCACTGATAGGCTAGGGTTGGTCCAAAGTCATCCAAATGTTTTGGAACATTAATCAATGCAAATGTCATAGGTTTATAGCTGAAAGGAATGTCACTTGTTATAAATAGCTGTTATCTTACACAGTAGTGAAGACAAAGTAAAATAAAATTAATATCTGGAAGAAATTACCACAATAATTACATTACTGTTAATCTACTATAGCCTGTGTCCTTAGTTTTTTTCCCCAGAAACTTTAAAGGGCAGTCATTATAGTATATAAGATAGATGTTATATACAGAGATGTTAAATCTCTACTCATTTTGTTAATTGAGATATTATTTACATATTTTAAAATGCATATAAATGGAATGTTCAGTTAGTTTGGGCAAAAAAAAAAAATTTGTAACCACCAACACAATCAACATATTGAATACTGCATTCCCTAGAACATTCCCCTGTGCCCTTCTAGTTAGTCCATCCTACCCACCCATCAGTGCTGACCCTAGGCAATCACTGTTCTGATTTGTATCCCCTCGATTAGTATTGCCTATCCTGAAACTTCACACAGATGAAGTCATTTGGTGCTTATCTTTTGTGTCTGGCTTTTTTTACCCAGCATAATGTTTTGGAGATTCATCCATTTGTTTCCAGATTCTGTGGCTTGTTCCTTTTTATTGCTAAATAGTTTTCCGTTTCATAAATATACTAGTTTCTTAAACCATTCTCATATTGGAGAATATGATGGTTTCCAGTTCAGGTCTATTATGAATAATATGGTTGTGATGTTCTTGTAAAAGACATTTTGTGGGTATACATATTTTTCCTTTGGTTAAGTACCTAAGAATTGATGAGTCATAGATGAATGCACATTTAATTTTATAAGAAATAGGTAAACAGTGATTCAAAGGGGTTCTATCATTTTAAACTTCCATTAGGAATGTATGACAATTCTGTTTGTTCCACATCATAACCTGTATTTGACATTGTTAGATGTTGAAATTTTAGTCGTTCTTCTGGGTATGTGATGACGTCTAATTGCACTTTCTTTCACTTTGTCTATCCCAAATAACTAATCTTGTTCAACATATTTTCATATGCGTACTAGCTAGTCATAAGTTTTCTATTGTGAAGTATCTGTGTAATTATTCTATTTTTAATGGTTTGTCTTTCTGTTATCGGATAGAAGGAGATTTTTATGTAGTATGAAAAAGTCCTTTATCAAATACATATATTTTCCTAATTTTTCCCAAACTTTCTTTTGCTGAATTTGTATCCTGAAATAGACTTGCTTACCCCAATGTCACAAATATTTTTTTGTTTAATTTTAGAAGCCAAATACATTTTTAAAATATTTTTGTTGAGGAATCTTCATATTCATACAGTCCGTCCCCAATCAATAGCTCAAATGTCACATAGTTGTGTATTCATCACCATGATCATTTTCTAGAACATGTCCATCACTCCAGAAAAAGAAATCAAAAGAAAAAAGAAAAACATCATCTATCCCATACCCCTTAATCTTAATCTCATTAACCACTAGTATTTCAATCTACCCAACATTTTTCACCCCTTACACCCATTATTTATTTATTTATTTATTTATTTACCCTTATTTATTTTATTCATCCATCCATGCCCTTTAAGGATCAAGGCTACTGGAACACATTTCACCAGTTTCAGGTTTCCCTCTAGCCACTCCAATGCACCATAAAGCAAAAAGAGATATCTATATAATGCATAAGAATACCTTCCAGGATAACTTCTCAATTTGGTTTGAAATCTTTCAGCCACTGAAACTTTAGTTTGTCCCATGTCTCTGTTTCCCGCCTTTGGTCAAGAAGGCTTTCTCAATCCCTTGATGCTGGGTCTGGGCTCATCCTGGGAGTTCCAACACATTACCAGGGAGATTTACATCCCTGGGAGTAATGTCCTTCATAGCGGGGAAGGCAGTGAGTTCAACTGCTGAGTTGGCTTAGAGAGAGAAGCCATCCCTGAATATCTGAGCAACAGAAAAGGTTCTCTAGGGGTGACTCTTAGGCATAATTATAAGTAGGCTTAGATTCCCCTTCCCAGGAATAAGTTTCATAGGGGCAAACCCTGAGATAGAGAGTTCAGTCTATTAAATTGGTTGTTTCCATTGCTTGTGAGAATATTGGGAACTCCCCAGATGGGGAAATTTAATATTTCCTCCTTTCTCCTCAGTCCCCCAAGGGGACTTTGCAAATACTTTTTTTATTCTTTGCCTAAATTACTCTGGGATACATCAGGGCATCACATTAACCTGTACAAACTAATATGATCTTATGCCTTATTTGAGATTCCATGTAACTACGGTGTTCAAATAAATTGACCATACAAATTAAAATAGATAATTTGCCACCCAAAATATAAATTTTGCACCAAATAAACACTTCTCCCTTTGATCTCACACAAAAGCTGAAGCTTAAAAATATGGGCCATATCATCCTTTACCCTGTATTGTAATTTATCTTAGTCCCATCCAGATCAGGTTCATTCATATCTCTAGTCAAAGTCTGACCACTTTCTCAACATTTCTTTTTTATGAGTTGCTGCATGGCATAATTCTGGCTTTCTTAGCCTCAGAGCTCTAACTCTGAGCTTCAGGTGTCACATACATACCCGAAGTTTCTGGGAACAATCAAGTTATACACAAATAGCTCAGTATCTTAGAATTTAGAAATCACAACTCCAGAGTAGATGTGATTGCTGTAACAGCTTGCAATGTAGGACCCTTTGCAGTAGTAGAAGTCACATATTTTTAACTTTTACATTTAGGGTTATGATCCATCTCAAATTATGAGTAGTATGAGGCAGGAATAAAAGTGTTTTCTTTTTTTCCATATAAATATCTGGCTTTTCCAGCATCATTATTTGTTGAAATGATTATCCTCTGTCATTGGAGTTGCTTTGGTAACCTAGTCAAAATCCAGTTGAATATATATATATATTAATATCAATAGTAAAATTTATATTTCTAGACTCTGTTCTTTTTCAACAATCTGTCTATTCAGTAAACTCAAAGATAACAAATAATTGAAAATACTCAGGCTGAGGAGCACAAAGGAAAATGAAAAAATATGAACAGTGTCTAAGAGACCTGTTGGCACATGTAAGCCCCTCTTGCCTAGTAGAGATATCAAGATAAATTTTATTACAAATTTGATTTTTTTCAGTTCTTTCATTTTTTTAAGCAAAAATTAATCATAATGCAGAAAATGTAAAGGTAGTGAGGGCAACCCGAAACACCATGTTGAATCCAGTGCTGTATCACTTCTTAAAATTTTAAAGATTTCTTAGTAAAACATGCATTTGATAGTACATTTGATAGTATAAAATACTCCTTACAAGTATTTATATTAGTTTCCAACAGCAACTCCAAGCTCTTTAGCGTAGTGTATATTCATCCATGATATGGCCCTTGCCTTCCTCTCCAACCAGCAATCTGTGGTTCAAACTCTGTGTGGCAGACATAATACAACTTGAACGTCCCAAACAAGCATAACAAGGATGGTCTCATATCCCTGCTTTCCATAGGCCTAGAATGTCTCCTGTATACTATACTATTTTCTTGTCTAGTTCTTACCTGTGCCACTAGACTGTAAGCCTTTTTAGGGGGGAAAAAAAAGAAAAAGAAACAAAACTGTCTTTTCACTCTATTTTCCTGAGAACCTAGCACAATGACAGGCATGTACAAAATGCTTAAAAGATAAAATGTAGAATAAATGATTGTTTGTATCAATTAATCCAGGCTTGATTAAGTTTCACTGGTAAGAATTTCCTCCAGGAAACGTCTTTCATTTACAGATTTAAAACATATTCATTCACTCCTGAGATAATTATGAATTTACATTAGTGGAGAATTGAAAAGCATTTGGATAAGGCATTTTATTAATTAGCTAAGACCTTGTGCGAATGTCACCTTATCAACGTTCTTTTGCTATTGGGAAGGGGCAAAATGTCCTTTCCAAAAATATTTGCAACATAAACTGTTTAATAAGTGGAAAGTGACAGTCATGATTGTTGTGCTCGAGGAATTTCATTAGTGCTTCAAATTCAGCCTCATGTAAGTCATTTTATGATTGTTTATTTTACAACTGGAGAATAAAGGAAGACCTAGACACTCACATATAAGTAATAAAACAAATATGGACCTGATAAGTTCAACAGTGTCTTTACATATACCTAGCTTGAAAAGCCAGATAAATGATTTTTTCAGACTTTTCCTTTGTCTGGTTCATTCATCAAGACTTATCAGTGGCAGACAGACAGTTCTCAAGTTCATTTTCTCTTCAATATTCTTTACATTTATAAAGCTGTACTAGGTTAATCATCACTCTAGATTTATCTGGATTATGCATTCATTTCCAGGAGTGGGTCGTTTTTTATTACCATCATATTCTTCAGTAAGTCCATGTCAGAATCATTAAATTATGTTATGTTAGATATAATAAAACTGAATCAAATGATTCTAAGTCATACAAATTTTAATCTTTTCTTATGTTTATAATATAATGCTTACATACTCACTGGATTTCTAAATGATTTCTAAATTGCTGATGAAATATTTGCTTGTTTTCCCATGTATTTTGGAAAGAGAACTTTCGAGTCACCAGGTATTTTTGAAGAAATTGACCTGGTTTCCCTAGCGTAGAAATTATAAAAATGCAAGACTTTGTCTTGTTTATGCCTATATTAGTACTTCTATGACATGTAGTAGATACATAAGAATATTTACTGAATAGGAGAACACATGACCTGTTTGACTTGTGCATTAGCTAGAGTTCTCTAGAGAAAAAGAATCAGCAGGAAATATCTGTAGATATAAAGTTTATAAAAGGGTCTCACAAAACCATGGGAATGTCATGTCCAAGATCTGTAGAGCAGGCCACAAGCTGGCAACTCCGATGAAGGTCCTTAATGAACTCTCAGGAGAGGCTGGCTAGGCAACTGTGGGAATGTATGGGTCCAAGGTCTGTAGGGCAGGCCACAAGATGGTGACTTTGATGAAGGGTCTGGATGAACTCCACAGGAGAAGCTGGCTGGCTGAAGCAGGAAGAGTGACTTACCTCTTCTGAATCCTCCTTAAAAGCCTTCAGGGAGTAAACATCACTCATTGCAGAAGATTACAAATGCAATCAGCTGTGGATGCAGCAAACTTGATCATGATTTAAGTCCACAAAATGTCCTCATGGTAACAGACAGGCCAGAGCTTGCCCAATCAGACAACTGGGCAAAAACACCCGGCCAAGTTGACACATGAACCTGACCATGATAACTTGTCAATAGGAATACTGACACCAAAAAATACAAATGCAGGTACTTATACCTTTCCTTTGTCTCTGACACTTTTGACCACCTCATCCCTCCCTTCATACTTTTCAGTACCCTCAAACTATCTTTTGAATTTCAGTCCATCCTTGATCCTAAAAAACATATCTTCCTTCCCCTCAGTCTTGTAATTCATGCTAGTGGCATCCACTCCCTGACCCATACCTCCTACCTCCTTCTCAACTCCAAATTGGTTTTTGATCCTAGAGCACTTGAACAATTGAACATCTGGGAAGTGGTGGAGCTCCTGAGAATTCCAAATAATTTGTATAAACAATTTCCTTGAGAATAAAATATATAACATTGAACCAGGAGACAGATCATCTAAGTTTTGTTCATAGTCTGACACTAACTAGCTGTGTGACCTTTTAGTTAGCCCCTTAATATATTTCACATACATAATATATACAAAAAAGTCAGTTCTGCCTACATCAGAGTGCACTTATTATGATGAAATATGCAACAAGGCTGAATGAAATGTAAAGTATCATGTAAATTTAAGATCATGTAACCTTTCTTAGTGGCAATAGTACAAGTACATAATCTTGAGAGATGAAATTATATATAAAATTTGTCTATATTTCTTGCCCTTTAACATTGCATATTTTTATATTGCATTCTCAAAACTTGAATGTAACCAAGAATTTATTGTCAATTTTTATATAAGCCTAGTAAATGAAAAAGAGCAGTCTTCCTTGAATCTCACTTTTATGCTGACATTCTGTTTATCAGTTTTCAGAGGCTTATGAATTCCTATTATATGTGAGCTAAACCCCTATGCATATAGTTTATCTATTTAACTCTTTCCACAAAATTTCCATAGTTGAACTCGTCTTATAATTTTCCAAGAATATAAAGACTTCTTAGCTCTGTTATGTTGCGTATATTGTTATAGTCATTAAGGATTGTCTCCTTTCTTCTCTCAATTTATTTATGTTCCCACCTCCCCAGAGAGGACCAATTTAATTTGTTTTCTCTTCTCAGAGATTTTTCCAATCTTTTCCTTTCTACTCTGTTCTTTAGAAAATGCGTATTATTTATGGTGCTATTTTTTCATGAGTGTTCATTTATTCTCTCAATATAGCTTATACACAATTTATGACTCTACATTCCAAGTAAAGCTTTGTTTATTCTTGAACACTTAGCACCAACTCAACATATTCCTACACACTGACAGATCTATTACAGATTTGACAAGACTAAAGAGTGAGGGACTATCCTATTTCATATATTTGAAAACTCATCAATAGGGGAGGTCTGTCTCACCTTCAACTTCTTTTTGACAGTCAAGGATAAAAATAAGCATATTGTGATTAATTACTTAAGACAGTTTCTAGTACAGGCTATGTGCTGGACAATGTTTCAGGAGAGAACTCACAAAGTCCCTGCTCTACTGTATTTAGATATAAGAAACTATTCAGCATTCCTAATCATGCATTGTACATGCAAATAGCAAGTACTTTACTTATACCATTTCATTTAATTCTTAAAGGAAAGCTTACATTGTTTTTAGTTACCTCAATTTTCTAAAAAGCTCCTGTCTTTTCGGAAGACCAGAAAGCCTTCCCCAAGCCCTCTGTGCTGTAATATCTACCTGGATGCAGATGAGAAGGACTTTAAACATAAACAATACAAATCTTTGGGCATAGATAATGAAATAAAATAACAAAATTGATGAGAACTGTGACACATGTATGAGATGCTAGACTTAGAAAGTCAAAGTGAATTGGAATATTTCCTTTTTTTTCCTAAGCTTTATTTTCAATACTGAAAGAGCTTCCTAAGAGTCTTTCTAATTATTATCCTTAATTGAATTTTAAAAACGTGTGCCATAAAGTACCCAAAACCAACCCAAAGCCCTCCCATGAGGACAGCAGCAAAGACAGCAGGAATATTTAAATGCTGATGGTTACTTAGTACATGCACTTTGATGGTGCTAAATAAAAATAAAATCCAGAGTGTTCTATTAAGCAATTTGGCTGGAGTCCCTTCACTGTAATTGCCTATAAACTATTCTGTTTTTGTACAAACACCGCTGGATTTCTCTGCAGGTACTTTTCATGGAGAAATACAATATGTACTGAAAAGTCGAAAAATGTTGTTATCATCTTTCACTGCCAACTGTATTTTCTACCTCTGCCAATTGTGATGATAAAATCAATTGAAATTGTTGATTTGTTCACTCGGCTTCTATAATGAGCTTGGTTGTTGAATATAGAGAATATCAATTTGTCTACTCATGTACTTCATGAATCATGTTTTGTTTTTATTAATTTTTAGTGAAAGAAAACCTAAAGCCCCAGATGAGCAAGCACTACCATTCACATCATTGAATAAAATATGTAACGAACTATCGCTGTGAATAATATGGACCTCAAAATTTAGGAAAGTTCTGTTGAGAAGACACTAGAAAAATTGATATTTAAAACTGCAAATAATGTTTTCCATTAGAAGCAGTGAACGCATGCTTAAATTTACTTTGAGGAAAATACCCTTTAATTTTGGGAAAACTACAAATATCTACTTTTCTTTTTTTTATTTTTACAAATTTTATTTACAAAGCAAAGAAAGAAAAAAAGCAATAATTTTCAAAGCACACTTCCATAAGTGGTTACAGAACAGATGCCAGAGTTTGTCATGGGCTACTATTTCACCATCTCAAATTTTTCCTTCTAGCTGTCCCTAAAAACTGGAGACTAGATGGAATGTTAATATAGTGATTCAGCAGTCACACTTGTTTGTTAAATCCTATTCTGTTATACCTTCTCTTTCTCCCCTGATCCCTCTCCCAATCTATAGGTATCCTTGGGCAACACCCATTCTGACTTTTTCACATTGAGAAAGGGTGTGACACTAAGGGATAGAGGGATACAATCAATCAATAATCTGGAGAGGCTGAGTTTCAAGATTTATCTGACCTGGGACCCTTCTGGGGATTAGAGCTTCCAGGAAAAAAAACAGCACATGAAACCTTTAAAGAGTCTCAGTTTGAGTACTACATCTTCTCAAGGGTCAACAGGTCTGATGCTGGTTCGGGTTTAGCAAACCATGGTAATCAGCACTACCTAATTGAAAGTTGCATAGGAGTTGCCTCCAGAGTACCCTCTGGACTCCACTTGATCTCTCTTGGCCACGGATGCCTTATTTTATTAAGCATCTCTTAATGCCTCTTTTTCCCCCCTTGGTCAGGAAGGTGTTATTGATCTCACAGTGCCAGGACCAGATTCATCCCTGAGAGCCAAGCCCCACACCACCAGGGAGCCCTTCACCCATGAATGTCATGTTCTGCGTAGGCAAGGAGGGCAATGACTTTCCTTGCAGGGCTGGGGAGGGAGAGAGGGAGAGAGGCTATTTTGTTATTAACAAAATGCTATTTTCTATTTAGATTTAGATTTTCAGATATATTATCATCCTGGAGGCGTTGGATCTTGTACTTATTCAGAGAAGAATTTTTATGCTTTTCCTTTCTGTTTTTAAGCATGTGTGTTGATATCTTCTATTAAGAAGATATTAATTTAAAATGGCAAGAAGTTTTAGACAAAAATAAAAGATTTTCTCTACAAAGGGAGAGAAACTGGAGAGAAATCAGACTTCATCATTAGGTGATGTGGCCTACTCTCAGAGAGGTCTTGGTCACTATGCCTGAATTAGGTATTTTCTGCTATTATATCTTAAAATTAGATAGAATAAAATTAGATTGAATAAAATTGGAAAGAATAGTCACTGAAGTGCATATGCATCTCCTTTAGACGTGAGATGGAAGTTCTTTGGGTGATGAGGTATAAAGACAGATGGCTAGCCTGCCACGAAGGCATGAAAGTAAACCCTTGTTAGATCAAAGGCCCTGGAAGAGAACTAGGAAGAATGAGTGTGGCGGCTTACCTAGGGACCTGAAAGTGTCCAAGGAGGAGGGGGACAAGGAGTACATGCAGGTCCTGGGATTCTTACCTTTCCTGTGACCCAAAGGGGAGGGAGAGGGCTTTCCGGTGGCTACTGGGGATGAGGTTTTAAAGGACGCAGTATGGAAAGCAGGCACAGCAGGGCCATCGGGAGAAGCTGAGGGCAGTGTCTTCTCTTCCAAGCCATATAGAGATACAGTCCTTACTAGTAAATTATGCAGGAAAAGGGCAAACGGATGGAGAAGCATCAGCAGCAGTCATTTAGAGAATAACTAAATGGGGAGTTGATAAGGGAGGCTCCTATCAACTTTACTAGTTGGTATTATAATGGGGGCAGGGCTAGCTGGGGTGTTCATTTGAAACAGAATCTTATAACTAAGCCAGGCAAGATAACAAGACAGTCAATATAATTTTTCTTCTATCTATCTATTTTTTTGGAAGAGTTTGTGAAGAATTGGCAATAGCATTTTAAATTTTTGCAAGAATTCAGCAGTGAAGCCATCTGGGCCTGGGATTTATGTGTGTGTGTTGGGAGGGATATACTTTTTTTTTTTTTTTTTTTACTATTAATGCAATCTCTTCACTTGTGTAAGTCTATTCAGATTGTTTATTCTTGAGTCATTTTCAGCAGTTTGTCTCTTTACGAATTTTTCCATTTCATCTAAGTTATCTAATTTGTTTGTGTATACTTATTCATATTGTTCCTTTATAATTCTTCATAACTCTGTAAGATTGTTAATACTTAACTTGCTTCATTTCTGATTCCTAGTGATTTCATTCTTTTTTATTTGATCAATCTAGTGAAAAGTTTGTCAATTTTGTTGATCTTTTCAAAGAAGTAGCTTTTGTTTCATATACATATTATATGTACACACACACACACACACATATATGTATTATGGCTATATATATAAGAATCTCCCAAGACATTTCCCCCTTTAAATAGTGACATATATTTTAAGGAAATAAATAAAGGGGGGAGCAGTCTTATTTTTAGCAGATATAATCTTGTATTTTCCAATGTCTTCCTGAAGGCCATAATTTTTATCTGGTACAGTTTTCTTTCAAACTCAAGATTTATCTTTCTTACCTTTTCTTATATTGTAAGTATGCTGGTGATGAATTTTCTTAGTTTTCATCTTTCTGAAATGATTTTATTTGCCTTTATTCTTGAAGAGCACTTTTGCTGGATTTAGAATTTTTTGGCAGTTGTTTTAAAGCTGTTTCAAGATGGCTTTAGATGCTATAGTTTCTAATGGGAAATAAACTGTCATTCAACTTTTTGTTCCTTGTTACATAAGAGGCCACTTTTTCTCTGTCTACTTTCAAGATCTCCCTTCTTTTTTTTTCTTTAGATTTTCAGCTTTTTATACATCATATGCCTAAACAAGATTCTCTTTATATTTATCTTTCTTTGGATATACTGAGTATCTTAAATCTGAAAAATTTTGTTGTTCATCAAATTTGGAATTTCTTTGGCTGTTCAATGTTCAAAAACTTTGTTTCATTCTCTTCTCTCTTTCTTGATTTTGAGTTACATATGCAATGGTTTATTTGATATTCCACTACAGGTCCCTGAAGCCATTTGCCTTTATTTTCTCAATTGTTATTTTCTTTTATTCAGATTTAATTTATTTAAATGGTCTACCCTCAAGTTCCGTGACTATCATCTATATTCTGCATTTAAGTTTTTCAAGCAAAATTAGTTCAGATATTATGTGCCTGTAGTTCCAAAATTCCATTTACATTTTTTATAGTTGCTATTTATCTTCTGAAGTTTTCTATAATTTTCTTCATTAAAAACATAATTTCTTTCATTGAGCAAAATTATAATAGCTAATTTCAAATCCTTTTCTGCTTATTTTAATATATGGCTCATTGCATGGTTGATCTCCATTAATCATCTTTTCTATTGAAACTAGGTCATGTTTTCCTGCAACATATAACACTGAATAATTTTCCATTGTTTCTTAGATATGGTGACTATTATATTGCAGAAGTTCTTCATTTTGTTATATGACTCTGGAGAATAACGATATTTTTGTTTTAGCATGCAATTAATGTGGTCACTGGATTCTAAGCACAAACTCTGTCTCAAGTGGCAACTCCATGTAAGTACATTTATTGACTCTTTATCTGAACTGCTTTAATTCTTCCCTGTGCATGCATGGTTCAGGTATCAACAAGAGACAGGCAAATTTTACAAACAGAATTTAGGGCTCTTCTACTCTGGTCCTCTCTGTCCCAGGATTTCTTCTTTACTTTCCATCATTTGTGGTGTCCTAAATTTTCTTATCTTGTTCTTCTGGCCATAAGGACTGCAAGTTTCTGTCACACATTAGATACACATGTGTGTCTACTCACTTGTCCTTGGGCTAATAGCCATAAAATAGGCAACACACTTTGGGCTGGGCCTTCTTCCAAGTATAAGCTTTGAATCTAGAATATGTCTGCTTTTGTTCACTCTCTAGTACCTTTGTGTCCTTTTAAATTGTCATGGAGACATTATATTTATTACATATTAGAGGATCTACTCTAGGCCATACTAGCTACAGAACACCTTACAGGACTTTATTTGAATTCAAGATGTACAATAAATCTCCAGTAATTCTTGAAGAATGGTGTTGAAATAAAGATGAAAAAGTAAAACAAAAATAACAAAGAATAGAAATAGAACTGCAAGAATGTGGCCAGTTTATTTCCAATAAGGATGCCAACATAATTCAATGAAAAAGTACAGACTTTTCAACAAATGGTGCTAGAACAACTGGATATCCAGAAGTATAAAGCTGAATCTTGTCATCTGCCTCACATCATACCCCCAAATTAATTTGAGATGAAATTTTTTATGAAAATGTTTAAGCTTTTTAAGTGAATATTTTCACCACCGTGAATAGGCAAATATTTCCTAGACACAAAAAGAGCAATAAATGTAACAGAAAGATAATAAATCAGACTTCATTGCAATGAAAAATTTGTACTCATCAAAAGATATCAAGACACCTAACAGGCAGCCACTGAAAGATACAATTGCAATACATATATCTAACAAAGGACTTGTATCCAAATCAGTTTTTTAATGGCTTATTTTGCTTAACATAATATTTTGAGGTTGAATTAAACACAATTTATACTTTTATTGCAGAGTAGTATCTCATTGAATGAATAATCATGCATTTTTGTTCATTCTTCTTGTGATGGATATTTGGATTGTGCTTAGGTTTTGGCTAAGATTAATAAAGTGCTATTATCGTTCCTGTAATTTTTTTAGAACATTTATATTCATATATTTTATGGATTTTCATTTCTATACTTTTAAAAAGACTTGATCTTTTTTTACTTGAATATTACCAAACAACTTGACATGACTGATATTTGCAGATGATTCCATCCATCAAGAGAAAGATACATATTTTTAAAAGTTCATCTAGAACATTTATAAGACTAGAACATATTCTAGGTCACTAAACCATTCTTAATAACTTTAAAAAAATGAAATCAACTTGATACAAAATGAACAGAAACTAAAAATCAACAGTACATATAAATTTGAGTTATTCTGAAATGTTTACAGATTAAAACAACTGACTTCTATCTCATGGGCCAATGAACAAATGCAATGGAAATTATAAAATATTTTTAACTGAATGAAAATACATGTGAAAAATGTATGGGATGAAACTAAAGCCATAAACAAAGGTAAATTTATAGCTTAAAAGGCATATATTAGAAATGCATATATTAGAAACTAAGAAATGTCTCAAATAAATAATTTAAGTTTATACCTTAAGAAACTAGAAAAAGAAGAACAAATCAAACCCAAATCAAGCAGCAGGAAGGAAATAAGTATCAGACAAGAAATAAATGAAAGAAAAAATAATAGAGAAAAATCAATAAAACCAAAATTTGTGTTTTTTTTAAAGAAATCAACAGGTTTAATTAATCTTAAACTACATATATAAATGGAACAAAAGAGAAAATGTATGCAATTTACAAAAATCAAGAATGAAATAGAGGGAACATCCCAATCAACTATACATAAAGTAAAAGAATTATGAGGTAATATTAACAGCATTTATCAATAAATTATACAACTAAGATGAAATGGATGAAGTATAAGAAAGACAAAAGTTATCAAAAATGACTCAAGAAAAAGCAAAATATATGGGTAGAAATAGCTATAAAAGTAACAATTATAAATTTATAATTAGAAAAATTTACTTCCCCCCAGTCCAAAAAAAAAAAAAAAAAAAAAGGCAGAACCATACAATGGCACTGATCAACTCTATCAAATATTTAAAGGAAAGGTAATATTAACCCTATACCATCTCTTTCAGAAAATAAAGATGAGGGAATATTTGCCACCTTATTCTATGAGGGCAGTATTACCCTGATACCAAACCCCAAGACATCAAAAGAAAATGGCTGACCAACATCTTCATGAATATAGATGCATAAATCTTAACAAAATTTTAGCAAACTCAATTCATAAAATAAATAAAACAGAACTACACAAACATGACACATCCCAGGAATGCCAAATAGTTTGAATATTTGAAAATTAATTAAAGTAATGCACCAAATTAATAAAATAGAAGAAAACACATAATCATCCCTGCTGATGCATATGAAAAGCATTTAGCAATATTCAAAATACACTCACAACAAGTAGAAATTGAGGGAAACTCCTTCAATACAATACAGGGCATGTGAAAAACTAGAGCTAACATCATGCTTAGCGGTGAACCACTGATCTACTTCCTTCTAAACTCAGAACACAGTAAGTATTTCTGCACTCACCAGTTTTTTTCAGTCTTTTACTAGATAATGCAATAGGGCCTTAGAGAAAAAAATGAAGGTATCTGGATAAGAAATAAGGTATCTGTCTAATTGCTGATAACATACTCCAATACATAAAAAAATCACAAGGAATCTAGACAATAACTACTAGAATTAATAAATGAATTTCACACATATAAGGATTTTAGATCTATATAAGAACCCAATGTATTTTCATGAACAATCCAATAAGAAAATTAAGAAAGTAATTCAATGAAAACATCGATACGATACGTTAAACACAAGAAATGCAATATTTGCACACTCAAGTCTATGAAACACTACTAAGAATAAAATGAAAGAATATCTAGCTAAAAGGGGAGACATTCTTTATTAATATATAGAAAGACTCAATACTTTTAAGTTGGTAATTCACCCCCAATTGATCTGTAGCTTCAATGAAATCTTTAAAGCCAAGCAAGTTAAAAGATGATCATAAAATCAGTATGGGGATGAAAATGACTAATACTAGCCAAAGCAATGTTGAAAAAAGAACAAAGCTTGCAAGCTTTTACTACCTGATATCACAACTTAGTATACAGTGACCGTAATCAAGGCACTGTGGTATTTGCATAAAGATAGACATATAGATCAATAGAACAGAGTAAAAATCCAAAAATACACTCTTACATTTTTTTTCAGTTGATTTTAGACAAAGATACCAAAGCAATTTAATACAGAAAGAATAAGTTAAAAAAAAAAAGTCTCTGGGATAATTTGATATTCATGTGCAAAAAATAGACCTTGGGCCGCGGTGGCTCAGCGGGCAAAGTGCTTGCCTGCCATGCCGGAGGACCTCGGTTCGATTCCCGGCCCCAGCCCATGTAAAAAAAAAAAAAAAAACAAACAAAATACAATAAAACAAGAAAATGTTTAAAGATGTTTCCCTTTCTTCCTTCCTTCCTTCCTTCTCTCTGTCTTTCCTTCCCTTCCTCCCTCTAAAAAAAAAAAAAAAAAAAATAGACCTTTACCTTATAGCATACACAAAAATTAACTCAAAATGGGATAAAAACCTAAATGTTAAGTTTTAAAGCTATGAAAATACCATATGAACGCAGAGGAGAAAAACAATGTGACCAGCGGTGAGTTCAGATTCAGACGGTAACCAGTGAATACCCTTGAACCAAACTGTTAGTACATGGTAAATTTTTAGAGGAAGATTTGTAGATACAGCTGAATAAGAATTGCTAGATATTAAATTTTCTGAAAAAATTAAATTAATCACAGAACATAAAAAGCAAAGGTTCAGTTTCATTTTTAGTTGTGTACATTGAATTAACACTATAGTTGCAGGAATACCGAGAAATTGAATTGGCAGAAAGAGACTCTCAGAGGGGTAGTAGATTACACCATCCTGGGAAGGTCAGGAACACACCGAGGGGCCATCTTCCAGCCCTCTCCTCCTTTTCTATCATGTGCAGATGCTTCAGTATATTTCAATTCCACAGCCCACTGGATGCATTCACGGAGCAGCCTGACCAGACCTCAAACCTAAAAACCGGGAACAAACAGGCTCAGATGGTTCTTAGGGCAGGAGCTCTCAGTTACAGGCTCTCCTCCCCCTGGACCTTGTGATGACCCCACCCACAGGCAGCACAGACTTCTCTCTTCTCTGTAGTAAAGCATGGCATGGGGAGCTGCCATCCACAAATGCTAACAGGGCAATTGTTCTCCTGGAGATCTCCCAGCCCATGATGGGATCTCTTCTCTTTACTCCTTTGGATCCTTTCTGCTGTGTAATTAATAAAGCAGTCATTTGCTGAAAGCTTCTATTTTTCCTGAGCCTGTGCTCCCATGATGTAACATATAGCAATCTGCTCCACAGTCACTAACAATCAACTTAATTCACTGTAAAATTATCTGACAAATGAAATGTTTTTTTGTTTTTTTTTTTTACCATTCTTGAAGCAGGGACGGTTATATTTTATTCCTTTAAATAAGACATAAATTACTAAGTTTCAATAATGTATGTTTGTCTTATATAAATTGAATTCATTATGATCTTACCACATAGATGAGATTATCCTGGTTTTTCCCTGGGCTATTATAAATCAGAATGCCACTGATTCACAGGAAAAAATAATAGGTTATGTAAGGAATAGTTTTACTTTGGCAGAACTTTCTCTTCTATAACTTTTTTTTTGTTCACTTCAGTAACAGACACATGACATAGGAAAGAGAAACCATTTCAACTAAGAGATCATCTGGAAGAAATCTGAAAAAAGATCTTAATGAAAGAGTTTAGACTGTAAAATGCATCATCAAAATTCAATGTAATTCCAGGGGCTACATTTTTTAAAAAATATTTTTATTGAGAAATCTTCATAGACATACAGCTCATATGTGGTATACAATCAATGCTAACAATGTCATCACATATCTGTGTATTAATATACCACAATCATTTTTAGAACACTTGTATCACTCCAGAAAAAGAAATAAAAAGAAAAAAGTTCATACATCCTATACTCCTTACCCCTCCTTTTCATTGAATACTAGTATTTCAATCTACCCATTTTTTTTTTACCACTTATCGCCCATTATTCATTTTTTTCCCCTTATTTTTTTACTCATCTGTCAATACCCTGGATGAAAGCAGCATCAGACACAAGATTTTCACAATCACACAGTCACATTGTAAAACCTTTATAGTTATACACTGTCTCCAAGAATCAAGGCTCCTAGAACACAGCTCAACAGTTTCAGGTACTTCCCTGTAGTCACTTCAAAACAGCATAAACTAACATGGGATCTACATAATGCATAAGAATAACTTCCAGGATAACCTCTTGACTCAGTTTGGAATCTCTCAGCCACTGAAACTTTATTTTGTCTCATTTCTCTCTTCCTCCTTTTGGTCAAGAAGGCTTTCTCAGTCCACAATGCCGGGTTCCCATAAACCCCAGGAGTTCTGTCCCATGTTGCCAGGGAGATTTACACCCCTGGGAGTCATGGCCACATAGGGGGAAGGGAAGTGAGTTCGCATGCTGAGTTGACTTAGAGAGAGAGAGGCCATAATGAGCAACAAAAGAGGTTCTCTAGGGGTGATACTTAGACATAATTATAAGTAGGCTTAGCTTTTCCTTTTCAAGAGTAAATTTTTGAGGGCTCACCCTATTGATTTGGTTGTCTCCACTGCTTTCAAGAATATCAGAAATTCTCCAAATGGGGAAGTTTAATATTTCCTCCTTTCTTCCCAGTGCCCCTTGCAAATTCTTTTTTATTTTCTGCTCAAATTACTCTGGGATATATTAGGGCATCACACTAATCTGTACGAAACAACAGGATCTCTCACACCTTATTGAAGATTCCACGTGATTATGGTGTTCAAAAAAACTGACCATATAAATTGAGTTAGATAATATGTTACCCAAAATACAAATATCCCTTCCTGTGGTCTCACACAGCAGTTGATGTTTTAAAATATGGACCATATGATCCTTTACCTTGGTCCTATCCAAGTCAGCCTCATTCATATCTCTAGTTGAAGTTGGATCACTTTTTCAACTTTTTTTTTTAACAGTTGCTGTATGGGGTAACACTGACTTTAGGGCTCTAACTCAGAGTCTTATGTTTCACATACACATCTAAAGTTTCAGGGAACAACCAGGTTATACACATAGCTCAGTATCTCAGAATTTAGAAATAATAGTTCTGTTCCTGGATGCATGTGAGTGCTGTGAGAGCTTATTATCAAGGACCCTTTACAACAGGCACCAACCTGATAATCCATGCTCTCAACTTCAATTCTCTTTGTACATTGTAGTTGGTCCATATGAGTGAGGCATGATAATATTTGTCTTTTTGTTTCTGACATTTGTTAAATATTCTGTCCTTAATGTTCACTCATCTAGTTGCATGCCTCACAACTTCCTTCCTTCTTCTGGCTGCTCAGGTGTCTGTTGTATGTATACACCATTTTCTCTCTTCCTTCCTTTAGTCATCGTACCCTCCTTAGGCCATCTCCAAAACATTACAAATCGTGAACACTGCTGCCATCAACACCAGTGTGCAAATACCCATTCATATCCCCACTCTCAGTTCCTACTTAGCAGTGGGGTTGCAGAATCACGGCCACCCCACGCCTAGCCTCCTGTGGAACGACCACACTGCCCTCGGGAGGGGCTCTCAGCTTCCCTATCAACAGTGAAGAGTTACATCTCTTTCTCTACATTTTCTCTATCACCTGTTCCTCTTTGTTCATTTTTAAACCAGTTTTATTCATATATCATACAATCCAATCTAAGTAAATAGTCATAATCTATATGAGGGCCATAATTTATATGAAGGCATTTCCTTTTCTTCCACAAAGAATCCATACCCCTCCCCCGTCTTCCCCACCTGTTGACATTTAGTTTTGGCGTAATGCCTTTGTTACATTCAGTGGAAGCATACTGCAATGTTACTGTTGACTATAGACCCTAGTTTGCATTGATTGTATGGTTTCCTGTATACCATCCATTTTCAACACCTCGCAATGTTGACACTCATTTGTTCTCCTTCTTGCAAAATGTTTTTATATTTGTACATTTAATCACCATCATTGTCCACTCTAGGCTTTCCTAAGTTATACTGTTCTCAGTCTTCATCTTCTCTCTCCTTCTGGTTGCATATGTTCCCCCAGCTCTTCTGCCTCAACCATACTCACATTCAGCTTCATTCAGTGTGCTTATATTATTATGCTACCATCAGGTAGTATTGTGCTATCCATTTCTGAATTTTTACAATAAGTCCTGTTCCACAATTTCTATTCCTTCAGCACCAATTGCCCAATCTCTATTTTTGTCTTCTGAGAACTTGTGTTCTTAACTTTAATTCTCAAAGTTCACTCATTAATGTTAGTTCATATTAGTGAGACCATAGTGTAATTTGTCCTTTTGTTTATGGCTAACTTTACTCAGCATAATAACATCAAGTTTCATCCACATTCTTACATACTTCATAACTTCACTCTGTCTTATATCTGCATATTATTTCATTATATGTATATACCATAGTTTGTTTATCCTCTCGTCCGTTGATGGGCATTTGGGTTGTCTCCATCTCTTGACAATCGTAGATAATGCTGCTATGAACATCAGTGTACAAATATTGTTTGTAGCTTTGCCTTCAGTTCCTCTGAATATATACCTAGTAATCGGATTGCTGGATCATATGGCAATCATGCTTAGCTTCCTGAGGAACCGCCAAACTGCCTTACAGAGCAGTTGTACCATTTGACATTTCCACCAACAGTGGATAAGTATGCCAGATGTTACACATTTGTCCCAGGAGTTGAGTCTTGTGTTTATTTTGTTGAATTTGATTAGAACACACCTGTGTGCATTCTTTATTTTACCTAACAAATGTTCAGCCAAAGAATTGGTGACTCATGCTAATCTTTTGGCTTAAGTTTCTAGAGTTTTCCAAGTTCATGCTCCTCTCATCAGCCCTATGAGGTATGGGGTTTTTGCAACTGCAATTTTACAGATGAGGAAAGTGAAGATGAGACAAATTAAGTAGTTTACAAGATTCAAATGGAAAAGTTCGATAAATAGCAGATCCTGGTTTAAATCAAAGTTGGACCTTCTAATGAATGGTTACTATTCAGATATATTTTTACAAATAATACATAGAAGCAGTATTGACTTACCTAGGAAATCCATATGCAGAGAAACATAGTGAAGATACTTGTTTCTGCCTCTGTTCTTGCAGATATTCCCAACATTCCAATGTTGGCAAGTTTTAATTTCCAAATGACTCGTCAGATATTGGAGCTACTTCATTGTTTTTCCCTCATCCAATTGGTCTAAGTAAAACCCTTGGTGTCTCAAAAATTCATCTGTCAACGCTCCTAGAATTTTCCAGTTTTTACTAGATTGCACAGTTGTAATCATCCCTAGAGTCTCTCTGAAGTTACTATAAAACAGAAGATTTCTAGAATAATGTATTGCATGTTCAAGTGAATATGGACAAAAAGTTTAAGTCAGATGATCCAGAAGAATCAGTGAGATGACATTTTGATAATTTTTTTCTAAATACTACCTTAAATATAGGAATTGAAAGAATAAATGAATTAAATTTCTATATTTTAGATCATGATGCAATCTTGAAGGAAGGGAAAAATTCTCTTTTTGTACAATGTGACAACACATGATTGATCTCTTTAACAAATGGTGCTAAGAAAACTGGATGTTCATATATAAAGAAATGAATTTGGATCCCTACCCTACCTCACACCATATGCAAAAATTAACCCTAAATGGATCAAGGAAATAAACATAAGGGCTAAAGAAAGAAAAATTAACATGTGCGAAACCTTCAAAACCTTAGATTTCGTAATGATTTTTTTAAATATAAAACCAAAGGCAACAAAAGGAAAAATAGGTAAAATGGACTTCATCAAGATTAAAAACTTTTGTACATTAAAGGACACTGTCAAGAAACTGAAAAGACACCCTACAGAATGAGAAAAAATAGTTGCAAACCATGTATCTGATAGAGGTTTAATATCTACAATCCATAAAGAACTGCTACAATTTATCAACAACAAAAAAGGCAAAGAGCCCAATTAAAAAATGGGCAAAGGACTTGAATACACATCTTCCCAAAGATATATTAATCACCAAAACTTGAAAGATGATCAGCATTATTGTTAAGTGTGAATCAAAACCAGGGAACAACTTCACACCCATTAAGATCCATTAGGGTGGCTACTATTAAAACAGAAGAAAACAAAACATAAAAATAAGGATTGACTAGGATACAAAGAAATTGGAACACATACATTGTTTTGGGATTATAAAATGCTACAACCAATGTACAAATCAGTTGGGAAGTTCCTCCGAAAGTTCAAGATAGAATTACCATCTGAACTGGCAATCCCACTTTTTGGTATATAACCAAAAAGAACTGAAAGCTGAATCTCTGACAGATATTTGTATACTAATAATCATAGGAACATTATTCACAGTAGCGAAAAGTTAAAGGAAATCAAAGTGTCTATCAACAGAGGACTGGACAAACAATATGTGGTACACAAATGCAACAGGACATTATTCAGCTGTAAAAATAAACAAAGTTCTAAAACATGCTACAACATGAATGAACGTTGAAGATATGGTGAGTGAAATAAGCCAGATATAAAAAGACAAACATTGTATTATCTCACTCACATGAAATACCTAGAGTAAATAAATTCATACAGACATATAGATAACAGGTTTCCAGGGTCCCTAGGGGGTGAGGGAAGGAGGAGCTATTGTTTAATGGTGCAGAGTTTCTGTTTGAAATGATGAAAATGAATGGGTAATGATGATGGCAGCACAATATTGTGAATGCAGTTAATACCAATGAATTGTACACCTGAAAGTGGTTAAAACGGGAAATTTTGAGTTGGATATGTTACTGCGGTAAAAAGTTAAAAACAATTTACAATACAAAATTAGAAGACAAAGTTTATGGGTCATCTTATTCCTCTTATGGCCCATTAGGAAAACCCTAAAATAAGTTGGATGGAAAGTGGGCAATTATTTCAGTATCAATTTCACATTTCAACAACTGAAACACTATAGACAATATATACAGTATATATTTCATTTTACTTCAGAATTATTTTAGTTGCAGGACACACATTAAATGCTTAGAAGACAGGCTTAAGTGCTTGAGTGCAAAGGAAGACGTTTTATAATGAAATGTTGAAAAAATTAAGCCTAAAAATATATAATTATGTACTGATAATTGCACATTGCTTATCACTCCTAAACCAAAATACCTTTGCCTAATCTATAATATAACCAATTGAATTAAATTTTCCTTAATGACTATGGCAAAGAATAACCATTTCAAAATCATGGTTTGTGATATTCCTACTAGCCTTTGCTCGATCATGTGTCAAGAATTACAAAATCAAGTGATACTTAAAATGAGCTGATGCATTAACTAAAATGAGGCTGTATGAGGTCTTTTGGACATTTAGATAAAAATTATGGACTGTCAAATTAGATGACATTTTGATGGATGTTTTACTACCCCCATTTATTATAATTCTCAAAATATGAAATTATGTATCAGTATAGGATGCAGTCAATTAAAAGAAACATTTCCAGAAAAAAGATTTTATGAGGACAAATACTATCTTTTACTTGCTTGAAAGTTGTAAATTAAAAGTGACATAGCTAGAAATAAGATGTATTTACAACGGCCACTAGTCATGAATAACTGTATTCAATAGATAATTGGGAAACATTGAGAAGGGCATAAATGAAAAGCAAATTGACAAAAACTCAGACATCATTAAGAAAAAATACGATTGAGTGAACAAAATTAACTTTATTCAAACAACTAAATTATTCCTGCCAATGGATATTTTAACAGCCTTGATAATGGAGTAACTTTTATAGAAAATGCAACTACAGTATATCATGTTAAGTGGGCCAGTGCATGGCTCTTTAATACCAGTGAAAATATGCTATGTCAGACACACCGTGCTTAATTTGCGAAGGGTCTCAACACATCCACAGAAGAAAAAAAAAATGTGTTATATCCTTAAATCTCTCTAATCATCTATGTAGAAGAGTTTAAAGAACTAGAAACTTTCAGCTGTTTCCCATAGAATGAAATCACTGGGTCATGATGTTCCCAACAGAATGAAATCACTGGGTCATGATGCACAATGTAAAGCAAGACATTTCAAACGCAATAGGTTTGGACAGTAAATGCCAGAATCCTATTATACTAATTCTGCATAAAGCATGAATTATTAGTGAGGAACCTCTAATCACAATGATTGAACATCTTTAAATTTAGAGTGTACTCTATGGGTAAGATATATTTACTAGACAAATAAACATAAATACAAATTCAAAGTTCAATTGGATTAATAATAGAGAAATTTTCTTATACAAATATACCTATAGACAGATCATGACTTAAGTTGCCAAGAATTCCTGGAAACGTCATAAAAAAATAAACAAAATAATCATTTGTACAAACATTTTAGAGATGCTGTACTGTATAACTGTTGGAAAAGGATTGGAAAAAGTTTCATTATTTGCAGACATTTATCTACTATAAAAAGTAAGAATCAACTGAAAATCTATTAGAACTAAGGAAAAAAGGGCTCTTTGGTGCAATCAGTTATAAAATAAATGGTAACAAGATGGCAGAAAATTTAATTTCTTCTTCTCTGTAATTTACAGATAAAAAGAATGAGAAATAGAAATTTAAATACCATCTATAATTCTGAATCATACGTATCACCAAACACGATGAATATCAAATGCGCATGTGGGAAGACGTGAAGAATAAACACTTTGCACTACAGAACTCAAATAGTATTAAGCTGGCACAGCCTAAGAGGTAAATTCAACATTTTCTTAGTTGGCACAGTAAGAACATCAGTTCCTGGACCTCATTTGGCATCACCCAATAATATATTAAAAGACAAAAGATGAAGGCATCAGGGGCGGGCCGCGGTGGCTCAGCGGGCAAAGTGCTTGCCTGCTATGCCGGAGGACCTCGGTTCGATTCCCGGCCCCAGCCCATGTAACAAAAACAAAGAAACAAAATACAATAAAAAACAAGAAAATGTTTAAAGATGTTTCCCTTTCTTCCTTCCTTCCTTCCTTCTATCCTTCCTTCCTTCTCTCTGTCTTTCCTTTAAAAAAAAAAAAAAAAAAAAAGATGAAGGCATCAGGAAAGGGAAGTCAGATGGAGATCACTCACCCTCCCAAAAGCTGCAACTAAGAAAATGGAAAGTGTGACTGAATATATTGCTAAGAATTAATTCAATAGTCAAATATTTCAGTGCCGAGAAAATAGCTCAAGGCCACAAAAGAAAGTGAAACGAGAACTGGCAATGTTCAGGTAAAGAAGTGAGAGAGAAAGATGGATTATCACAGAAATTATTACATACTGGAAGCAGCCTAAAGAGGCTAACCAGTGCTGAAAACAACAGCAGAGGTGGAAAAGTAGATTTTGTCAGGTGAGTGTAGTGTTATGGAAATGATTCCAGTGTTACAAAGGCTTACAAAGAATAGGTATTTAAATACAGTTCCAGGGAGTCAGTGTTTAATATATGGCATTTCTCATGAAAGAGACTAGAAGACTTAAAGAGGAAAATTATCAAACATAATATTTTAAACCTTTCATCAAATACATGAATCAAAAATTTCTAAAAGATACATGGTATCCACAGATATGTTATCAGAGAATTACCAACGATGAAATATATGGTAGTGAAAATCCCAGAGAACAAAGAAAAAGCAAAAACTCTTTGCTTATCTATCTAGGCAAATGATGAGAAATTAGGCTGAACACAGGCTCCTGCCCACCATTTTCTTCTAGGAGAAAATAGAGAAATGCCTGCAAAATCCTTGGGGAATGAAAAGTGTGATCCACAATATTACAGCCTGCAAATATGACATTGGAGTTTCAAAGAATAAAGATAAAACTTTCAAATTGGCCATAAACTCTTCTAAAAGATGTAGTCAGTAAAAGAAGAAATGGAAAGAGAATATAGCAAGGGTAAGCTTAGTGAGGAAATTCTACTTAAATATGAGACATGTTAAGCATTGTGGAATTTACGGTTACAAACCAGATAAATTTTATAAACCACAATGAGTAAGAAATTCTATAACTAAACATGTAAAAAAGAGTGAAAAACAGGTGGTGAAATGCATTCTTCATGTCACCTTTGGGGGAAAGCTTCGACTCAGAGTTCTGCCCTTAGGCGGCATTAGAGAATGACCAGTGGACAGAACTATAGGAATGTCATGTATATGAGAACACCTTAATGCTTCTAATCTCAGACAACTGAAATTATTCAAATTTGAGAGGAAACCTATGAATGACATCAGTGTGGGGAAGCCTTCAGTTAATATTCTGATCATAGAAAGAATGGGAGAACTCCACTACCCCTTTGGAATATGACGAGATTTCAGCCATAGTTTTGACCTTCAAACACGCCAGAGAACTCACCTACTGAAGAAAAACTGAAGTCAACACGGTATTTGCTTTAATCATTAGTACTATTCCAGGTAAAATAAGAAACCTTAAACAGGAGGGAATCCATATGAATGTAGTAGCAAAGGTCTTTAGTTGGCCTAATGATATGAGGAAACTCACAGCATAATAATAACAGAAGACAAAAATCTTAATCTATGACTATGTAAACTAGCTAGAAAAATTACTTTCAGTTTTAATCTGC
Organism: Tamandua tetradactyla; assembly: GCF_023851605.1. Lineage (NCBI taxonomy): Eukaryota > Metazoa > Chordata > Mammalia > Pilosa > Myrmecophagidae > Tamandua > Tamandua tetradactyla. The sequence continues at coordinate 32,424,900 of NC_135339.1, forward strand.
TTTCAGTTAGTTAGGTCTATGCTTAAATGACCTACTGTCATTAAGGGTAATTAATTTCACCACTCATTTCAGAAAGGGAAGAGTTGGGGCCCTCTGCATCTCAAGGCTAAGATGTCAGATAGCGTATAGGATGGCAGTTGTATTTGAAGTTCAGACAAACAATGGATAACTCCTTAGTTTAATTATGTTCCAAATATTTCATAGGAGATTCTTACATTAAAAATAATAAGTTGTATTTAGCTGAAATTCATATTAACTGGGCATCCTTTATTTTCATTTTTGGAATCTAGCAACACTAAGCCTAGAGAAAGATTGCACTTCATAGCTTAATTTGATCAAGAACTTATTTTGTCGTCTTGCAGCTGAGTTTGGGTTACAGTGAGTTAGTGTCTGATGCACACTTATGAAATAAATATTGTGAAAAATGGGTCAGCCAGCTGCTCTGTGATGACAGAAAACAATCCCAAAATTTCGACAGCAAAAAGGAAAAAAGTGATTGAGAATTTTAAGTCTCTTAAGTGGTCCCAAGAGACTAGATATTTTTACCCATGCACAGGAGAATAAATGTCCTGACAGAGTTGACTTAAAGGGAGAGTAGGATCCAAAAATACAACCATTTTATGATTACATTTCAGGGGTAACACCTGTTCAATAAAATGGTTAGATTAGATAATGCATGGCCTATATGGGATCTCTTTCGATATACTAGAACTCATAGACTTAGACAAAGTGAGATAAGGAATCATATTTTCAGCTTTTTCCTTCTCTTGTGCTGCTGACCAGAAAGTGAAATATTTGGAAACACCAGGTAAATTTTTTACAATATGCATTTATATATTAAAATGTGAAAACAAATGTGTTTTAGAACTGGAGAAATATGGTCCAAATTTTTACATATTAGATTATATAGTCAGATATATATAGATAGATAGATATAAATGATATACAGATATACATATAGACATAGACATAGTCATGTTTATATCCACTTATTACATGAACATGGTTTAAGAATCAAGTAGTCCAGGATGTTTTAACTTAATCAGATGCTTGAAAATTTATCAGTCTCTTCCCTAAAACAGTTCTTCCATTACTTTTTAAAGAGCTTTATTTATGTAATTTAAATAACATTTCACCCATTCAATGATGAGGTCAGATAGATGTGCATACCCATATAAAAATAACAGAATCTCCAAATATAACATATCCATCAGTACAGAATAGTTCCATGAGCTGTTCTGTAGTCTATTATCTGAGATCCTGGCTGGTCACTGGTCACCTACCTGTTTTATTGGCACTATAGTTTTGCCTTTTCTTGAATTTCCTAGTGATATGATTATACAATAAGTAGTCTCTTGCCTCTGGGTTCTATCACTTAGCATTATGATTTTGAAAGCAACCCATGTGGCTTTTTGTTTAATAGGCATCAAATTGTATGTATAGACCACAGATAAAATTTGTTCTATACATACAATTTGATGCCTATCAAACAAAATATTAATATTTCATAATAATTCTAGCTATTATGAAATTGGCTGCTTTTTTTTTGAGTACAAGTTTTTGCATCACCATATGCTTTAATTTCTCTTGTGTAAATAAGTAGGCATGGGATTAGTTGGGTGCTTTGGTAAAAATTTATGAAACTATTCTCCAAAGTGGATTTTTTACATTTTACATGCTGACAGTATTGTTTGAGGACTCCAGTTAATCTACATCACCACCAACACTGGGCCCTGTCAGTATTTTTCATTACTGTTAGCAATTCCAGTGGGTATGTGGTGGTAAACTTGGTGTTTAATTCACATTTCCCTAAGAGGTTAAATATTTTTCATGTATTAATGACCATTCATTTATCTCTTTTCTTGCAGTGTTCCTCAAATATTTATGGGACTTTCAAATTATCGAGTTATAGGAATTCTTTATTCTGGATACAGGTGCTTGATTCAACATATACAAAATATTTGCAAATATTTACTCTCAGAAGTATTTCATCTTTTTGCTTAAGTGCCTTTTGTAGGGTAATGTTTTTAATTTAATGAAAACTAATTTATCACGTTTTACAGTTTGTGGGGTTTGTGCATTGAGAAATCTTTGCTTAATGCAAGTATTGCTCCTACTTTGTCTTCTGAGTATTGGTATTCTGTTAACCCTTATATTTATGTATATATCCTATTTGAGTCAATTTTTGTATATGCTGTGAGATAAGGGCCAAGTTTCATTTTTTTTTTCAAATGGACATACAATAGTCCCAGTAACGTTTGTTGAAAAGGTCATTCATTTCCCATTGAATCACTTTGGTGTCTTTGCCAAAAATCAGTTGATCATATGAACTTTAGTCAATTTCTAGATTCCACTCTGTTCTATTCATCAGCATGGTTATTTTTCTGTCATTTACAGGCTGTCATTAGCAGCAAGTCTTGAACTCGAGTAGTATAAGTCCTCTGGGATTTATTTTTTTATTATTATTTTAGATTCTCTAAGCCCTTTATAAATTTTGGGGTTCATATAAATTTTGGAATCAACTTGTCAATCCCAACAAAAAAGCCTATCACAGTTCACTGGGATTTCCTCATTCTATTTATAAATTTTTGAAGAATTGCTTTAACAATATTGAGTTTTCAAATCCATGAACATAGAACACATTTACATTTATTTAACTTTTCTTTAATTTAGCTCATTAATCTTTAATAGTTTTCAGTGTATAAGTTTTTCCATATACTTCATTTAATTTGTTCTAAGTACTTCATAATTAGAATGTTATTGAAATGATATTTTCAATTTCTAATTGTTCATTGTAGTATAGAGAAATAGTTTTTTTAAATATTTAAATCATATCCTACACTGAGCTCTTCTCCATTGCTTGTTATATTAGCCTTTAGAGGATTCTCAGAATTTTTCAATTGATAACCATATCTTCTGAGAAGAAAGATTTTTACTTCTTTTTTCAAACTAGAAGCATTTTTTTCTTGCCTTATTGCCCTGATTAGGCTCTCTAGCAAAAATGCAAACTTGAATTAGTGAGAGCTTATGCTTTTGTCTTCATCTTTGTGAGAGTATATTTAGTTTTACCTTAAAATATTAAAATAGCTTTATCATGAATGAATATTGGATTTTGTCAAAGAAAAATCTCTGCATTTATTTATATGATCCTATGATTTTTCTTGCAGAGTCTGTTCCTGTAATGACAATGTTTGATTTTCAAATATTAAACCAACATTTCATTCTTGGAATAACCACACTGTGCTATAACATGTAATCATATTTAAATATTGTTGGATTCAATTTGCAATACTTTACAGAATTTTTAAGGCTATATTCATGGGGGTAATGACCTTTGGTTTTCAACTAAATTCTTTCTGGTTTTACTGTCAAGCTATGGATGGAATAGGAAAATGTGTTAGGATGTGTTCCCTCATCTGACTACCCAAATAGTTTGTGTGTTTGTACAGAGCCTGTTTTATTTTGTTTTCTTTTGTTTTGTTTTTTTTGGTAGAACCAACAGGAAAAACATTCCAGCTTAGAGGTTTCATTTCAGGGAAAGATGTTTTTACTACAAAATGAATATATTTGACAATCTATACTACAGATTTGTCCTTTAAAGACACTTGGTAGTTAGTGTTTTTCACTACATTTTCCCATAACTCCCAAGTTAACAAATATTTTAGTTAATATTTGAATTAATATTTGCTTCTTTTTTCATAGTATCTGTAGTATCTCTAATAGTTTCATTTATTTAATTCCTGATATGGATAATTTCAATTTTATTTCTTATATTAAACCATTAAACTGGCTGGAAGGACATAGGCAAAATCTATGACACAATTGCTTTGACCCCTAGATCTAATCCTTAAAGTTGTGACCTCGTACAATCTACTTAGAGCTTCGCTCATCTTTTTTCAACAGTTAAAAAAGAAAAGAATAAGATTACCTAATTCAAAGAGCTTGATGTGAGATTCAAATGAGATTATCTATACATACTGTTTAAAAAAATACTTGACAGAAAGACACGCAATACTTAATTGATGCTTTTATATTAAGTATACATTCCATAATCCTTTGCTGGAAATTTTTAAATTGTATTTTATTGTTATTATTATCATTATTAAAATTGAAAAAGCAGATAATAAATTTCACATGTCTAAAATTTCCAATATATTAATGTGCTTACATACATGTATGCAGACACATATTACATTAGACAGATACACATTACATTAGACAGGTCATTAGGTATATGAAAGTAGGAAGACAAGAGCATAAGTAAGCCAGCAAGGAAGAAAACAGCCAAAACATTATATTGACTCTAGGTGTTAATTTTTATTTCAGATTTGGGCATTTTTAATATGCCACATTTTCTTAGGTGAACAGATATTATGCTTTTAGTAAGAAAAACATATGAAGTAGATATTTTTAAAATATCTTATTCCTATCTATTAGCTAACAAGTCAACCTACTATAAAGTATATGGACATACAGGAAACCTCTAGATCAGAGACAAAGCATATAATACTGACTACAAAAGCAGCTGCCGGAGGAGCATTGCAGTGCTGTCCTTGAGCCCCAATCCCCAATTCCTAAGTGTGGTATGGTAAAGACCAACTGGTCCTCACACAGTTCAGGGGAGTTACAGGCATTATATAGGGCCACTGGCAAACCTGTCCAAATCTGCCCATCTTCCTCTCCAGGCAAAGGGAAACGATTATTACCCTGGAATGTAAATGTCAATGTGGAAGGATGTCTCCACATGTAAAATGAAGTCACTCTTTTTATCTTTACTTATCCAGGCCTGCAAATAAATGCACACCAAAAAGATTCCCTCTCCCTTTATTTCCAAGGCTGAATGTTTGTACAAACATTCCTGAAAAGAAAGCTCCAGAGCACATTATCAGCTAATACCAGTCTTGTAGAAATGCCACAATTCATGAAGAATGCCTCTCAAATGTCCAATTTTGCAGGCCTATTTTTCTTTCCATTATCATTGTATTTCTATAGATATGCATTTTTAAAATTAGTTGATAAATTATAGGAAAACAACTTTACAACATTTGCTTCTTGTTTAAATTGAAGGAAACCAATGGCAGAAACAGCACCTGAAAACTCTGTTCCATGACACATGGCCCATATAATTGGGAGTGGATAATCACCCTGAGCATCCAAGTGATTGGAAAAGACTTGAGGTGACCCCAAGTTTAGCAGTGCGTATATTTTCATTGTACCAATTTTTGGTGATTTCTAGAGTAAGTGCCTGAAGCAAGCACCACTAGAATCACATTCTTCAGGTAACTGATATGTATTTCAGAATCACTACTGTATCTGCCAGTTCTCTGGAAATGATTAGAAATGACATAAATCAAGAAGTAGGATATTGGATCTTGTAAACACTAGAAACAGGCTTGACTTTTGCTTGCACAATCACTGTTAATCAGTGTTATTCATACCTATTCCCAATTTAAACATGAGCAGTGTGACACAGGCATATGCCCTACAAAATAAATAAGCATGGCTGTATGTCAATGAGACTTTATTTAAATTTGAATATCTATAATTTTCTCACATGAAATCTTTTTTTGATTTTTTAAAAAACCCTTTCAATTGTAAAAAAAAAAAAATTAACTTGCCAGGCAAACAAAAACAAGTGCCAGGCCAACTTTGACCCATGGGTCATGCTCTGAATCAAAGATAATCAAAAGTAATCTATTTCCTCCTTACCAGTTTCATTTTCAAAAACAGAATGTGAAACAATTTTGGTCAATGACATATGAGGGCAAAACTTCTGGGGATTGAGGAGTTGGGGAACATTTTTTCAAAAAGTCAGAAGAAAGGAATTATTTTTCTTATTCTAAATCTTTGAATAATGTATGAAAATGTTATAAATAAGTCTGATGCAAAAATGTCAGTTTGTTGAGAAGAAAAAAGTGGCAATATGGAGAAAAATATCAGAATCTATGGTGGAGCTGCTGAATTTGTACAACTGGGACTGCCCACCTTTTGAAATATTTTTATGAAATTTCATATGTTTTAAGAAGTATTTATTGAATGCATGCCATGTGGAAGACACTGTCCCAGTAGCCGAGGAGTGGGGGACACTGAATAAAGAAGACAGAACACTTGCTGTCATGAATTTTACATTCAAGTGTTAGGGTGATAAAATCAGTAACATGTAAATATCTAAATAGATGGATGGGTGAATATGCAATATGTCCGGTGGAAATGACTGCCTTGAAGAAAAATTAAGAACAGTAGTCCTAGTAAAGTCCATTCTCAATAGGGTGATCAGGAAAGACCTCTCTGATAGGACTCATTTCAGCAGAGACCTGAATGAAGTGAGCTAGCCATGCAGAAATCTGGAGAATTCTAGGCAGAGATGAGAGTAAATACAAAGGCCATTTTGGAGCATGATTGTTGTATTTAGAAATAGCCAAGAAGGCAGAGGGTCTGGAGTGAGCAATTGTGAAGGTTAAAACCAAAGATAGGTGAGAGGGGTTAGAGATCACGTCAGGTAGGACCTGTGGGTCTTGATCAGGGCCACATCATATCACTTTTATTCTACATGCAATAGGGAGTCACCACAACGTTTAAGCAGAAGGATCATCATTGGGCTTACATTTTCCATGGAATATACTGAATGTGTGAAAAGTAGACTGTGAGGTAGAAGACGACCAAGAGGGAGAATGTTCAGGAACCTTATGTCACTCTCCAGGTGAGGGATGACAAGCAAAACTGAACAATGTGTGATGTTTACTCATACTGAACCCTTTCTGACATTTTTAATTTAATGTACATATTCTCCGCATCTGTCCTATGCTCCATCTATGGGGGGAGCACAGAGACGAAAAATTAATATATTTTCTTTTAAGGAGCATTAAGCCTAATGAAAAAGAAATGCAATGTATAGAGAATGAACAAATTTCAAAATAAATGTATCAGTTGCTAAAGACTTCAGTAGAGAACGTGGGGGGGGTGGGGGTGGATTTAGTTCCAGATCTGAAATTCTGGGAATTGCTGAAGAGCTTCTATAGAAGAATGAAAACAGTGACAAAAGTAAAAAATTGAAACTCAAAACTCAAAAGCCCAAACACCAGCAGAAGCAGCTGCAAAAAGAAACCTGAAAATAATGAATTAGTGCTATTAGTCTATTACCTGAACGTCTCTCTTTCTCCCACTGCATCCTTGTCTTCAGTACCTGATTTTTCTCCCTGAATTTCAGTATATATTTACAGCTGATTTAGATATTTGATTTTTTCAATAAGTTTCTCAAAACTAGCCCAGTCAAAATAATTATCAGAGATGTTTGTTAAATAGAAACTATTGGACCCAGTCAGGATGGAGTCTTGGTGAGTCTGGTATGAGGACCAGAGGTCTGGATTTGTGAAGTGTCCCAGGTGATTCTAATAATAATCAGGCAAGTCTGGCAACAAATTCCCCCACCTCAAATTGTATTTATTGTACGTACAAATTACAATATGGGCTGGGCCCAAAGTTCTTACAGGCTACTAAGTGGTGCTAATTCATATGACCAGGAAAATACTAGGACTGTAAAGGATTTAAAGAAAAAGTCTATAATTAACAAAGGATATGAGACAATGTGTACCACTTAATTATATTATAAATATCTGTTGCCGGTCCAAATGTTTCTTATTATTTCTGAAACATTAATGTTACCTCCAAAAGCATGAAATTGATAGTCTGAGATCTCAATTCTGGCTCTAACCTTCCAAAATCCTAATGCTGTCTGTGGTCCCTTGTTCTTTCTTTTATAAGTCATAAATTACTTTTGAGAAACTATATTCTTCTTACAAATTTTCAGGTTATTTAAAAATTATCATAAAATTATATGATTGCAAGGGATATACAATTTTGTCCATCCTAAATAGTGACAATTTTGCATAAAATGGTTACATTGCTCTTTTAAGAATATTCACTAGAATATGACTACTATAGTTATTTGAGACATGTAATGATTAAAATTAATTAATGAACATTTACCTAACCATTGAAAATTTTGAATTTTCTGTCTCTCCACTTGAAATGACCATTCCTATTCTCTATCTCCCACAGAATTTTATCTTAATGTATTGTATGTCAGGCACGAATGGCTTTCCTTGATATCTCAGCATATTTCAATGCAAATGAAAGTATATTAAAATTGTATTTTAAAAATTTCTTAACTCAAAACTTCATGTTAAATTTCTTTTGAATTAAGCTATTATGACTCAGCAAAGAGGTATTTTACAAATTTCCATAAATGGTTTTAAAACATAGGAAATACTTTGTAAATGCACCACTTCAAGTGATGGAATAAGATGGAAGGTGAAAAAAAGAAATAATATCATCAATCTCTTTCAGTGCCTGTTTTTCTTTTTATGGGAGAAGAGCAATTGGTGAAGGAGAAACGGGAAAGGCAATGCACTTTATAACCAATATCTATTTTTACAAAAAGAACACGATAGGACTTCCCGTTCTAGCACCAAGATGTAAAGAACTGGAAAGCCATCACTATCAATCTTATAAGTAAAAGCTAAGCAAACTTCAAACCAATCCAATCTTTAGTTGGATCCATCAGAGATCTAAAGATACAGGACAAAATACCACCAAAAAATCTAGATAAAGAGAGCAATACAGGTGGGGCCTGTTGTTCTGAGGCTCACCATGACCCACAAGTCGAGGTTAGAACCTGGCCAAGGAGCAGCCAGTCTGTCCTGCTTTGGGAAACAGGAGGAACTTTTGGGAATGGAAACAGATTTTGGCCTCGGTCTGCTGGGGCATGACAGGAAGGGGTTCCTGGGAGAGTTTGGTGGTTTTGGGGGGTGGGTGAGGGACAGCAGAAAGGTTTTGAGGATGACAGATCCTGAGGAAAAGGAGCAATACAACGAGAAACAGAAGCTCCAGGAATCTGCTGTGCCCAGTAGGTGAAGGAACCAGCAGCCAGCTTGGGGAGAGGTAGTATAGATGCTAATAGGAGATGGCCACAATCACCTGCCTGCAGAAGGCCTACCTACATCTACTGGGGCTGAGTAGGAGCACAATTGCTTGATACCACAGCCCTGTCCTGCCCCCACTCCAGCTCCTCTTGTCCCCTTCCAAAAAGGTTCTAGACCAGTGCAAAAAAAAAAAAGAGTGAGAGAGAAAGAGAGCAATACATGGAGATACAACTAAGTATACTTACCTGGAGCAGAACCCACTGGGGTCATGAACTGGGAAGAACACTTAAATGGACATTTTGATGAACTGCTGGAGGGTGTGCTTGAACTATAGCGGGGCTTCATTCATGGGGTGTCTCCAAATTTTTGTGGGCTTTACTTCCAGGAACCTGGGAAGGTTCACACAATGAAGATTTGACAAGGATACCCTCATGAATCTAGTAGAGGTAGGAGAGAGTTAACTATTGTGAAATATACCCAGAGCATTCTCCATACTGAAGGTCTACTCCTAAGGGGAAAAGAAATATTCAGGGACTTATCTCAGTTGGTGGAAGGGCACCTTCCCATTCCAGACTAATTTAGTCTGTTTCACCTAAAGGTAGAAAAATACAAAGTCAACCAGAGCCAGGGCTTTGAAGAAATAGACTAGGAATGGAGTAACACTTAGGCTTCCTAAGTGTGAAGACAAAGATTAAGTGGGAAGATTGAAGAACTTTCCCTTTACTTCACATACCTTGCCACAACATCAACAAAGCTCCAATATAATAACAGTGGATTATAGTTGTGGGAGCTACAAGGCAGTCTTCTGTAGATGCCAACTGGGGGAAGTCCAGAGCCACAGGGAAAACAGAAACAATGACATTAGAACAATTTGAAGGCTTTGGCATGTTAGGTACCAAAAACTTACACATACCCTAACTACTTGTCTGTTTAACATAAATACTCACACTAAAAGTTTGTTTTTACCTCAACACCTTTTACCCAATTTGATCTTCTAGCTTTACACCAAAAATCATAAGGCATGCCAAAAGGGAAAGGAAAACCACAGTCAGAAAAGACAAAGCAAGCATTAGAAGCAGACTCACATATAGCACAGATGTTGAAACTATGGGACAGGGAATTTAAATAAGTGTGATTAATACATTAATAACTAATAAAAATGGGCTACATGTTCGAAAAGATGGGTAATGCGAGCAGAGATGAAACACTCAAGAAATAAGAGGAAAGGCTATAAATTAAAAACGACAAAATTACCATAGACATGAAGAATTCTTTTCATAGGCCCATCGGTAGAACCACAAAGGAAAGAATATGTGAGATTGAAGATAAGTCAATAAAAACTTCCCAAATTGAAATGTAGAGTAAAACCAAGATGACAATAACAGACTAGAACATCTAAGACATTGTGTGACAGTGTCAGGGGTCTAATATATAAAGGAAATAGTGGAAGGAAAAGAAAGAAAATATGGAGAATAAATATTTGAAGTAATGACTGAGCTCTTTCCTAAAATAACAACAGACAACAAATCTCCATGCCAGAAGCTAACAGAACACCAAACACAAATAACAAAAAGAAAACAAACCTCTGCATATCATATGCACACTGTAGAAAATTTTTAAAAAAAGAGAAATTATTGAGAGAAGCCATGGGGCGGCAAGGATCTTACCTGTAGGGAACAAGGATTAGAATTACAGCAGACTTCTTATCAGAAAACATGCAAAGAAGAGAGTGATGAAATAATTGTTGTAAGGAAAAAAGTAGAGCATAGAAGTCCATATCCAGTAAAATTATCTTTCAAAAGTGAAGGAAAAATAAATACCTTATCAGGTATAAATTTAAGTTTCTGACATATTTTCCTTCCTTCTGAAGATGTCTTTCTAACATTCTTACATAGCAGATCCACTGGAAATACAAAAACTGAGGAAATTCATTTCCAGTGGACCTGCTATGTAAGAATGTTAGAAAGACATCTTCAGAAGGAAGGAAAATATGTCAGAAACTTGAATCTACATAAAGAAAGGAAGAGTATCAGAGAAGGCATAAATGAAGGCAGAAACACTATTTTGTTTTTCTTATTCTTAACATATTTAAAAATAATTTTAAAGCAATTATGGTAGTAATGTATTTGTGACTGCAGAATATGTAGAAATGAAATGAATGACAGCTATGCCACAAGGGACAGGATGAAGGAATTGGGAATAATATGTTAAATGCTATAATATATAACAATTAATAATATAAGTTACCTGCACTACTGTAAAGTGATAGAGTGTTATTTGAAGTTGGACTTGAAATATTAAAATTAAAAATGTATGTTACTAATTCTAGAACTACACACATGCAAAGAAAAGCATAACATGATATGCTAAGAGACAAGATAAAATTGAATCATATAAAATACTCACTTGTAACCAGAGAAGCCAGAAAAGAGAGGAAGAGCAGGAAAAAAAAAATAAGTGCAATGTGCAATGAAGAGGAAACAGTTACAAACATGGAAAATATTAATACAACTATAGCAATATTTACTTCAAATCTGAATGGCTTAAATTCATCAATTAAATCACAGAGGTTGTCAGAGTATATCTGACTATATGATGTATACAAGAAATTTCCACCTTAAATAGTAAGACTCAGATTGCAAAGTAAAGGGATAGAGAATCACACAACGCTAACACTAATCAAAAAGGAAACTGACATAGCTATATTAATTCCAGAAGACATCAGAACGAGGGCAAGTATCAGGGATAAGGAGGGGCATAACATAGTGAGAATGGAGTCAATTGTCCAAGAAGACCTAAGAATCCTGAATGTGCATATGACTAAAAAAGGGACATTAAAAAAAAAACAAAACTATAAAACTCCTTGACTACAACATAGGAGAAAATCTTTATCAAATCGGGTTTGGTGATAAAGATACAATAATAAATCACAACTAATGAAAGAATTCATTGATAAATTGGATTTTATTCATAGTGAAACTTCTACTCTGTGTTAGAAACCATTAAAAGGACTGAAAAATAAGCTACAGAGGTGGAGACAATTTTGCAAAACACATATCTGATAAAGGAACTATGTCTAAAATATGCAGATACCTAAAACTCGCCAGTAAGAAAATGAACAAACCAACTGTTTGTTCATTTGTTGTGGGCAAAAGTCTGGAAGCTACCTCACCAAAGAAGATACACAGATGGCAAAATAAGCATGTGAAAAGGTTCTTAATATCATTTTTAAATATCATTTTTATTAGAAAAATGCAAGTTAAAAGCAACAATGATACCACTACACACCCATTAGAATGGTTCAATTCTAAGAACACCATGACAGTATCATCAGAGACAAGAAAGGAGAACAATAGCAATTCTCTTTCCTTGATAGTGAGAACGCTCAATAGTACAGGCACTTTGAAAGTGTCTTCCAAAGATGGCAATTTCTTACAAAGCTAAATATCATCTTACCATATGATGCAGCGCTTATACTCTTAGATATTTATTCATCTGTTTTGAAAAGTTAAATTGACATGAAAACCTGAAAGAAAAGTATTTACGTAGTTTTAGTCCTAATTGCCAAACCTGGAAGCAACCAACATGTTCTTCAGCCGGTAAATAAATGAACTGTGATACATCTATACAATGGAATACTATTCAGCAATAAAAAGAAATGAATTTTCACACCACAAAATGATGTGAATGAATCTTAAATGCATATTCCTAGCTTATAGAAGTTCATTTGCAAAGCCTACATACTGCATGTTACAATAATATGACATTCCAGAAAAAAAAAAATAAAGATAGTAAACATATTTGAGGTTGCTAGAGCTCAGGAGTGGTGGTCAATAAGTGAATCCTATGGGATTTTTAGGATTGAGAAACTCTTTTGCACAATACTATAATTTTGAAACATGCCATCATGCATTTGTCAAAATCGATTAAACTTTCTATGAAAAATAGTACGTAAATTAAGAAAATAATTAATGAGGTTAGATATCTAAAGATGGATTGCAGTCTGTGACATAAGAATCTAATTGTATTACAAATGTATGAATGGACCTTACTGAAGGGAGTGGGGGAAAAGGTGCTGACCCAAGTAGCAATTAGTGGAGTCGGTAAAACTAAAGGTAAATGGGACTGCATATAAGCACTAAATGATAAACCAGTCGATAAATTGCATCCCAAGCAGGCATAGGTTAATGATTTTGCTACTGGCATTATGTATACTGGAACTGAATGATGAAGTAAATGCATGGAAAATGGTAGGAGTTGGGCTCCTCACTGTTGGAATGGGAATTTACAGATAAGCAAGGGTAGTAGAGGAGAATGACTCATGTGTAAAAGATCTGTGTGGCTGACATTAGTATAATATCATATTTACATTAATATAGCCCCAGATGGGTACACTTAAATATCTATAAACGTCTATATATAAGGGTTACTGCACACACACTTATTTCCTTGCTGTGTCAGCTGAGGGGGCCTAAAATAAATGGCACCTCAGTAGCAATGAGCACCTATCATGCAGATCTTGGTTTCTAATACCATTCTTCAATATCAGGAACCAGGGCTCCCTGGAGAAATGAATGACTCTAGGTCTGGGGCAAAAAAAAAAAAAAATGTACAAAATGAGCTAGTACATTTCGTAGTGCCCACAAATAAGAAAGTGCTGAACACAAAATGACACAAAGTATGTTTGTAGGGGTACGTTAAAGGGACACAGGAGCCAACTGAAAGAGCTTTCAAAGACTAAAGCTGAAAATTTTGAGCAACAAATAAAGCAGTATTGACTTATAACCCAAAGTATAAAACAAACATCAATGGATCCATATGTTATGGATAAACAAAATCAATAGTCTGGGCTATGAGTAGTAACTTCCTTACAAAGAATACAGTATAGAAAAGGGGATTAAAGAGGAGCTTTGAGGTGTTGAAACCTGCAAAACAGTAACTTAGGCATGTGATCAAGTTCAACATAAAAGACGATGTCTGGTTGAGAATAGTACCTCACAAGTCTCATCACATCATATGAAGTGCACACCTATGGGCCTCAAAAGAGGTGGGCCAAAGGAGACCTGGAGAACACAGGGGAGAATGTAGGGAAAAGCATCTAAGTTTGAAAGAAAACCTTGTTATCAAGTGTCTTCACATAAAATATAAATGTGTTTTCAAAGGCTGCCCTTTCTGTCTTTTGATCACCTTTGGGTTGTATCCTCAGCATAAAGACAAAAAAAAAAAAAAAAATTCTGAGACTAAAATCAACTCTCAGGCTATCAGATTAATGTGTGTTGAAGGTGTGTAATATTTCCACATGTGATTTATAATTATGAGAAATTGCTTCCTCTCTTCCAACAAGATTGATATTAAAGGTACCTTTTTCACAATTCTTAAAATGTGTTGAAAAAAAATGTGTTGGGAAAATCTTGCTTATATAACACTTGAACAATTTATTTAAATATATTGTCTGATTACAGAAAAAGACATTTTAGTATTCTAACTAACGTCCTTCACACTGGAAACAATATCTCAAATACGCTACATTAATGTTTTATTTGCGAAATGCATCTTGACCAGCTTGCAATGTAAAGACACCCAAAGGTGTCCAATGATCTCGTGTAGAAATGTTGCTGATTTCTCTTTCCAGATTTCTGAGCAGCTGACAGAAGAGGGAAACGGTTTATACTACTTTAAAACCCCTTGGTGATCGGAAATGAGTGCTTTGCTGCTCTTGTCATTGGAACAAGCAGTTTTAGAGTCATTTGGGGCTTCACATCAACACATTTGACAACAAATTGCTGGACAGAAATTCCCAGCAGTGTTACTCCTGAACTTTTCCAAGGTTGCCCTAGGCTGTAGCCCAGTTTCTCAGCATTCGACAGGTAGAAACCTTACCAGTATTGACATTTGTGATGGCATCATTTATTTATGTGAAATGAGGACCGATTTCTCACTTAAGATTGCACACATGAAATGAGCAAGGGGAATGCTACATTCTTCCTGTAAATGGAATGACACCACAGGTGTGAGGTGCTCTGTACTTATAAAGGCAAAAGAATGGTTTTATGGAATTGCATCTCTGTATGCTTACTTTGCATGGCATATCTCTAAGCAGCTGTCCAATGAACTACACTATGTGAACAACGAGTTTAAGGAGAGCTGGTCTAGAAAATGGGAAGTGGAAAACGTAGCTTGTAAAAAAAAAAAAAAAGACATGTACTTCTTCCTTTTCAAGTACTCCAATTTCATTGTAGAAACACTTAAAAAAATAGCCATTCAATTGGGTTAGTGGAAAGACATTACTGAAATGGTTTTAAGTTAACGTGAAATAGTATTGCCAATAGGAAAACCTCTCCGGTGTGCTCTCCTAATTCTTAAGTAGCTCAACAACCTCATAAATCACCTTGCTGCAATGCTCATCCAACCTGCACATCACGCAAAGATGGAGGAAGAAGAAATCAGTTAAATGAGTGAAGTAAGAACTAACATATCTTTTTCAACTACAATGATGAGCTGAATTTAACAGGACAAAATGTGAAGGTTATACATATTGAATCACTTATCTTGGTTGAAAAAATTCTACTCTCTGAATTTCATGTAGATGGGGAACATTCCAGCCTAGCACAACTGTTAGTAGCTAATATTTATTGATTAAATAGGGATGAAGCACTGTGCAAAGATATTTGTAAGTTTTCTTCATTTATTCCTAAAAACAAAGTTGTGGGACAAGTCATTCAGATTAATAAATCTATTTTGAGGGTCTCCATCTTGGCAACAGAAAATTTATCTCATTTAAATTTATAGAGATTATTAACCTAGTAAGCTACCCCCCCAATTTAGCATTGACATGTCAGTTTTTTTAATTTTTAATTTTAATTCTATAAAAAAGAAACCTCTAGTATGCCTCCTTAAAGAATTTTTTTGTAGGAAATTTTTATATAAAAAATGCTTGTTATATTTTTTTCAATAATACTAGCAACAATAACGCTGGCAAAAGTTTATTAGATTTTTAATTGTCAGTTCAGTAGGTGAGTTGTTAGTAAGGAAAGTTCTTAAATTCTTTAATGTTTATATGAAATTGTTTGAACATTTTATTATGAATGCATATTTCTTCTTGGAAGGGTTCTGTCATGTCCAGGTTTGGAATCATACTACTTGATTATTTATCATTCTATGGAATAATTATTCCTCACCATTTTTTCCTTACTTTGCTCTCAGGGCCTTTTAAACTTTAAAAATATTTTCCACGTAAGAAATTTTTTTATTCTTTTAAACTTTTCATGCCTTCTAGTGGATATAAAAAGTTTATGCTGATTTGAATACCAAGTGTTCTCTTTATTTATATACGCGTATTTATTATATATATATATATATATATATATATATATATATCATTACACTGCATATGTATATTTTTCATGAGATTAACTATAAATTAAAACCCACATTTATGTTACATTGTCCTCCTGAAAAACAAAATTTACCTGGCAGTTTCTTTAGCCCTCACCCTCATCTACTATTCACTGCTTTGTTAGTATTCTGTAAGATTTTACTTCTGGACATAATGAGCACAACTCATTCAGAAAGTACTTTATGACTTCAAGTTTGGAAAATGTGCACTCACCCAGTGGGAGTATTTTCCTAAGGGACTGCTGTCAGTGCCTGTTGCAGCAGGTGGGTGATAAAAACACAGCAATGGTTAGCTCAATCCTGGGGAGAAGAATCCTGTGCTATTGTGCCCACTCACAGCCTCCATCATCCATGCCACCACGGCCACCCCTTTCATGAGAAATGATGGTGTTCTGAAATGATGGTGCATCCTCCAGGGTGATCTCCAAATGAGACTATAGTGTGGCAGTACTTCAATTACAGATGACACCAACATATTGTGTCATCCGTCTGTGAACTAGACGTGAAATAGGTTTCCTTGGTCAGCCATGTTGCCATAGATACAAGTAGTTGGAGAATTTTCAGTGCAAACTGAAAGGCTGAACCATTTTTAACAAACAATGAAGGACTACAGCTTTCAAGCGTACACCTGACTCTGTGTTCTTCGAAATATCCTGCTCAGTGTGAAAAGCATTGAGTGCATAGTGCCTTGTAGTCAGGATCTCAGACCCTACTTCAACTTAGTTGCATAACAGAAACTTTACTTTTTGTTCTTGCTTGAAGGAAAAGTACTTTTCTGCTGCAAAAGACGTAGGTTCCAGAACCTTAGACATATGCTCTGGGATTTTCTCATTGCGGGTTACTGAAAATGTGACACAGTATTCTTATCTACAGTGACTACTTCTAGCACTGTTATATCTGCTGGATCATGTGCCCTGAGGAACAATCTGCCATGACACTCTTGTTTATTCCTGACTTAATAGTGGAATATTTCTGAATTGGCAATGAAAATGTCAGAAAATTTTCCTACTCAGAATACAGAATCTTCAAATTCCCAAGGGGTACACCCAGTCTATGTCTTTTTCTAAGTGGTAGGTGGTGAAACTTTATGACTCAGTGGTATTGCCATGCCAGGATGCTCTATGCGGCTCGATGTCTAAACATTTTAGCCAGATAGCAGAACCCTGAAATTTCATGGAGTCCATCTCCCATCCTCTGATACAGACGTCTTGCTTGAGTGTCTAGGGTAGTTGATATTTTATTATTAACAGGTTGAATTATAATATATATATATATATATATATATATATAATTGCCAATTGGATTTCCTGGGACTTTAATTTTTCTCCCAGGATTTCTAAAGCAGCAAGCAAAAACCAATAATCTCCACACTCTTTATAATAATTATTATACCTATACTGTTTAAGTGCTACAAAACTTACTTGCCACACACGTTAGAGTGATGCTATCACAGGCCAGGCGCGATGACCACCCTCATTTATCTATTAACATAAGGGACATCATTGCCATCTGAATGTCAAATGATACATTACCTGAGTCCCATTCTAAGATTCAGTTTTCTACTTATATTTATGGTTCAAAAAAATCTCTCTAGAAACAGTCCCCAAGATAAAGTCTTGTGAGCTGTTCATTGACCATGAAATAATCCTGGGGAGTCAAAGTCCACAGTAGCTGAATAAAACAGAAGAAAATCCAATATAGAATGCATTATTCATAGGGCCCTAAAGGATCATGTGGAATGCTTCTCAGAACTACTTACCTGAGGAATTCAAAGGGCCAATATCTATTTCTTAGTCGCCATCCTCTACTACTCAAGGCTAGCACCATGGGTATGGGCATCCCCATCTTTCTGGGTTGCACATGAGTGGGGCTCTAGTGGGTTGCCCCAGGCATACCAGGCTACAGCAACAAAGAAGCCCTGAGCAGAGGAATACGTCATGGTACATCTCAGGGCAAGGCATTATCCAGTTGACCTTGTGCAAAGCTGGGGTAGAAGTCTGATAATCATGGCTTTCTGCCACTCTGATTGGTATAGGAATTGGGGTAAAGAGAAATTTCAACAGCAAAAAAGATACTTTTTAAATTAACTTCCAGACTTCTCAACTTACTCCATGTCTCATGATTTTATTAGTAATATAAATCTTTAGAAGATTTCTTAAGTTTTAATTCATCATAAATTAACTTTGAGGAGCCTATCCTATCTAATCTGCTTTTAACTGACTCCATCATGGCTTTTATTTCTTAAGCCATATTTTATTCTACTTTTCATCTTTATCTCAGATCATTCCATACTTATGATCACTTCTGAACATTTAGGTACAAAGGTGAAGTAGCTTAAATTTTATTAAGAACTTAAGTCAGAAAATTTCTGAAAGTTTCTGCATTATAGTCTTTGATTTATATGAGGGTTTTCCTCCTTTTGCATTACAGCATTTTTTCTTAATTCCAATTTCTCACATTTACTTATTCTTAGGTGGATGATCTTATAGGAAATGATCTCTTTGGCTACTACTGGCTTGTAGAAAGTAAAAATTTGTATTTGAGTTGGTTGCATGCCACTTCCTAATTTCTCCTGATCCAGATACAAGGGGGAATTGAGGACGGCAAAAGTATATACATATTTGTAGTCATAATTGGTTATCTCAGTTCACCCGACTACCAATTTGAGATGGCTGAAGAAAGTTGGAAATATGGGAAGGCAGGACAAAATAACTTGGGTATTTTTAGAAACTATGATGAAATCTACACTAAAGAAAATGAATACTGCAAGGTATGATCTTTAATTGTACAAATTATGAGGTTTTCTTCCAGCAACCATAAGCTTTACGGACTGTTAGTGGGAATCTGCCAGAATATTTTATATCTATTGCTCATATGCTGCTCTTTCTTTGCAATTGATGGAGTCAGTCCTTTAGAGTATCATCAAACTGGCTCCTTTTGTATTATATTTCACAGAAATGTTTCAATACTTTTAGCATATAGATGACATGGTTCCCAAATCGTTAGTACCAAAATATGTTCTTACCTAATTTTTTATTTCATTGGTTATATCAGTAGCGATCCAGGGGTTTGTGGCTGCTCTGCGCATGAACTTTTGTAAAGGTTTACAATAATGACTGTGCATAAATTTTTAAAGAATTTCTCTCAATCAATTTATTTTTATAAGGAAATGTATTTTTCCTAGCAGCCAATCGAATAAATAAATAGCTAAGTCCACATTTGTCGGAATGATGGGCATGATTACTGGTAGTTACAGCTATTTTTAATCATTCAATTCAGGCCTATAACTGAACTGAAAAAAATGGTAAGTTATAATTCTACTACATGTATGAGAACTTTTAAAAAAATAATAAAACTGCAAGAGAATAGAGGTCAAACATAGCTAATCAAGTGACAGAGAAAACTGTGTAAAAGTAGTCCTTCTCACGGATACTGTGAAACTGGAAAGCCATGTTCCTTTAATCTTAACCCAATCTTGTGGGTGAAGACTTATTGTTTGGGTGGGACCTTTTGATTAGGTTGTTTCTGATTTGCTAGATCAGTCTTTCTTCCCTCTATAAAGAAAACGAATCTTAGTAATATTTCTGACTCTAGTAAGTTTTGAACAAAATTTTTCTAAAAATAGTTGGTATGCACATAGGAATCAGATTTTAGAATCAGTTAGTTTGCATTTTCATATTGGGATGCTCACACATTATTATTTTGAGAAAAACATTATTTTAAAGCAATGATGAAATGAATCAAATAGAATCATTCAAGATTTCTTAATGTGAGGTCCATATTTCCGCCAAATTTATATATATCACTGCACATATTTCAACAACATTATATTAGATTCCATTATCAAAAGATAATTTCTGATCCTAATTAAAATGTAATACGTAATGACTGATCATCCTTCCACTGCACCAATGAAAAAATCTACAGAAAATACACATTTTTGAAAGACACTGGAAGAAAATAGAATGAAATGAACCAAAATTTCACAAAAGGAATAGATTTGCCTATGGGTATAATATTTCAATAGGTTTTTCTCTTTCCTGGAGTCTAGATGTGGGCTGAGAAGTGATTGCATTTTGCCCAAAGAGAGATGAGCTAGAACAACAATTTGAAAAGTTTAGGAACTCTAAGTGTGGCCTATTTCCCCACGGTGGATTTGTTCTTTTTTTTTTTTTTTTTTTTTTTTTTTTTAGAGAGAGGGAGGAAGGGAAGGAAAGATGGAAGGAAGGAAGGGAGGAAGAAAGGGAAACATCTTTAAACATTTTCTTGTTTTATTATATTTTGTTTGTTTGTTTGTTTTTTACATGGGCTGGGGCCGGGAATCGAACCGGGGTCCTCCGGCATGGCAGGCAAGCACCCCTGCCCACTGAGCCACCGCGGCCCGCCCTGGATTTGTTCTTTTGAAATGTCCTTAAGCAAATGTACCACGGTGTCCCCCATGAAACATTCATCAAATTTGGAGACCAATGAATAAAGGTACAATCTCTGCAGTGTTGGCAGGTGTAAAGAGTCCTGCTAAATCATTACCAAGCCCAGATGACCAAGGCCCAGGGAACAGAGACCAAAAGTGTAGGCAAAACTTTATCACATGCACAATGGACCCCAAATCCATTCAACTCGCATTGAATTGTGATGATTGGCCCTTTTTTCTGCATCCTTATCTGAGTAAAATAGGAATACTCTCTGGTTCCAAAGCCTTTATGGTGCCTTATATTCCAAGTCTGGCATACAATTAAAAAATATTTAGTAGACATGCAAAGATGAGGAAAAGGTGCTAATATTAAGAAAACATACTATAGAACCAAAGGAAAAAACGATTCAGGTATTAGAGTTAGCAAAAAAAGGACATTAAATAATTCATTATGTTGCTGAAATTAGAGAAAATGATTTAAAATGATGAAAGGTGGAGAATTTCAAACATTTTAAATCTATAGAATTTTTGATATTTAGAAGTCATTAAATGAATGTAACAGCAGGCTAGGCCCACACCCACAGGGATTTCTTGAGCTAACTCAATAACATCACACAAAAAATTATCCAGGGTGAGGCAAAAAGAGAAAAAAAAAAAAAAAGAGTGGAAGAAATATAATGGAACATTAGAAAATTTTACCCCACAACATAACAAAATAAAGTAGAAAAATCATATGATCATCTCAGTAAATGCAGAAAATTTCACAAAATTAAACCGTTTTCATAGTTTTAAAAAAATGTATGAGAAAATTAGGAAAACAAGTGAACTTAACTTTATTTAAGGGTATTGTGGTAGTTTGGAACTGCATGTACCCCAGAAAAACATATTCTTAAAGTTCATCCATTCCTGTGGGGGCAGACCCATAGTAAATAGAACTTTTGATGAGGCTACTTCAGGTAATGTGTGACCCACCTCAATCAAGATGGGTCTTAATCCTATTACTGGAGTCCTTTATGAATAGAATGAGTACAGAGAGCTAGAGCTAGGGAGAGCGCACCGGTGCAAGAGTGGGGCAAGACGTGGAGGGAGGGAGAGACTCATTGATGGAGGTTGATTGAGAGAAAGCCAAAGAAGCAAGAAGCTGAAATCAACAACTCAGCAGATGTCACCATGTGCCTTGCCACATGACAGGGGAGCCAAGGACTGCAAAAAGCTGGTCTCTGGGAAGAAAATATTGCCTCAGTGACATCTTGATTTGAACATTTTCGTGGTCTCAATATCTTAAGTAAATAAGTTTCCTCAGTTTAACTTAACCATTCATCATCTTTGTTGAAGCTGCCTAGGAAACGAAAACAGACATTTACCAAGGAAACTACTGCTAACACCACACTTAATGGTCAAGTATTAAATACATGTCCCCTGAGGCAAATAACAAGACAGTAATTCCATGAGCACTCCTTCAACTTAACATTGTAGTGAAGGGGCTAGCTGGTATAAGTAAGAAAATAGAAATTAAAGTTTTAAATATTTAAAGTCATAAATTAAAACTGACATTATTCATTTTTGACATGATTGTATAACTAGAACCCATCTACAAGCTACTAAAATTAATATATGGATTTGACAAAGTTGCTTATGCAAGGCCAATATACAGAAAGCAATTGTATTTCTATATATTAGAAGTGAACAATTGGATCATGGGATTGAAGAGCCATCATCTATTATCTAGAGTGCAATCCAATGAAAGTTATGTAATATCTCTACAATGAAAACTTAAAATGTTGCTGAGAGAAATCAGAGAAGACATAAATAAATGGAAGGGTATGCAATACTCATACTTCCTAAGATGGCATCACTCCCAAAAATGTTCAATAGATTTAAAGTAATTCCAATAAAAGTGCAAGTGGGAACTTTTTGTTGAAATAAATAACATCTTGTCATAATTCATACGGATGTGAAAATGGCTTAGTATATTTAAGGCAATCTTGAAAAAGAGAAAAACTGGAGAATTTACACTAAATATCAAGACTTACTAAAAAGATACTGAATAAAACTGTAAGTATTAGTGTTAAGATAGATGTTACAGATAAATAAAATAGCTGGTTAGCTCAGAAACAGTCCCCTACATAATTCATCATGACTTATAATAAGAATACTGCATAATTTAGTAATTATATTAGTTTCCTAGCTGCCAAAACAAATATGTTACAATAGATATTTTTAAAAACGGGAATCTATTGGCTCATTGCTTTGAGAGGTAGAAGGTTTGCTTCCTCCCAGGGTTAGTATCTCCTGGCTAGCCAGCAATCTTTGGGGTTCCTTGGCTTTTCTATCATGTGGCAAAGGCACATGGCAGTGTCTTCTCCTTTTTCTTCTAGGTTCCAGCTTCTGGCTGTTCCCTATGACTTCCGATTGGAAAAGGAGACTCCTATCTTTGTGGCAGGCAATATCTTTTGTTGACTGTAGATGAAATAAGCTATAGATGTAATCAACTGAACGATGATTTAAATTCTTCTATTAAATGTCCTCAAAATAAATCAGCCCAGTGCTTGCTAGACCAAATAACTGAACTAGAAAAGTTAATTCAGGACATTAACCATCACAGTGAGGAAACAGTAGTACTTTTCAATAAATAGTCCTGGAGCAATTATATATTAGAAAAATATATACAGACCCCATTCCTGAACCTTTGCATGCAATTTAATTTGAGGCACTTAGTAGATCCTGTTGTAGAAAGTAAAATAATAAAAGTTTACACAGGGGTTAGACAAAACTTTCTTAAAAAAGGACATAAAATTTAGTAAACCATTTTTAATGATAAGAAATTGATTTTCATTACAGTTAAAAAGTTATGTCCTTCAAAATACCATATTAGAGCAGAGTAAAAAAGGAAACTTACAGCCTGGGAGAATATATTTTTTTCAGACATATATAAGAAAAAAAACACATGTGTAATAAATATAATTGTATTAAATTTATAAGAAAAAAACACAAGGAAATAATGAAAAAAAACCTAGATAGGCACTTTTCAAAAGAACCTACAAAGTAATAATGAAATAGAAAATACTAAAATACTAGAAATAGAAAATACTAAATTTCTAGAAATAGAAATTTAGCCATGAGAAAAAATCAAATTAAAATCACAACACAATTCTTCCATTATAATGATTAAAATCAATGTAACAACAAAGTTTTCTCCAAAATGTAGCCAACCAGGATTCTCTTGCATTGCTGATGGGAATGTAAACTGGTATAAATATTCTGGAAACCTGTTTAACAATATCTATTGACTTCTATTTATACCTATGCCATGACCAAGCAATTTAATTCCTGGGCATATACCATATAAATAAAAGTAAAAGTTCATGAATGACTTGTACAAAAATATTCATAAAAACTTTATTTACCTAGCCCCAAACTAGAAAAAGTCTAAGTAACCTTTAAGAACAAATTGGGGTAACAAATCATGCTGTATCTACCCAGTGATGAGAAAGAACAAACTGCAGATTCATTCAACAACATGAATTAATTTCACAGTTATGCTGCAAAATAAAAGAAGTCAGGTATAGAGTACATGGCTATAATCTAAAATTTCAAAAGGAGGCACATTTGGTATAGGGTTTTAGAAGTGATAATAATAGTTGCATGTGGAGGGGTACAGATGAGCTTTTTGGAGGATTAGAAATATTGATATTGATGGTTTTCACCCATGCAAATATGTGTAAAAGGTAGTCATTGAAAGTTAATGTGATTTCCTGTTTCTAAGCTATAGTAGAAATCTAATTCTATTTTTCAATAATTACATATGATTATTACTGCAAGTTTTAATTTTCTCCCCAAAATTAACAGTTTGTTGAGGATTTACTTTGAACTTGCCAGAGAATACTTTCCATTTAATTTTGGAACTGTCTTAAGTGGTACATGCTGCAAATTTATCTTTCTTAGTGATCATGTATCGCAACCTTTCATGGTTATCATTTAACTAAGACCCAGAAATAAAATACAAATTTCTATTTGTCACAGAAATAACACTAGATCTCAGTAAATATGTTTCAGTGGAATCTTCAAAGAATGCATAGTTTTTAACAACATTATAAAGCTCATGAAAATGAGGGAGTGTAAGGGTGGTTCATGGGAGAATTCTTGCCTGTCATGTAGAAGACTTGGGTTTGATTCCCAGTCCGTGCAATTTCCCAAAAAACAAACAAGCAAAACAAACAAACAAACAAAAACTCAACAAAATGGTGCTGCAATAATGGGCTACTCACATGAAAAAATAATGAGATATGACCCTTGCCACACAGCATACAAAAAAAAACACTTCATGAAAATAAAGTCTATCAGATGAACCAGCAACTTTCGTTGAAAAACATATATAAAAATATATAAAAATTTACAAAAGCTTAATTATTAGTAAAAATTAGGAAAGAAGGAATATATTAAAATATTATACTTGCTACTTAAAGCGAACACTGTTGACATATTACAGACAAAAACTATCCCGAAGAACATTTCACCCCATAACAATAAAGACAAAGATGATAGAAAACTAAAAGTGAAGCAAATACTTTTCTTTATACAATTTTCTCCTGATGTTGCATGAACAAAACATGATTTACTATAACAAAACATGAAATATTCTCAAACGTAAATTATGGATGTAAAAAAAAGAGTTGAAATGTTCAGCTTTGTTTTCTAAAGGAATATACCCTAAATATATGGCAAAGAAATGATTTTTTTTAATGGCACCAAGTAATTATGTCCCTTGGTTTAATACAAAAACCTTTTATATTATGGATCTTTGTTCTAAGGAAAAAGGAATGCTAGTTAAACTGGAGCTTGCTGAGGTGCAATATGATTCCATGTTTTGTCTATATGCTCTCTTTTAGTAGCTATGATTGCATGTTCGATATGAAGATATGTTTAGTTATACAATTGATAAAATACACACATGTGCGCATGTCTCTCCCTCCCTTTTTTATTTTCTCATTTGTAAAATGGTGCATTATTCACTTACTCAAATGATATTTACTGAGTATCTATTGCATTTCAAAGATTATAAAGGGCCCTCAGGATACAGCAGGGAACAAAAAACAATATCTTTAAAATGCTAGTTCTTAACCTGTAACAAAATTTCCTGAGAAGAAATGCAGGAAATTAGTATACAACTTCAGTTCTCACTCGTAGTTAAAATTTAAGTTCTTGCCTTTCATTCTGTAGCTTTTATTTCCATACACCACAACCAATCTTAAATTTATGTGAATAAGAAACTCAGATAAAAATATTAATAATAGTAATATATATGAACTGTATCTATTCATAAGGCAAGCTATATATAAAATAAATGCTGGTTTATACATTCTTGTTCTAAATGAGTACAAGAACTAAATTATTGATTTCTTCATAAACATATTCCCCGTAGGACTCTATATCTTCCTTAATTGCTTTTGGATGTTGATATTCCATAACGATTTTTTTTTTTTTTTTGCCTTTTTGGCATAAAATCAGATCTTAAATCATTTTCTTGTTAGTTATAGTCTGTGATTGCTATAGCAGAAGCACATAATCTAATCAAATCCACATTATTCTGTTAGCAAAATATATTCTTAAATCTTCGCCAGCTTAGCTCAGTCTTTTGAAATTTCCCAGCTCTGGTATAAATATCTAATTTTGTAGTATTAGTGTAAGGAGAAGGGCAGAAATTAAAATGATTGAAAGAAATAAAATTTCCTGGTTTACAAAGGTTAAATGATCCTTCCCCAATAACATTTTTTTAAGCCTTCCCTATTTTGACCTTTTTCTGTTAAATTTCTAAATGTCATTCCAGTTATTCTAAGAGAACAAATTAGAGCTCCAGGAATTCAAATTTAATTTCTTCTGAGGATTCTCATTTTCAAACACCCTTTTCTTCACCTAGGGGATGTTAAGTCACTAAGTCAGCAAAAAATAGAATTTATCATGAGCTTTCTTTATTTTTGATCTAGTTGTTCTATTTACAAGAGTATTTACATAGACGTTAAGCTGTGATCTAACATGCAATAATCGTAACTAACATTTTGGGGGCCGTTCCTTAATCCCAAGCACTGTGCTTTACATGTTATAAGCATTTAGCAGTGAAAATAATTAGGAAAAATAAAGTCACAATTAGATTCAGCTATAATCAAGCACTATTTTTTAAAGATTTAGAAAAACATACCCATTCAACATCCTGTTTCCCATATTCCCTCTCTAACAGATTCCATGAATTCAAGAGAAATGTGTATTTTCATTGTTTTTGTTAAGTGTATGTTAATCTATTCCTAGCAGATATTATTAATATTATAAAAGTAAATCTCTTTTTAATGTATACAGTTTATCAAACTTGAAAACTAAAGTAAAAAACAAGATATCCAAACATAAATTCAGAAATTTCTGTACAAGACATTTTTTCCTAATCAATTCGTCTGGTCTAAGTAAAAAATGATGTTGAAAAAATTAAGAGGTCGAAGTCATTTGTAAGAATAGCCTTCAATTTTACACAATGTTGATTGCCTCTCTGCTTTGAAAGATGAGGAAACATATTCTTCCCCAACCCCTCCTTCAGTTCATGTATTCTTATATTGCACACAAAACATTTATTGATTTGCACATTTATTTTTTAAGCAATGACCTTCCTTGCCTCCTAAATTTCAGAATTTATCGTTATGATCTGCTAACCTTCTCCTATGAAAGGGCAAAAATGCAATTTCTAAATCAATGTACAATAAATTCTAATACTCAAAACACCTGAGCAGTATTGTAGATGAGTAGCTAATCATTTCTTAGTCCTCTGATCTCAGGAGATTCTTGGATGCTTCCATTGATTCTTCATTTTTTTTTCTTTTATACAGAAACAGAAATCTTTCCCATTTACATCAATTAAACAATATTTTAAGTGAGTAAATAATTGAACCATTAATAAGAAGAGAAGTTTTCAAGAATTTCATTTTATACATTGAAATTATATAGTTTTATCTGGATTACAGAAAGATTACTTGCTTTCAAAAGCAAACTGCAGGGGTAAAAAAAAAAAGCAAACTGCAGGGCAGGCCACGGAGGCTCAGTGGTAAGAGTTTTTGTCTATCATGCTGGAGATCTAGGTTCGATTCCCGGAGCTTGCTCATGCAAAAAACAAACAAACAAACTTCCCTAGGACACTTAAAATTTGCTTTGACTTATTTCAATGTGGCAGGCTTACAGATATATTTTAGTAACCACAAGTATGATTCAAATAAGCATTTTTTAAATATATCATGTAACTCTCTCAATGTCAACAAAAGATGGGTGTTTTTACAATCCTCACTGTCCATAGGAGGCTGAAACTCAAGAAGATTAAGCAAATTAGCCAGTCAGGCGGTTCACACATTAAATCTAAGTCTGAAACTAAATTCTGTGTCATTTCCAAACCTCTATGCTAATTAAAGTGCTCGTTCTTAGTATGAACTAAGTTGCTCTCTATTGACCCTGAACTGATAACTTACAGACTTCTTCAGAATTTCTATTTTTTTGTTAAGTTCAAGGATCAATTTAATTCTATGGATGATAAGAAGTCAATTATGACTTATGAATCAAATAGAGAAAATTTATGATAAATTTGAACAGGCACAAATGAGCCTTTGCAGGCCTTCCATTAATTTGAAAATAGTGATGTCATTATCCATTAGACAGAGTGGAGCAGGCAGTTTTGGGAGGATGTAAGGCACATATACTTATAAATCAAGAATAAAAAGAAACATAATTATTTCAAGTAAAATTCAAAGTACTTTAGACAGTAAATATGTATTTTGTTATTATATATAATATTTCACTTGATTCTCACAAAAGTCCCATGGACTAAGTAAAGAACATTATGCAACTTTATAGAAAATAAAACTGATAGGCTGGAACAAAATGACTCACCTATGGCCAAAATAACTGCAAAATTACATACTGCAGTTCAAAAGGCAAAGAGACCCTATTTTGACAAACTGACTCAAACTTTTAATGAAGCACAGAGTCCAAGAACAGTCAGTAATCTTGAACAAAACACTTGGGAAAATAGCTATATCACTTATTAAAATATGATATAAAGCTAAATCAAATAGTGTGGTACTAGCACATAGAGAAATAAACAATGCAATGGTATAGAGGGTTCACAAGCTAACTTTAGTTATAACAAAGATAGCACTGTAAAACAATGGGGAAAGGATAAGCCATTCAATAAATGGTGCTGAAGTAACCAGTTCTACCTATAGGAAAAAAGAAAAACAAAAAACTAAAACAAGTCACGTTTTTTTAAATTTAAATTTGAAAAGGAAAAGTATAAAAAAAGTTCTATGATTTAGGGAATTAGAGAAATTTCTTAAACAACATTCAGTTCATGCAAACCATGAGAGAAAGATCCATAGACTCAAGTCCACTAAAATTAGAGATTTCTGGTCATTAAAAGAACACTATGAAATGAAAGCATAAGCCATAAAATGAGAGAGTTCATTTGCAACTTTGTATATTAATATAAAAAATACTGCCTAAAATCTATAAAAGAACTTCTAAAATTTAATTATAAAAAGACAAATAATCCATTAAGAAGAAAAGGGCAAAAATATGGTCATGTTTCACAGAAAAACATATACAAGCATAAAAAAAAGAAGATGCACAAGGGTAACAAACAACTATGAATCACATGGAGGTATAATTACAAAACTACTGTTTGAGTAGCTTAAAAACCTTATCATATCAAATGCTGTAGAACTCTTGATATTTTCACCAATCGACAGGCAATGCATAATCGATGGAATCTATTTTTTTTAAACTTTTTTTATTAATTAAAAAAAATTAACAAACAAAACATTAAGATATCATTCCATTCTACATATACAATCAATAATTCTTAATATCATCACATAGTTGCATATTCATCATTTCTTAGAAATTTGCATGGATCCAGAAAAAGAAATAAAAAGACAATAGAAAAAGAAATAAAACGATAATAGAGAAAAAAAGATTATACATACCATACCCCTTACCCCTCACTTTCATTTACTACTAGCATTTCAAATTAAATTTAACATTTTTCCCCATATTATTTATTTTTATTCCATGTGTTCTACTCTTCTGTTGATATAGTAGCTAAAAGGAGCATCAGACACAAGGTTTTCACATTCACAGAGTCTCACTGTGAAAGCTATATCATTGTTCAATCATCATCAAGAAACATGGCTACTGGAACACAGCTCTACATTTTCAGGCAGTTCCCTCCAGCCTCTCCACTACATCTTGAACAACAGGGTGATATCTACTTAATGTATAAGAATAACCTCCAGGATAACCTCTCAACTCTGTTTGGAATCTCTCAGCCATTGACACCTAGTCTCGTTTTACTCTTCCCCCTTTGGTCGAGAAGGTTCTCTCTATCCCTTGCTGTTAATTCTCAGCTCATTCTATGGTTTTTCTCAGTCCCTTGATGCTGAGTCTCAGCTCATTCCAGGATCTCTGTCCCACGTTGCCAGGAAGGTCCACACCCCTGGGAGTCACGTCCCATGCAGAGAGGGGGAGGGTGGTGAGACTGCTCGTTATGTTGGTTGGAGAGAGAGGCCACATCTGAGCAACAAAAGAGGCTCCGCTGGGGGTGACTGTTAGGCCTAAATTTTAAGTAGACTTGACCTATCCTTTGTGGTGTTAAGTTTCATATGAACAAACCCCAAGACTGGGGGCTCAGCCTATGGCTTTGGTTGTCCACACTGCTTGTGAGAATATCAAGAATTCAACTTGGGGAAGTTGAATTTCTCCCCGCTCTCACCATTCCCCGAAGGGGGCTTGCAAATACTTTTCCAGTCACTGATCAAATCACTCTGGGATTCATCAGGGCATCACTCTGGACAAACCAACAAAATCTCATGTCCTACCTGAGATTCCAAGTACTTCTGACATTCAATCAAACTATCTACATGA
This sequence comes from Tamandua tetradactyla, assembly GCF_023851605.1. NCBI lineage: Eukaryota > Metazoa > Chordata > Mammalia > Pilosa > Myrmecophagidae > Tamandua > Tamandua tetradactyla. Next base: position 32,455,575 of record NC_135339.1, read on the forward strand.
GTTATATTAGGAAATGCTCTAGTCAAAATATAAATTTTGTAACAAACATATTTTGCTTTAGTCTCACACATAAGGTGACATTTTAAAGTATTAATTATCATCTATTTTCAGCACCCTGCAATAATGACATTACTTTGTTCTTCCTCATGCAAAAACGTTTTTAAAATTTGTACATTGTAAATTTCACTATTATTATACACTCTAGGCATTCCTAGAACATACCATCTTGATCTTTAACATCTATCTTTCTTTCTGATTTCATATATGTCCCCAGCTCTCCTCCCTCTATCACTCTCACATGCAACTTCATTCAGTGTTTTAACATAATTACTTTACAGTTAGGTAGTATTGTGCTGTCCATTTCTGAGTTTTTGTATCCAGTCCTGTTGCACAGTCTGTATCCCTTCAGTTCCAATTACCCAATATCTTACCCTATTTCTATCTCCTGATGGTCTCTGTTACCAATGACATATTCCAAGTTTATTCACTAATGTCAGTTAATATCAGTGAGACCATACAGTATTTGTCCTTTAGTTTTTGGCTAGACTCACTCAGCTTAATGTTCTCAAGGTCCATCCATGTTGTTACATACTTCAAAAGTTTATTCTGTCTTAAAGCTGCCTAATATTCCATCGTATGTATATACCACAGTTTGTTTAGCCACTCGTCTGCTGATGGACATTTTGGCTGTTTCCATCTCTTTGCAATTGTAAATAATGCTGCTATAAACATTGGTGTGCAAATGTCCGTTTGTGTCTTTGCCCTTAAGTCCTCTGAGTAGATACCTAGCAGTGGTATTGCTGGGTCATATGGCAATTCTATATTCAACTTTTTGAGGAACCGCCAAACTGCCTTCCACAGTGGTTGCAACATTTGACATTCCCACCAACAGTGAATAAGTGTGCCTCTTTCTCCACATCCTCTCTAGCACTTGTCATTTTCTGTTTTGTTGATAATGGCCATTCTGGTGGGTATGAGATGATATCTCATTGTGGTTTTGATTTGCATTTCTCTACTGGCCAGGGACGCTGAGCATCTCTTCATGTGCCTTTTGGCCATTTGTATTTCTTTTTCTGAGGAGTGTCTGTTCAAGTCTTTTTCCCATTTGGTAATTGGTTTGACTGTCTTTTTGTTGTTGAGTTGAACAATCTCTTTATAAATTCTGGATACTAGACCTTTATCTGATATGTCATTTCCAAATATTGTCTCCCATTGTGTAGGCTGTCTTTCTACTTTCTTGATGAAGTTCTTTGATGCACAAAAGTGTTTAATTTTGAGGAGCTCCCATTTATTTCTTTCCTTCTTCAGTGCTCTTGCTTTAGGTGTAAGGTCCATAAAACTGCCTCCAATTATAAGATTCATAAGATATCTCCCTACATTTTCCTCTGTTTTATGGTCTTAAACCTAATGTTTATATTTTTGATTCATGTTGAGTTAACTTTTTTTTTTTTTTTTTTTTTTTGGGAGGAAGGGAAGGAAAGACAGAGAGAAGGAAGGAAGGATGGAAGGAAGGAAGGGAGGAAGAAAGGGAAACATCTTTAAACATTTTCTTGTTTTATTGTATTTTGTTTGTTTGTTTGTTTTTTACATGGGCTGGGGCCGGGAATCGAACCGAGGTCCTCCGGCATGGCAGGCAAGCACTTTGCCCGCTGAGCCACCGCGGCCCGCCCATGTTGAGTTAACTTTTGTATAGGGTGTGAGATGCGGGCCCTCTTTCATTTTTTGCATATGGATATCCAGTTCTCTAGGTACCATTTATTGAAGAGACTGTTCTGTCCAGGTGATTTGGTTTGACTGCCTTATCAAAGATCAAATGTCCATAGATGAGAGGGTCTATATCTGAGCACTCTATTCAATTCCATTGGTCAATATATCTATCTTTATGCCAGTACCATGCTGTTTTGATCCCTGTGACTTCATAATATGCCTTAAAGTCAGGCAGCGTGAGACCTCCAGCTTCGTTTTTTTCCCTCAAGATACTTTTAGCAATTCGGGGCAACCTACCCTTCCAGATAAATTTGCTTATTGGTTTTTCTATTTCTGAAAAGTAAGTTGTTGGAATTTTGATGGGTATTGCATTGAATCTGTAAATTAATTTAGGTAGAATTGACATCTTAACTATATTTAGTCTTCCCATCCATGAACACGGTATGCCCTTCCATCTATTTAGGTCTTCTGTGATTTCTTTTAACAGTTTCTTGTAGTTTTCTTTGTATAGGTCTTTTGTCTCTTTAGTTAAATTTATTCCTAATATTTTATTCTTTGAGTTGCAATTGTAAATGGAATTCGTTTGATTTCCCCCTCGGATTGTTCATTACTAGTGTATAGAAATGCTACAGATTTTTGAATGTTGATCTTGTAACCTGCCACTTTACTGTACTCGTTTATTAGCTCTAGTAGTTTTGCTGTGGATTTTTCAGGGCTTCCGAAGTATAGTATCACACCATCTGCAAACAGTGATAGTTTTACTTCTTCTTTTCCAATTTTGAAGCCTTGTATTTCTTTTTCTTGTCTAATTGCTCTACTAGAACTTTCAGCACGATGTTGAATAGCAGTGGTGATAGTGGACATTCTTGTCTTCTTCCTGATCATAGGGAGAAAGTTTTCAGTTTTTCCCCATTGAGGATAATATTAGCTGTGGGTTTTTCATATATTCCCTTTATCATTTTAAGAAAGTTCCCTTGTATTCCTATCCTTTGAAGTGTTTTCAACAGAAAAGGATGTTGAATCTTGTCAAATGCCTTCTCTGCATCAATTGAGATGATCATGTGATTTTTCTGCTTTGATTTGTTGATATGGTGTATTACATTAATTGATTTTCTTATGTTGAACCATCCTTGCATACCTGCAATGAATCCTACTTGGTCATGATGTATAATTCTTTTAATGTGTTGCTGGATTCAATTTGCTAGAATTTTGTTGAGGATTTTTGCATCTATATTCATTAGAGAGAATGGTCTGTGGTTTTCTTTTTTTGTAATATCTTTGCCTGGTTTTGGTATGAGGGTGATGTTGGCTTCATAGAATGAATTAGGTAGCTTTCCCTCCACTTCAATTTTTTTGAAGAGTTTGAGCAGGGTTGGTACTAATTCTTTCTGGAATGTTTGGTAGAATTCACGTGTGAAGCCGTCTGGTCCTGGACTTTTCTTTTTGGGAAGCTTTTGAATGACTGATTCAATTTCTTTACTTGTGATTGGTTTGTTGAGGTCATCTGTTTCTTCTTGAGTCAAAGTTGGTTGTTCATGCCTTTCTAGGAACTTGTCCATTTCATCTACATTGTTGTATTTATTAGCATAAAGTTGCTCATAGTATCCTGCTATTACCTCCTTTATTTCTGTGAGGTCAGTGGTTATGTCTCCTCTTCCATTTCTGACCTTATTTATTTGCGTCCTCTCTCTTCTTCTTTTTGTCAATCTTGCTAAGGACCCATCAATCTTGTTGATTTTCTCATAGAATCAACTTCTGGTCTTATTGATTTTCTCTATTGTTTTCATGTTCTCAATTTCATTTATTTCTGCTCTAATATTTGTTATTTCTTTCCTTTTTCTTGCTTTGGGGTTAGTTTGCTGTTCTTTCTCCAGTTCTTCCAAGTGGACACTTAATTCCTGAATTTTTGCCCTTTCTTCTTTTTTGATATAGGCATTTAGGGCAATAAATTTCCCTCTTAGCACTGCCTTTGCTGCATCCCATAGGTTTTGATATGTTGTATTTTCATTTTCATTTGCCTCGAGATATTTACTGATTTCTCTTGTAATTTCTTCCTTGACCCACTGGTTGTTTAAGAGTGTGTTGTTGAGCCTCCATGTATTTGTGAATTTTCTGGTGCTCTGCCTATTATTGATTTCCAACTTCATTTCTCTATGATCTGAGAAAGTGTTGTGTATGATTTCAATCCTTTTAAATTTGTTGAGACTTGCTTTGTGACCCAGCATATGGTCTATCTTTGAGAATGATCCATGAGCACTTGAGAAAAAGGTGTATCCTGCTGTTGTGGGGTATAATGTCCTATAAATGTCTGTTAAGTCTAGCTCATTTATTGTAATATTCAAATTCTCTGTTTCTTTATTGATCCTCTGTCTAGATGTTCCGTCCATTGATGAGAGTGGGGAATTGAAGTCTCCAACTATTATGGTAGATGTGTCTATTTCCCTTTTCAGTGTTTGTAGTGTTTGCCTCACATATTTTGGGGCATTCTGGTTTGGTGCATAAATATTTATGATTGTTATGTCTTATTGTTGAATTGTTCCTTTTATTAGTAGATAGTATCCTTCTTTGTCTCTTTTAAGTGTTTTACATTTGAAGTCTAATTTGTTGGATATTAGTATAGCTACTCCTGCTCTTTTCTGGTTGTTATTTGCATGAAATATCTTTTCCCAACCTTTCACTTTCAACCTATGTTTATCTTTGGGTCTAAGATGTGTTTCCTGTAGGCAGCATATAGAAGGATCCTGTTTTTTAATCCATTCTGCCAGTCTATGTCTTTTGATTGGGGAGTTCAGTCCATTAACATTTAGTGGTATTACTCTTTGGGTAGTACTTTCCTCTACCATTTTGCCTTTTGTATTTTATATGTCATACCTAATTTTCCTTCTTTCTACACTCTTTTCCACACCTCTCTCTTCTGTCTTTTCATATCAGTCTGTAGTGCTCCCTTTAGTATTTCTTGCAGAGCTGGTCTCATGTTCACAAATTCTCTCAGTGACTTTTTGTCTAAAAATGTTTTAATTTCTCTCTCATTTTTGAAGGACAATTTTGCTGGGTATAGAATTCTTGGTTGGCAGTTTTTCTCTTATGGTAATTTGAATATATCATCCCACTGTCTTCTCGCCTCCATGGTTTCTGCTGAGAAATCTACACATAGTCGTGTTGGGTTTCCCTTGTATGTGATGGATTGCTTTTCTTTGCTGATTTCAAGATCCTCTCTTTCTCTTTGACTTCTGACATTCTGACTAGTAAGTGTCTTGGAGGACGTCTATTTGGATCTATTCTCTTTGGTGTGCACTGCACTTCTTGGATCTGTAATTTTAGGTCTTTCATAAGAGTTGAGAAATTTTCAGTGATAATTTCTTCCATTAGTTTTTCTCCTCCTTTTCCCTTCTCTTCTCCTTCTGGGACACCCACAACACATATATTTGTGTGCTTCATATTATCATTCAATTCCCTGAGTCCCTGCTCATATTTTTCCATTCTTTTCCCTATAGTTTCTGTTTCTTTTTGGATTTCAGATGTTCCATCCTCCAGTTCACTAATCCTAACCTCTGTCTCTTGAAATCTACCATTGTAGGTTTCCATTGTTTTTTTCATCTCTTCTACTGTATCTTTCATTCCCATAAGTTCTGTGATTTGTTTTTTCAGACTTTCCATTTCTTGTTTTTGTTCATTCTTTGCCTTCTTCATGTCCTCCCTCAATTCATTGATTTGGTTTTTGAAGAGGTTTTCCATTTCTGTTCGTATATTCTGAATTAATTGTTTCAGCTCCTGTATCTCATTTGAACTATTGGTTTGTTCCTTTGACTGGGCCATATCTTCAATTTTCCTGGTGTGATTTGTTATTTTTTGCTGGCATCTAGACATTTAATTACCTTAATTAGTTTATTCTGGAGATTGCTTTCACTTATCTTACCTAGGGTTTTCTTGCTAGATGAGTTTGTTGTCTATCTGTTCTTTGACCTTCAGTTCAGCTTTTTCTGGGCCTCTAGCTTAAGTTTTGTTTAACAGAGGGTAATTTTTCAGTTCTTGTTTTCTTGTTTCTTGCCCTGCTTGTAAGGTGCCTTTTCCCTCCCCACCCTTAGGAGGGTCTACATAGGTATTACAGACTCCAGCCGGGTTTTCCCAGACTAAACTGGCCTCCTATCAGGGGGAAGAAGTCACCTGCATCAGTTTTCCCTGAGGGTGAGACCCAGCAGGTTGAAAGACTTTTCTGTGAAATCTCTGGGCTTTGTTTTTCTTATCCTGCCCAGTATGTGGCGCTTGTCTGCCTGTGGGTCCCACCAGCAAAAGATGTTGTGGCTCCTTTAACTTTGGAAGGCTCTCCCTGCTGAAGGCATGGTGGAGACAGAGGAGAAGTTGTAGGCTGGTTTTAATGGCTTCAAATTTCTAAGCCCTGGGGTCTGAATTCCTTGATGGAGGGATTCCACCTGAGTTGGGCTTCACCTCCATTTCGTCCCCTTTCCTCTTTTTCAGTTAGCCCAATAAGCGCCCTCCGTCTTGACCCGTTTTGCCTGAGCTGGGGGCCTACTTGTAGTAGTCAGAATTTGTTTATTACCACAATTGGTGTTTGGTTGGACTCAGTCCCTGCTACTGTTAGAGCGTCTTTCCTTTCCCTTTGGGAAGCCACATGTGGGGGAGGGGCACCGGGCGCCGGCCACCACTGCTTGGGGAACTCACGGTTTCGGAGACTCGCAGCCGGTCCAGCTGGTCCTGACTGGGGTATGCTGTGTTTCTGGTCACTATCGTGACTCCGGGAGCTGTTCTGTACTATTTCTGGTTATTTAGTAGTTGTTCTGGAGGACGAACTAAAATACGCACATTGCTAAGCCACCATCTTGTCTTCAGTCTCCTGGAATCTATTTTTCACTATCTAGTTAGAATAGGGATATATCCTCTAAAATACCAATATTCTCATTGGTGTATATGTTAGAGATATTCTTACACAAATATAACAAGACACATAGAGTAATATTTATAGCAGCCCTGTAACAGAAATAATTTGAAAGTATAAAAAATATGCATGGGCAGGGAATGGATAAATATTGTGTGCCCAAAACAAGGGAATACTATACAGACAGGAAAATGAATCTTCTCTAACTATGGTATCAATATGCACCAAGCCAGAAAAAACTTATGTTGGAGAACATAACCTATCACAAAAGTCTGCTTGTAGATGAGTCTGTTTATATAAATTTTTAAAAGAAGAAAATGTATGTAGTTTAAGGATATACATATAAAAGTGCTAAAAGAAAGCTAGAGAATGATTAATACAAGACCATGGCAATGGTTATCTTTAGGGCACGAGGATGATGGGAGACAGGAATACATTGCTGTAAAGGGGGTAATAAAAGTTTGTTTCTTAAAGTGGATGATGGATTCTTCAGTGTTCAATTTTTATTATTCTTTAAATATACATGTGACTTAGAGATATATTTTTACAATAGAACTACTCTACAGTCTTTTTCAATTCTGCGTCTTGAGTGAAATGTATTTAACTTTAACTGGGCAATGTGATGTAGCAGAAGGAATGCACAGGTTTTAAGCTGGACTCATCTACGTTTGAAGTTACACTTGACTATTTTCAGCATTTTAGCAACACAGACCCAGAAAAACATCCTTTGGGGCTCAGTTCACTCAAGTATTGTGAGAATGACAAGAGATGACATATGTAAAGCACCTAAAACAATGCCTGATTAATAGCAGACACATTTCAATAACTATTCCTTTCTCCTACTTTGTCATTCTGTTTTCAAAAAATTCCCTCATATGTGATAGTGACTCTAGTCTAGAAATGGAGCAAGGTATGTTTAAATGCTGTATCCAAAGCATCATAAGGCAGTCGCATAATTAAGTCCCATTAAAGTTAAAAATAAAAAAAATTATATAGATAAAAATATATTTAAATGTGTCATTTATTAGCATAAAACTATTATTTCTAAACCTTTAGTCACAAATTCCTTGAAAATTTAAAGATGTTTGACTCATCTTTCCAAACCAAATATGCCCACACAGATACACTTAAAATTTTTCATATAATTTTAATGGGCACAAGAAGCCCCTGTGATCCATGTTACCCTTTTAAGAAACACTGGTTTAAATGATTATTTATTGAAAACATTTTAAAATTTAAATCTTTTAAAACCTTAAAAAAGATAGATACAATAAGCAAGAGCAACATTTTCCTATAAGATGATATTGACTGCATGGAAGCTTATTTTCAGATATTTCAAGTATGATTAATCAGGAGAAAGGGGAAAGGGAGTTTACTAACACATCTTTATACTGAGTAACTTTTCAGTGCTCTTCTATAACATTAATAGCAAAGAAAAATTAAAATGCTTGGGAGTAATTCAGCATATTGCAAGGCATATACTGAATCATCTCCTGTGCAATGTTGATGGAATCTAATTAGTTATTAAGGAAATCAAAAGTACCCTAATAAGATTGCATTTTATGACCTCCTTATTGTTGATAGTTAGTCATACACAGTATTTTATCAAGGGTCTGTTTGATAATATTTTTACAAATCAGCATGCAAATATATAGTTTTACCTGCAGTCTCTTATTGAATATTCTATTAGAGATGAAAAAATTCATAATGTCAGAAATAAAGAAAAGAAAATTGTGGTATAATTATATTTTCAACATTCTTTAAGCACTTTCATCCTACAAGGATCAGTTTAAATGTCAGAAAAATGATTGGCCAACTATATTCTGTAATTTAGTTATTGCCATTTGAAACAATTCACTTTGGATCAAGTTCTAGTATTCCACATTTGAAAACACTTTTCTCTTTGAGAAAAAATACTTTTATGCTTATCTTTTAAGCAATTCAGCTAATATAAACATACAATAACTTGGTCATTTACTGCTCTATTTAATAACTGACTAACAGTTAGTGACTATTTCTTAAAACTTGAATGCCTAGTATTGCCAAATTCTACTTTAGGTACCAGGGATGCAAAAATGAATAAAACACAGTTCCTACACTCAGCAAGCTCACATTCTCCTTTGGAACATACAAATGAACCAAATATTCATGTTACAAATTACGATAAAAATATATGCCCACTTCAACAGTGGCACAAATCCAGAAAAAACTCATTCTGCATAAGCATTGAAAGTGTTAACCTTTTGGGAATCTCAAACCAGAGAGAGATGCCTGCAGCATGAGGTTCACTGCATGGGTGGTGAATGAGATTGGAGATGCTGTTGGAAGAAAAAGTCATATCCAGGCAAAATAATTTGGCCCGTATCCTACAAGCAATGAAAAACAAATGAAAGATTTCATGCTAAAGAGTAAAAGGATTTTTGCATGTGTGTTTTAAGAGGGAAAATATAATCTTTTGAATCTTTTGATTGTACTGGGAGATAACTGAAGAAATGAGAGATGGCAGCATGGAAACTGTTTAGAAGACCCCTCCACAACTACAAGTCAAAGAGTAGATGAAACTCTCTAAGACAGTGCTTTATTTTATAAGGAGAAAAGGCAGAATTGAAAAATATTATTTAAGATGTAGATTTTACTTAATTTAAGAGAAAAGGAAAGAGAAACTTAGGAAAAGCTTCATTATTTAATTGAAAAAAAAAACAGGAAGTTGATAGCCTCATGAACAAAATTAATGAATATCCACAGAAGCCCAAGTTTGGGAGAAAAGATGAAGTGCTTTACTGTGTTTTATTGAATTTGTAATGGAGTTGTTTTTATAATGAACACATTAAAGAATTACAGTGATATCAAATCAATATATATGTGTTAATGGATAAATACTACATGCATGGAACAATAATTTCAACTGTGATCCCAAATATTTAAAATTTTCCATTCACCTTTATTTTGTATTAATTTCTGCTGTGATTGCTATTTTACAAGTAAATATTTCACACATGAGCTATATTTCTTTCCATCAGCAAGAAAGATGGAATTCAATTTCCCACACAATCATGAGTTTTGGGATACATGAAGAAAGGAACTGTAGGGTATCAAATCATGATATTTGTAGAAATTAAATGTTTGTGATAAGTAATTGATTCTTTATTCCTTAGGCAGCAAGGAATATCATGGATCTGAGTACATTTTAATTAATCTACATGCAGAGTTTGAGACCACTTAATTTTTCTTCTGAAGCAACCATTAAGAAGAGGGTTATAAAAATGAATGGATGACATAAGTGCAAATGTTTTCATAAAAATGTAATATTTTCTAAATAATTTAATACTTCGTGATTTTGAGCAACTCCTTCCCAAATGTAATCTTTTCTCCAATGTTTTCATCTTTTCATATTCCCATACTTAATATATTATCTAACAATAATGGGTTTAATATCTGTCAAGTGAATGAATGAATATATAAATTAATGAATTAATAATAAAATCATGAAGGTGTTGTTTTAACTAATTATGCCTGAAGTAGTAATTAATTTCACATTTTTCTAAGTTCAAAATATAGATGTGTACAAAATTGGTTATAATCATTTCATATCTCGTAATATGCTTTTATAATGTTGCTCATCATGGTGTTTTAATAAGTGTCTACTATGTATCAGGCATTGTAAAAAGAACACTAGTTTCATAGAAATTATAGTCTAGCTTCATGCTCATTCTGTGTAAAATGTAGCATGTGTTTTGTTTAATATATTTAAATTTGATTTGATATAGAATGTGAATTTCAGAAGCAATACTGAGATACATTCACAGACATGTAAATCTGAAGTCAATTTTCATCCAAAGCACACATTTTAAACAAATGGTAAATCTACCAGGTAGAAGTAAAAGCAGGATCTTTGAAATATACACTGAGCCAAAGAAGCCATATTTTAAAATTCCAATCACATACTTATGATAATGATTTTCTGATGCAAATAAATATAATAAATAAAAACCTAAACTCTAATAGCAATTGTAAAAGAAACTCTTTTACTAAAATTATACATAAATAGCAAATTCTTTTAAGTAGAGCTACTGAGAAAAATCTTCCTCTTTAGTTTTATTCATGATAAGCCTTTTCTCAAAAACTCAATAGTGGTAGAGCATGATTTCAGAACTAAAAAGACTTCATAGAGGATCAATCGTGTCATGGTCAGGTTCATGTGTCAACTTCCAGGTAGTGGTGCCTAGTCATCTGGTCAAGCAAGCTCTGGCCTGTCTGTTTCTATGAGGACATTTTATGGACTTAAATCATGATTACACTGGCTGCATCCATAGCTGATTGCATTTGTAATCAGCTAAGGGGAGTGTCTTCTGCAATGAGTGATGCTTAATCTAGTCATCAGAAGGCTTTAAGGAGGATTCAGAATAGACAGTCACTCTTCCTGCTTCAGCTGGCAAGCCTCTCCTGTGGAATTCATCCAGAACATTCATCAGAATCACCAGCTTCACAGCCTGCCCTATGGATTTTGGACTCTTCCATCCCACGGTTGTCTAATCAGCCTCTCCTGAGAGTTCGTCTAGGACCCTCATAGGAGTTACCAGCTTGCAGCCTTCCCTACAGACCTTGGACTCTACATTCCCATGGTCACATCAGACACTTCTATAAATTTTATATGTATGGACATTTCCTGCTGATTGTTCCTCTAGAGAACCCTAGCTAATACAAGTCCTAACCCAGTTCTTTTGCATTTAAGATAGAAAGACCAAGTAAATCATCCAACTGCATTGTATGGCATAGGGTGTGATCTAGGTCTAAAGACAGTTTCCTACTCAACCTTCTTATGTGAATAAGTATATCAGGATATGGTAGGATATGCTACATAAACTATCCCAAGTTCTCAGGGACATAGATTAAGGTATTTTGTTTAACATACACTATTCATTTGTCATGTTACAGCTATAGCCTTGATCCATTTCATCTTTAGACTCTTTAGACCCAGAGTGACTTAAAATTGGCCATCTCCTGGCAGAAGAACAAAGAAAAATATCAAACCACAAAGCTGGCACTTAAAGCTTCTGTTCAAACTGACATACATTATTTCTGTTCACATTTTATTGGCTAAAGAAGATTACAAGGCTCTCCTACAATTGGGAAAGTGAGGATCAATCTTCTTCAAATGAGAACAGCAAATACTTGCAACAATAATAAAATCTATTATAAGAGCTTAAACAAATGACTTCTCCATAAGAAAATCCAATTAGAAAAGTCAGCTCTGCTTCAAGGATATTCTGTGTTCCATGTAATTATACAAATACCAGCCCTAATTTTTAAATGGAGATAATTTGTGTGGGGTGGCATTGTATTGAGTGGTGTTTCATTTGGATATATAAATCATGTTATACCTATCTAGTGAGAAGAAGATAAAAACTAATAATATATTTTAATATATCTGCCATTTCTTAGAATTTTTATTGAATCTTATAGAGGAATTACTTCACACACTCACAGACAGACAGAAATCATGGATCCAATGACTCTATTTGAATTTCTCCATTATAGGAGACCTTATAAGAAATGATAGCCAAAATAGCTTTATATTTATAGGGCAGAAATTATTTCATGGAGAAAACACTGTGAAAGGTGGTACACATGTACTGTTTGCACAGGGCTGATGCCTGAGGGGGATATGATCTAAAAAGGAAGCCTGCGTTTGAGATGGTAGCATGAAATGCCTCAGGGCTCTGTCCTTGCACAAAAGTTTTGAACAAGCAGAAACCACCGGTGGAAACAACTTTCTCAAAGTTCTAAAGAAAAAGTTAGAGAACTGCATTAACAGGGTGAGCACTGAATAAAAAATAAAATATACTTAGGAGTTCCTAGAGCCTTGGACAAGCCTTGGCTTGTCCCCTTCTACACCCTTTATGGAGTCACCATGGAGCTGGACCAAGCTCCCAACGTAGATCCCTTCATGTATGTACTGGAAGCACATCTGGCCCAGTCTTTCTGGTGGTGACTTGAGGAAATCACCATACCAGAATTTGCTTTGTATGTAGAATGCAGCTCACAGAACTCTCCTACAAAAGGCTGTAGGACAAGTCAAGTTGCACTGCCCGGGGCAAGGGATTTCTGACTGTAAGTTATACAGTGCAGTAACTGGGATTGTGAAGAGACTATTTCCTAGAGAACAGGGGACATCTGAAACCACATGAGTGGAAAATTCCCAGGGCCACACACACATACCAAAGGCATGATGCTGAACAGAAAGGACCAGGAAGGCCTCTATGCTGTGACCTAGAGCCATTCTGTAAACTGATTAGATGGATAAATCCTAAAGGAATACACACATCTAATATTCCACAAACTCCAGTGTAAGCCCAAATAGATCCCTGCCATCATGTATTACATTTAAACTGTTGAGTGCCATATATAAAGAGAGGATTCTGAAAGCTGCAGTAGAAAAGCAAGGTGTAACATACAAGGCAACCTCAATAATTAAATGTCAATTTCTCATTGGAAACCAGGAAGGTAAGTAAGCAGTGGGATAGTTAAAATGCCAAAAGCAAAAAATTGCCAACAAAGAATTCTATATCCAGCAAAACTATCTTTCAAAGATCAGGGAGCGATTAAGAAATACCCAGATAAACAAAAGCTGAGGGAGTCTGTCATTGCTAGCCTGGCTCTACAATGATGTTCAAGATAGTTCTACAGGTTGAAAGTAAAGGAACATAAACAATAAATCAAACCTGCATGAAGAAACAAAGATCTTGAGTGAAGATGATGAAGAGTAAATATAAATGCTAGTATATTATATTTTTGGATTATAAATCATGTTTACTTCCTAAAGGATTAAAAGGTAAGTATATAAAATGTGATGATAAATCAGTGGTTTGGGATTCATAATATAGAAACTCATAATTTGTGACAAGAACTACATAAACGTGGAAGGGCAGAGCAGGATAAGAACATAGTTTGTGGATACTATTGAAGTTAAATTGGTATAAAAGCAAACAAAATTGTTGTAAATTTAGGATGTTAAATTTAAGACCTATGGTAAATAAAAAGAGGGTATGCAAGCTCAAAGAGAAGAAAAATAGAGTACATATCACCAGGAGTGAGGGGCAAGGCAAATAGGAGATTGATGTGTAATGGGTATAAGGTCTCTGGTTGAGGAGAAGGTAAAGTTTAGTAGTGGAAGGTGGTGAGGATTAATCCCATTGAATGGTTTGCTTGTGTATGATTGAAATGGTAATGTTTATGTTGTATGTATGTTCACAGTTTAAAACAAACGAAAAAGAGTGAGCTACTAAAGAGACAGTTGACAGTTCAATGCAAACACAATCCTGGATGGGATCTAGCAAGAAAGGGAAAAGGATTCAAATGAACATTAGGACACATGAAAAAACTGGAATATAGGCCGTAAGCTTTATATCAATATTAAATTTCTTGAACTTGATAAGTAAACTTAAGCCAGTTACTAAGTGAGTATCCTGGTTCTTCAGAAATATATATGGCAGTATTATGTATTCAGGAGCATGTTGTATACAGTCTATGCTTAAGTGTTCAGAAAATCGATGCATAACTAGATAGACTGATATAGATGGATGGAATGATAGTACAAACATGGAAGGATGTTAAATTTGGTGTATTTATCAAACTCTGAAATTTGTTCTCTAATTTTTGGTATGCTTTGAAATATATTGTTTTTGTATATATGTTATTTTTCACAATAAAAAATTGGTGTATTTGGGTATCTGGGAAGGCAGTATGAGAATGCTAGAATTTTAGATATGGAATTTGTAGTATTTTTGTAACTGCCCCATAAGCTTGAAAGTATCAAAATAAAAAGTTAAAAAATAAAAGGAAGAGAGAATCTATGAAAATTTTCTAATAATTTTGCCTACTCTTTCTCTATTATGCCTAATTTTTTTTACATGGAATACATTTCCTTTACTAAAACAGGTGAAATTGAATGCATCAATCTTTTCATCTATTTCATGATAGTTATGTCTATAACACATTTCCTTTTATTTCCCTGTAAAAAAAGCAACAACAACAATACAAAAAACTTAGATAGAACTTCCATTGCATACACACATTTCCCTTTGGCACCTCACTAAGTTAATATCACTCTATTGTGAGATTTTCTAATTGCACAATTCATCTGAAAACTATTTTTGAACTGTCTTGTACCACTTCTGCATTACTACCTTAAAAAGGTCTTTCTGTTTTTCATGTATCTATATTTTTTCACAATGACATCCATTTCCTACAATGATATCTGTATTTATCCTTACCTTGAGACTACGCATTTGTTCCATTGGGCACTCACTGCATCTCCCACATCAGTGTCTTATACACATAGAAGGTAGAGACTTAAGATTGCTTGGGAACGTCTGCTATTGCTCAAACTGAACTTTGAATCACCTAAGTCTCCTGACTTTTTTTCTCACTTTCATAACTATTCATATGGACTGGCATCCTCAACAGCAGTGCAAAATAGGGCAGAAAGCAGTCTCTACTTTTCATTTCTGCTTATTTCTAGTACCCTATTTGAAATCAGTTCATTTTCAGACTTAGCCTAAACAGAAGATACATGAACTTTTTGCACATGTATTCCATTTCAAACTATCCTAGGTACAATTACAAAGCATCCAGCTGCTTTTATGGAAGATTAGGTGAATACTAGCGAGTGCCATCTTTCATCTCATTATCTATTCTGTGACAGTTTATGTAGGCTAGTACACAGGCCATGGAATTAAATTGCCTGGATTCAAATCCAAGATGCAACAGTTTCTACCTCTAGGAACTTATGCAAGTTACTTTAAATTTTCATTGTCTTCATCTAAAAAAAGTAAATATTATCCTAAAATGGATGAGAATACAAAATGAGTTCAATCATGTGTAATACTTTGTTCGATGTGTGGAAGAGAGCAAGTATGTACATGTCTGTATTTTCTGTACAGAAGCTTAAAACTATACACATGGGTTTATGTGTTGATAAATAACATAAATCCTGAGAAGAGTAGTGGAATCCCTGAAACATTTTTTTCTACCCATCTATTATGAACTGGAATTGTTGTATTCAAGCTTGCATATGGCTCCACAGCCAAACACAGCATTATATTCCTATTCATGCAGCACGTATGTGGCCATTTAATCCAGAGTTAGCATAGCCTAAATATTATCTTTTTCTGATAACAATGTGACAAGAAGTGAGTTAATGTGATAACTATGGGACCTATTTTTATCAGGTGACTGACAGCTGCCTTTGCTCTCAGCTGACCTAGTGCAGTAGACTTTGGTGCTAGAAGGATTTGAAGTGTAACTTTCACTTAGGGGATAATTGCTTTATTTTCTTCCTGAACTTCAAGAACAAAATGTTTAATAGTTTTGATTATTTAAAAGGCTGTAATAAAGGTCCATAAATAGATATGAAGCTAGCTTAATAAATAAAAAAAAAGCCTCAAGGTATAGACTTTAAGAATTGAAATACTGTACAATATGCTTGTTATAACAAATAGGATGCCAATATGACAATAGCTATGCACATACCTCCAGCAGATTGTATCACTAAATTTACATTATAAAAACTTCTACCTTCCTTCAAGCATTTGGTTATTTCCAAAATGCTACCTGATTGAAAACCTATGACCTAACAGCACACAATTTTCATATGCAGTTTCTAATCATGCCTTAATGAAATTAAGTGAGGACTGCCTTCTTATAGTGAAAAGAAACATCATGGTAACTTGGACCAAGTCCTCATTTCACAAGTGAGAAATGACGGATCCTAAAGGGAAGCAGATTACCTAAGAGAACAGACATAGGCAGGTAGGCATTGCTCAAGCAGAGACCCTAACAGGAGTCCCCTTACTGAAATACCTTAGACTCTGCCTGGTTTCACTTCCAGGGACATGTGAGTAGCAAATATGCAAATTTATACTTTTATTCAAAACATCTAGCTATTTATTTTAATTTAACACAATGAAAAATCTTGTGCTTGGTATGAGAATGATAATCAAGTCGACTTGTGCACTTCATGGGAAAGCCTGGGCTAGAATCTCAGTTGAGTCACTTATCTTGAGGGATCCTTAAGAAGAGAGGCTCTATTTTACGTATAATTTGTCTTCAGAATCTGTCATGGTGCCAGACATATGGTAAGTGTAGAAAACATGCTAGCTGAATGAAGCTGCCTAAATTTGGTGTATTGGGATGCCTCCTAGCTATCAGATTAAGATGTTGTCATGTTTTCTGATAGTTGTGAGATTTCCTGATCATTGTGCATAAGCTTGTCCTAAGCTTATTTTTGAACCAATGATAGCTGAAATGGGTTCTAAGTACTAGAAGAAAAAATCCACCAAGCTTAAATAAGTTGGAATATGGACATGACACACTAATAATTCTGTTCTTAGATTCACCAAGTAATTGCACATTAAAGATTTCCAAAATATCAATATGTATTGCAACTAAGACAATGGACTAACCATCATTAAATGCTGTGCTGACTTACTCAGGAACCACTCCTTTAAGACCTGTTGTATCGGATTTCCCTAAATGGAATATGTAGCATTTCTAAGGAGGGATTCAAAACTTTTTCTCATTTCTGGAAGGAGTGCAGGGTTCTCAAAGCAAATATTTCAAAGAACAGACTGACTTAAGTAAATTTGCCATGGTCCACAAAAAGTCAATTTTCTTAAATTACAAGATCTTCAAAGTTAAGAAATTTGAAGTTTTATTATCATGGAAACCTTTCATTTATTGAAGGTCATTCTTTTTGTCAAATATATTATGAAGCGTATTTCTGTAACATGGGCTAGTTTATGCCTAATTGATAAACAGCAGACTGATGTGAGTATAGTGTTGAAGTCAAGTTGGCTTATCTGTGATATTTCCAAACAGCAGCCATTCAAATGTTAGTATTCAGCATACTAACACTGCTGAGTGTTTAATGAAGAAATACAATTGTATACACAATGACCACTCACCACACTTTTTTTTTTTTTTTTACATGGGCAGGCACCGGGAATCTAACCCGGATCCTCTGGCATGGCAGGTGAGCATTCTTGCCTGCTGAGCCACCGTGGCCCACCCACATTTTTTCTTTTTGCAACATCTGGACATGTGCTCCATCTAGGAGGGACTTACTTTTCCCATTCTGTCTTCCAATGCCCTTTGTTATTTTATTTCTTGCCTTCATAATTCAGCAGCCTCAAAGCTACCTTAAATTCCCCACATCAAACTAATTCTACCTTTAAAGTCAAGTTCATTATTTACCATGTTCTTAAATACATTAGGAATTTAATATTAATTTAAACATGTTTTAGAAGCAGTACTTAAAAACTATATAGTCTTAGACACCAATAAAATTTTGTTTTCTGTTAGTTCTTTAATTATTAACTTACATGGATGCTTGGTGGCCTAACCAACCCTCATTTTCTATTGTCTGCTATTTTTTTTTTTTATTGTCTGCTATTTTTAGCGCATGATTTTTCCAGGATGAAAGGATTTGTAGGAATTAATTTTATTCTGCTATCTTCCAAAGCTGGCCACAATTAGTGGAAATGAAGATAATTAAGATGAAGCTAGGGCATTAAAGGAGTTTACAGCTTCATATAAATACCTGGATGCTATAACTATAGATCTATAAACAAGATAGTATAAGAATTTAGAAAAGGGAAAATCCAATCCAGTATGGAGTTGGAGGCCATCAAAAAGTTTCCAGGAGAGGTTGCCACTGGTATAAGTCATTCAGGACATGTAGTTGAGAAATTGAGTAGAGAATAGGAGAGGACAGACAAGGCATACTTATAGGAACTGAAAAAATAAAACAGCATGGCTTAGCATAGGGAGGATGACTTTTCTATTTTTCATGATGTCAAATCCCAATACTAGAAGGTTGTTTATGGATTCATTACTCATTTGTTGATAACCTATTATTCTTATGTTATGTAAAAAAGTATATTGTCAATTCCAAAAGGAGGACACAAAACATTTGTAACAGTGAGGAAAAGAGTAAGAAAGTTAATAGCTAATAGGCAAAAAATTTAGAAATTTAGTACAAGAGGAAATACCCTCTTGTCAATAAGAAAAAAAAGATTTTTTGACTTTCACAAAAGATGGACTTCTATAATAAAGCATGCAGGTTTTTCTTTTGAACATCTACTTAACAGAAGGAGAAAATGCTAGAAACCAAAACCAATCCAAGAGTTCAGTATAAGTAGTGTAATTCACAAAAGAGATATTAGTATAAAACTTGGAAGCAGCAGAGTGCAAAGAAGCTTTCAGACTTAAATTTTTCAAACATCACACAGAGAATTAACAGACTTATATTTGCATTTTTCCCTGAGAATAAAAAAAATGATTAATATGCAGTAAACATATTCAGAATTTCATTAAAAACCAAGGCCAAAACATGAAGCCAACTTCTGGAATCAGAGGCTCAAATACACAGTGAAAAGATCTGTGACGACAAAGCATGTGTTCAAAAGTAGGAGTCATTTACTGTTACAGCTTTGCCCAGGCTTACAGAGGCTACACAAGGAAATGCACTATGATTCCTATTGTCTTTAAACGAGGATGCATTTCGCCTGGGCTTTTATATGTTCTTATAATTCTGTAATTAGTGATTAGTTCAGAAATGTCAGGTAGCCATGATGGGGTTTCTGAAATTACAATATAAGCTCAGAGAAGAAAATATGAAAGGTTATATAGGCAACTGCTGACTTTGATCTTTGGGGCTCTTCCATTAAAATGTACAGCTTTTACATTTCCAGGGTACTGCTATATGAAATTCAATAAAGGTTATATAAGCAATTAACTTACAAAATATGTGACTGGATAGGTGGTAAAAACCAATGCATGCCTTTTAAAACAAACCACTGGTATCCTGTAAATTATTTAGGGAAGAAAAAAATCAACTTTCAAAAGGGCTTCAAACTTTCTAAAGAATTAAAGTAGAGACGATGCAATACAAGAAGGAAAAAAATAAGATATTTGAATCAGATGATTCAATTGTTTTAATCATACTTTGTAAAAATAAGCTAGGCTATATTTTGACTTGCTAACTTGTTATCCAATATTATAACTGGATAATATTTCCTCAAATATGATATGCATATTTTAAAGTGTGTTTATCAACTCAATCAGGCATTTGTTAAATGCTTATTGTGCGCAAAGACATGAATGAAAGCACGATTCTTGCCTTCAAGAAGCTGAGGGAAATAGATAAGAAAACATGGTACAAAAAGTGATAAACACAGGGACAATGATTATGGGAACACAGAAGAACAAGACATGGAGTATGTTCAAGGAAACAAGGAAGGATTTTTTTTTTTTTTTTTTTTAGAAGAAATGGCATTTGAGCTAGACCTCAATGTTTGGGGAGAAAATTCACAGGGTCATAGAGGAAGATGTGGGAGCTGCATATCAAGATTGGTTTGAGGATGGGTCACGATGGCTCAGCAGGCAGAGTTCTTGCCTGCCATGCCAGAGACATGGGTTCATTTCCCAGTGTCTGGCCATGCAAAAGAAAAAATAAAAAAAGATTGGTTTGAAAGGTCACTGGTTACATAAACTAATTTCTCATTTGTCAAAATATCTATCAATATAATTCAGTAATATAATCACCTAACGCCTTCTCAATGAAACAGACACTAAAAAATGCTATGACACCAATAATATTATGGTGAACTTTATGAAATTGTTGTCATTCAGTTGTTTTTGACAAACAAAAATGACTATTTCATAGGTTCAACCTAATAGAATCCATAAAACTTTGGAGCCATGAAATTAATTCATTGATCAAGGTATCTGATTAATCTTTCCAACAAAAGACATCTATTTCAGAAGAAAAAAAAAACTTTTGATAATGGAAATAGAAATAGGTAAGAAAAATGAAGACATCTGACTTCAGCACCATGAAAGACTGAGGTAATCTCTATTCATCACTCCCTCATCTTGCAACAGTAAAACTAAAGTGATGAATATGGTAAAATTATTCAAGAAAATTACTGTGCTGGTTTGAAAGGAAGTATGCCCCCTAAGAAAAGCCATGTTTTAATATAAATCCCATTTCTTAAAGGTAGAATAATCCCTATTCAATATTGTATATTTGAAACTGTAATGAGATCATCTCCCTGGTTGATGTGATTTAGTTAAGAATGGTTGTTAAACTGGATTAGGGGATGACATGTCTCCACCCATTTGAGTGGGCTTGATTAGTACTATAAAAAAGGAAACATTTTGGAGAATGAGAGATTCAGAGAGATTCAGAGAGAGCAACACTACAAAGCAGAGAGTCCACCAGCCAGCGACCTTTGGAGATGAAGAAGGAAGACACCTCCCAGGGAGCTTCATGAAATAGGAAGCCAGGAGAGAAAGCTAGCAGATGATGCCATGTTCGCCATGTGCCCTTCCAGCTGAGAGAGAAGCCCTGACTGTGTTTGCATGTGCCTTCTCACTTGAGAGAGAAACCCTGAACTTCATCGGCCTTCTTGAACCAAGGTATCTTTCCCTAGATGCCTTTGATTGGACATTTCTATAGACTTGTTTTAATTGGGACATTTTCTCAGTCTTAGAACTGTAAACTAGCAACTCATTAATTCCCCTTTTTAAAAGCCATTCCGTTTTGGTATACTGCATTCCAGCAGCTAGCAAACTAGAACAATTACACTCACAGAAAAGTCATAAAGAAAAAAAGTAACTATCCAGGTGCTAGAAACCAAGAACAACTTGGAATAAGAGCACTAAATCAAATAAGTTATACGCTGGTATAACACTGGAGACATGGTTTGGGGCCCTGCAAGGTGGGGAGATGAAAGAAAGAATGCTGCAAAAAGAATAGGAACTGATGCCCCCTCAGTAGGCAGCACATACAGAAATTCCACCACCCTGATAGGGAAGCTAACACAAAGCATGTATCTGCCCTAAATTATGGATGAATTTTTTTTAATTTAACATAAAAGCAAACTGAGGGTGCATGGGTAGTTCAGTGGTTAGAATGCGCACCTTTCATGCAGGAGACCCGGGTTCGGTTCCCAGACCATGCACCCAAAGGAAGAAAAAAAAAAGCATCAAACTGCACTTCATGAAGGTTCAGCAGTATCCAAATTTATAAACCATTACATTAACAAAGCAACAAATTGCTCTTAGTATGCCCAGAAGGCAACATGTCATAAAGAACACTAATCATAATGACAAATATAGTAAAAGCAAAACATATATGGTGTCCACTGCTATTGATATATACTGGGTATGTTACTTTTTCAATCCTTATAACAACTCTATAAGGCAGGTTCTACTATTACCATATTTGTTGCAGATAAGGAAACAGGCATAGAGAACTAAGATACAATCATGAGTAAGGTTATGCTGTTAGTAAGGAGTATGACTCAATCCTGACAGTTTGGGTGTAGAGTTCATGCTCTTATCCCTACAATGCTTTTTTGATGTAAATACAACTACCTTTAAAAACAAAAATTTCTGTATCTTAAACTTGGTGGAACTGCAAATCATAAGGCGGGGGCAGTTATTTGCCATGTATATAACTGGCTAAACTAGTAGCCAGATATTTGAACATAACAACTAATAAAAAGAAAGAAAATAAAAAGTCCTCAATAGAAAAGTGGGCAAAGGTTAACAAGTAACAAATTAACAGAGGATTCAACAGTGAAATAGAAATGATGCTCACAATCGCTAATTAATAGGGAAATGCAAATTTATATCCTTACGTGTTACCACTTGACACATTAGATCAATAGAGGCTGAAAGCATCAAGTTTCTGAAAGGATATAGGGAAATGTCTTCTAGAGGAAGTATAATTTGGTCAACTACCCTAGAACCCAATTACCCATTTCTAGCTATAGACCCTAAGCAGAGCTTCCCAGTCTGTGTGCTTTAAATAGATAACACATTCATTGAGACAATGATCCCCTTGGCATGAGAAGGGGCCAAGAGGTTCATGGGATGATGGAAGGAAAGAATGATTGACTCATGGTCTAGTGACACAATGGAATACAGCAGTTCATATGATCAAACTGCATTTAACAATGTGGATAAATTCCACAAATCCTATGAATAGCAAAAGATAAATTGAGATGACAAGCATTTACATTCATTGAATAACTCAAAAGATATCACTCTATAGTTAGTTGTATTAAATTTAAAATAAATCTGTGAGGAATGTACACTAACTTTAGATTAGCATGTATTAGTTTTTCTTGAAGAGGGATAAAGAGAATGTGCAAGATGAAGGAAGTTAGCTATATCTGATTTCATTTTGAAAAAATATACATGAAGAAAATGCACCATTTGTTAAATCTGGGTGATGAGCATCTGAATGTCTATTATATGGATTACACATTTGTAGACGCTTTTGAAACATTCTATGATTAAAATTTTTTAAAATAAATGTTAGAGAGTGAAAGAAAACCAACAATATTATTAGTAATTGTCAGCTTTAATTTCACTTTCACTGCAGTTTTTAATTCAAGACCATAGGAGGAAAGATTACAAGCTTAGGTGACATTTTGTAAATCTGTAAGTCTTCCTCAAAAAATTATGATCCATTATTTCTATTTACTAGATCTTACTACCTACTATATTAGAATATATGAATTTCAGAAGCTAGATTGGGCAAAAACTGAGTCAAAACTGCTTCAATTCGCACTGTCATACACCCATTGCCTTTCTGCTACTTATTGATAATTCATGCAAATCTCATCACATTTTATCCAAAATATAAGAGTTATCGATTGCCAGTTATAAATCAGAGATGTGCCATTATACATATTTTTCTAACAGAATTAATTTTCTTCATTAGTCTGTGTTTCCATGTGATATAGAAAATATAACATTACTTAAAGGAATTTTCATCTTTTAGTATACTTCAGAGGCTAAAAATCATTAAAATTCACGTTAGATTAAATAAATCAAGTTTAACTCTCTCTCTGAAACTATTTTCCCTTCTCAAGGGTTTTCACATATCTTTACTTCTGCGTCTGTTTCTAATTTCACCAACCTCACCTGGGGCTCTTGCCTTACAATAGCATGAATGCTATTGTTTGCTTATATTATTTCCCAAAGCCAGTACTCATCAGAAGAGGCAGTCTCCAACTACCTCTAATTCTATGACTATCTGATGAGTTGAATGCACCTGAACTGGGACCTGGCATTTTCCTGGCATAGATGTTTCAGTAGCAACATCAACCCCTTGACTCCCAGTGATCCCATTGGTGGCCTCCTGTGGAGCTGCTGAGGCACCCCAAACTCCTGCTAACTTTTGCAACCTATTCTTGGTTCAAAGGGAACTTAGATATCTTCATTCCAAATTCACCTCCACAAGCAACTATGACAAGTCTTTTATTCTCCCAATTTAGGGAAATTCTTACA
The DNA here is from genome assembly GCF_023851605.1 of Tamandua tetradactyla. NCBI lineage: Eukaryota > Metazoa > Chordata > Mammalia > Pilosa > Myrmecophagidae > Tamandua > Tamandua tetradactyla. The sequence goes on from NC_135339.1 coordinate 32,479,543, forward strand.
CAATCACTTTGGGGTTCTTTCTTCATATCACCCAAATGCTGGGTTTTTCTGAAAGTTTTGTTGCTCAGGAAAATTCAGAAAAAAAATCAAAAAAACAAAAAACAGTTATAATTTTAGGCCCACTCCCTCCCCAGCATCACGGTTATCTGGTCTACCATCTCATCCCTCAGGGGAAGGGCACCAGGAAATAAACTTCCCATAAAATTTTCTTCTTCGACATCTTCTCTACCTTTTACCTAACTCTCTCCAACTTAAAGTCTAATATTTATATCCACTTGGTTTCAAAAGAGTGAATGGTCCTTCTTATTCTGGTATGGGTCAGGGGATCCCAGATGGGGATAAAGGCTATTTTCAATTTAGTCTTTTAAAATATATGTCTTCATTCTCATTAGACATTGTGTGAAAGAAGGTGGGAGATGTTGGATATTGTATTATGTATGCCATCAAAAAAGGCATGTTCAGATCCCAAACTCTCATCCTGTGGGTGTGAACCCATTTGTAAATAGATCCTTTGAAGATGTTATTAGTTAAGGTATGTCCAAACTGAATGAGGGTGAGACTTAATCCAAAATAGTTGAAGTCCTTATAAACAAAGGAAACTGGACATGGAAAGGAAGCCACAGGGAGTAGGCAGCAACTAGAAGTCAATGGAACCAGAAAGAGAAAGAAGACACTTTCAAGCATATTCGCATGTGATGGAAAAGCCAAGGAATTCCAGAGATTGTGGGCCAGTCAGAAGATATTGACCTGGGAGGAAGCAAGCCTTCTAGCTTCTGAACTTCAAGCAAATAAACTCCTGTTGTTAAGTCAACCCATTGCATGGTATTTGTTTTAGCAACTGAGAAACTAAAAACAGCAGAGGAGATGGGGAAAGGGAAATAATTACCATTTTGGTCTATTTCGCTTTTAAGAGCTATCAGAAGTACATTGTTAAATTGAAAAGTAAAATAATCCTCATTTTAGGATATTTTTAAATTATAGTAAGTGTTGATATGGTAAAACTATTTTTCTTCTGAAGATAATCCAATCTCTTAAAAAGCCAAAATGAGGTGTGAAAGGTAGGTTACACTACAGAGAAAAAATACAAAATGTTTTATACTTAGGTGTCTTTTTTTTAATATCATACACAGGACCACATCTGCTTAATAACGTTACGGAGAGACATCGTTAGCTGTAAAATTCATATGGCATGACTCTCTGTGCCAAATATAATTTAACTAATTAGCATTACTTTTGATTTAGCTAAACCTGAGATCAGACATGGGCTACTTGAAATAATCCTATAACTATGAATTAAATTCAAATTGGGCAACCATTCTACAAGCCTTTTAAAAAGTTCACTGTGTAAAATAAAATACCTGGATTCTATTTAGAGATATCTTAGATGAAGATGGGATTTAGTTGACTTAAGTGTGGGAAAGAATAATAATGAATTATTCTTCTTCAGATATTATTGCTTTAAGTGCTTAATAATCTACATTAAATTATTATTTAATTATGTATTACATAATATGATCATTGATTTGTCACAATCATAGCGATCTCTGCGCAAGTGTGTATGAGAGCATGGTTATCGTTCCAAATAAGAAGCAAACAAAACATTAATAGATTGGCTAACAAAGTTTCATATTGCACAGTAAAGCTTTAATTCAGTTACTTAAAAGTTAAAGTTATTTAATAAAATGATGATAAAGACATTTTAGTTAAACTCTGGGAATGGATTATTGTTAACTAATTCATCAAATATTTTAAAAATAAAAAATTATTTTGCAATCCCTCTTACTATTTTTGAGTGATTAATTTTCATATTCAGCCTAAATAACCTATTTAATACTGTAGTTATCTGTGTTGCAATAATGGGGGGTATCTTTAGAGATAAATTTTTTTTAAAAAGCCTATGCCCTATTGTTGGATAGTACAGCGTTTCTAACTGTATCTCTCTACTTCCCTGACACATATGTAAATTTCTTACTCCTAAATTAGTAAAATATACCATGTGTCTCAAATTTTGACAGGCTCAATTTAGTGCCAAATCTTCGTCTTTTAAAACATCCATATATTTATATAACAAAATTCATTTAACTATTCACTTTCCCTTTTTCAGGAGATATTTGGGATCTTCACCGATAATCTGTTTTTTCCAAAATTCAATACAATAAGTTCAACTAAGTTAATATACATATTTACATATGCATATATATATATATATATATATATATATATATGCACACATATTTTTATATTTCAGAACAACTTGTATAGCAATCAGGTTAACATTTTGAAATTTTGGTAGCTGAAATATTTATCTGATGTATTCAAAATACTTGAAAGCAAGGACTCAGATATTTGCACACTGAAATTCATAGTGGAATTACTCAAAACTGCCAAAAGACGGAAGCAGCCTAAGTGTCTATCAGTGGATAAATGGATAAGCACAATGTGCTATGTACATACTTGGAATATTAGGCAGCCTTGAAAAAGAATGAGATTCTGATACATGTGATGGAGATCAACTTTGATGACTTCATGATGAAGTCAAACAAAAGACAAATATTTTATGATCTTATTGATATGAAACAAATAGAATAACCAAATTCATGGAATAAGAAACTATAGTACAGTTTACCATGGGTTGAGAGTGGTTAGGGAAAGGAGAATTAACAGTTAACTTGTACAGAATTTCTGTTGGGGATGATGGAAAAGTTGTGGTAGTAGATGATGGTGATAGTTGTACAACACCTGGAATGTAATTAACACCTTAATTATATATCAGTGTATTTAGGTTGTACAGATTGTTTCTAAATAAAATTTTAAAAAGTACATCTGCTCAAACATGTTATTCTTTTGCTCCCACAGAATCCTCTTCAATCCGGTATCTTTCTTAGGATGGTGTGACAGCGAAAGGAGAGAACTTAGGCAGAGAGAATGACAATAATATTTAAAATTTCTGAAGTGTAATAAAAGTAATTTTGGAGGGAACATGAAGAAGATGCCAGTGTTTCTGTATCCAAATACTACTGTGAACCTCTTTGGTGTAATTATTTTAGATGGCTATACCCATATTTAATGACTCATAGTTCCTCTGGCAGGAATGAAAAGAGAAACTCACATCTGTTTGCTACTAGTAAGATTCCAGATCTTTCCTCTCATCCAACACAGAGTCTTGCTACCATAATCCATCATAGGAGGCATTAGAATAATCTCTGAAAACCTTTATTATTAGTATTCCTATTAACAAAAGGGCTCTGTCACCCTCTAACTTAGTCTTCTCCCAAGCCTGTTCTCAATTACTAGAACCCTTCCAATTGCACTTTCTGAATCTCAAGTTATAATATCAGCAAAATCCCTTAAATATTGAACTCCTCTTTGCATATGCCCCTAACCTTTAACCAAAACTGATAATTATTGCTCCCCATTTTTTCTCAAGGGGTGGTTGCATTCTCTTCTATACCAAGTAACGCACTGGACCTGGAAGTTGTTAGGCTGGTCTCAATCCTTCATCAAAGCCCCACACCAGATATCTTTATTGTCTATTTATAAAAGAGAAACTGGAAAAAAAAAGTTAATTCATCCCATGAGAGCTACCCAACAAGGTACCCATTGGTACAGTTTGCTAGAATTCAGTCCTGCTCCCTCAATTTACAGAGACTTAACTCTTGGCTCTCCCTCGTTCTTTCCAATTCTATACCTAACATATGTTTTATTCATTTCAATATACTGAAGATGACCCTTCTTAACACTTCTTTGATTCATTCAATGGTCCTGAGCTCCATCCCTTCTCATTGAGATGCTCTTGTGAGAGTATACTAATATTTGTCAACATATTCTAATATGACCTTGTTTTTAAGTAAAAAACGAACTGATTACCAATCACTATTTTTCCGATTTACTCCTTGGAGGCACCCAGATTACAACAGTGCTGACTTCTCACTAATGCCTGAGATTCGCTGATCTCGTAATCTTTTTTCGGGTTACCCTTGTATCTTTCCAGCTAGATCCACAGTCATCTGTGATCATGATAGACACTTCTTTTCATGGCATTCATCCCTTCCTCTTCTGTTCCTTCTTAGTGTTCAACAGAGAAAACCCTTCACCTTAGTTCTATGCAACATTCTTTACTTCACATTCAGGCTCCTTCAGTTGAATATAATTGAAGGGAAACCCACAGCTCATTCATTCACCTAGACTCAAATTAATCATCTTTAATATCAAGGTCCCTTAGTGCTCTGCAACAATTTTACTACTGCCCAGTTATCCATTAATCTTTGGATTAACTTTCCTTCCTTTTGTCTCGAGTCAACTTCTCCATTCAGGGAGCAGAACTTATATCCTAAAATCTGTTGACATTAGTTTATTTTACTAGTGATTCCATCTCTACCCCCACCTATGGCCACCACTCTTGCTTCATCAGTTTTTCCCTCTTCTCTATTCGTTCCTATATGAATGCAAATATAAGGACAGGCGATGTATATCAAGCCACAGAGGAAAAAGAATGCATGATGTGTTTGGAAACTTTATATAAATTCATCAACTGGAGTATAATTTGCACGAGAAAGATTATCAAGAAGACAGGAGTCATATTATAAAGGAGTTGAATGACTTTGTCACCCAATTAACCTCACCTCATTATTTCATTTATTCTCTTTCCTCACCTCTTTACTCCCAAAACATGATACATACTATAAAAATTATTTGACTGCTAATTAGTGCTATATTTGTAGTTTAGCATTTGCTTTAATACAACATGGATAATTTGCAGTTGCAAAGACCTTATTATTTTGTCAGAAATGTCAGTTATTTCACCATTAATGCTTATCTATTTATAAACATTAGATGACAAAATAAGAGATTTCTCCAAAGTTTAATCAATACTTTTTAAGTGTAATTTATACCACATTCTACTGAATGTCACATAATAGATGACTGACTACTGCAAGAGAAAATTGTTAGAAAGTTAATTTTGAACTAGAAATAAATTTAAGGCTTAAACTTATGATCTTTCAATTAAAACACACTATTTTATGCTTAGTATTGCATTATGGGGGCCAATTGTAGAAAGCTGAATAGGAATTGCATATTTGATAATACTAGTTTGTGAATGTTAAATTTCCTTGAATGGCAGATTTTATTATAGTTGTACCAAAGAATAACCTTTTTCTTAGGAGACCTAACCAAATTGTTAAGAAAAGGAGAAATTTAAAATAAGTATCATAAAATGTTAACAAAATATGAGGGTTCATTATTTGAAATCTCTTAGAATAATACAAATTTGAAAATTTTAAACATAAAAGATTAAAAGAAAAATTATTACTACAGAATTAAAAATGTGAGGTTTAATTTTAATTCACTTTATTAATAAAAGTATTTGATATATTTAACAGTCTGATAATATGAGTTTATTCAAATGTATTTTGTTTATGTCTTCAAGAAAATCTTTAATAGTAATCTCTGTCACTTAAGTAGCAAGATTCTACCTATCCTTATACCATTTCAAGTTTTCCCTATATTTATTTAACAATTATAATTACATATTAGGAAGATTTTCCACTCAATCATTCACTTCTTTAAAAATAGACATATTTCGTTACTGAGCCGCTTGTCCAGACATGTTCAACTGATCTTTTCATAGTATACTTTCTGATGCTTTGTTGAAGCTAAAGCTGTGTATGTGTGTGTGTGTGTGTGTGTGCACGCGCGCGTGCGTGTGTGTGTGTGAGAGAGAGAGAGAGAGAAGTTTCATTTCTGGCTATGTTTGTATATCATGTTTCATTTTATTGTCTTGAAATAATTATTTTTTTAATCTACAAAATTCTCGAGAAAACATCTAGTTATAAAAACAGCATGAAAAAGCCATTCTTAAACATACTTGGAATGATTTTTATTTTTGAGCTTAAATATTACTCTAGGAAGTACTAACTGTCAAAAACAATCATACCACTTTAGAACGCATTTTTACTTTGAAAGTCAATTGCAATTCGTTAAGTGTGTGGATCTTCGTTCAATGAAAGTATTCAGCTAGCTCAATGTCCATTTTTAACAGTTTTATTGAGCTACAATTCACATACCAAACTATCCATCCATTTAAAGTGTAAAACTTAGTGCTTTTAAATATGCTTTAGAGTTGTGCAACCATCACCACAATCTAATTTTAAAACATTTTTATCATCCCCCAAAGAAGCCCCAAACCCATTAGCATTCACTCCACATTCTACCCACTCTCCACAGACCCAGGCAACCAGTAACCTACTTTCTCTTCGCATAACGTTTTCAAGGTTCATTGTCCTATAGCATGTAGCAGTAATTCATTCCTTTTTATTGCCAAATAATACTACATTTTATTTATCCACTCCAAGGTTGACGGACATTCAGATTATTTTTACTTTGGAGCTATTACGAATAATTATGCTAGGATCATTTGGGTACAAGTTTTTTATGGACATGGGTTTTCATTTCTCCTGAGAGTGCAATTACGGGATCATATGGTACCTCCATGGTGGACATTTGAGGAACTGCCAAACTGTTTTCCATAAATAAAATACATTTTCACAAGTGTGACAATGTAGGATTATAATGCTATATATTTTTTTCTTATTTATTGCCCCCAGGTTGCCAGAAGCCCTAAAGGGCTCTGGTTCCTATGCACATGCATTTCGATGGATGATATCAAAGGTAAAAATTTGAGTCTTTCATCTGGACATCTTCAGGATGGTAGGCAGACCTGTTTCAGAGGTCCTTACTGGACTTCAGTGTCTTTGAGGGCACGAACTTGGACTTAATCAGCTTTGTATCCTAATAGTACTTTTGTTCATTTATCACCATTGTGACTATAACCACAGAATATTTCCTGATTCCACACAAATTATTTTTCACAATTTTATGTTGTTGTTTTTTTGGCCAGTATTTACTTCTAATTACTTATTTTCAGAAAGTATCTGAGACTCTTACCCTGTTTGTACCCAAGAAACTAACAGGTTAGAGAAAATGTCTTTAAAACATGATTTAAAAATTGTTTTAAGCAATCAATTTGACAGACTTTTTATATACTAGATAACTTTGGACTAGAATATAAATGCAGATAAATTGAGAAAGTGTCTTTAAAACATGATTTAAAAATTGTTTTAAGCAATCAATTTGACAGAATTTTTATATACTAGATAACTTTGGACTAGAATATAAATGCAGATAAATTGAGAGTACATATTATTAAGGGCTTTAGAAATAACTGTGATCTCAAATTAACTCTTTTGTTTATTATTATTATTTTTTTGCAGATGGAAAATGCACTGGTCTCCATTTAGCCTTGAGGGTAACATGTGTATCTTAATAACTATAAGGAGACTATTTTTCTATATTATACTCTCAAGCATTATCCTTTTAAGAGTGGTTTTATATGATGCATTCAAATGAAATGTGATCAAATAGAAGCCATGAAATTAAGCATTTTAAATATCTCAGTCTCCTTTCTAAGTAACAAACTGGCTATAAAATTAAGCCTCTGTATTAATTTGCAAATGAACAAGGTCTTTGGAGTTATATCTACATTGATCCCAGGCTACTGTTGTATTAATTATTAGATAGATTAACTACATACTGAGCTGGCACTTTTCATTAAACAGCTGCTAAAACATGAGGGATGAACGATGTCTCGTGCTTTAGCTTCAGATGTATGAACCCTGAGGCTATTTAATAGGCCTTAACAAGTTACTCTTTTCCATGCAGCCAAATCTCATTTGCTTGGAGGGTTTCTGACACACCAGAGGCTGGGGCTAGTCAATATCTGCCCCCAATGTTAAATAAAGAAAATTTCAAGTATTGATACTTGCTTAACTTCCTAAATTCATAATAAGATGTTTTAATTAAAGTCTGTGCAAAATATTAAATAAGGGGTGGTGCGATGGTGGCTCAGTGGCAGAATTCTTGCCTGCCACACCAGGGATCCAGGTTCAACTCCTAGTGCCTGCCCATGGAAAAAAAATAAATAAGTACACTGTGATATAAAAAGCCAATAAGGGCAACTGGCATTGTTTTTGTGAGAAGGTGAAAATAAATATATGTATATATTACACGCAAACATGAACTCCATAATTTATTTTCATCTGTTTGCTTACATTTTCCTATGAATAATTTATATCTATTGCATACCACCATATTGAATAATTCGTTTCTAATATCGTCAAAGTAAAAATAATCTCCCATCAATCGTTCAATGTCAAATATCTATACTCTATAGGTACCAGAAGTTAGAATCCTCATGAAGTTTAGGTTAAAGAAAACACATTGTATCAATACTTCTAAGGCCAGCCCATGTTTTGAATCTGGAATCATCTTTTAACACTACTCCTTTGCTCTTTTCTATCATTTTAAGGCTCTGATATACTCATGAATTCTAACTCTTTTTCTTTTGCATTAAGAGATAATTTTTGCTCTTATACAGATAAAAATGAACATGTGAAAGTATTTAACTTATAAATGATGAGAGAACCAGTAACATGTTACAAGCAGTTCAAAGAATGCTGCAAAGAACAAACGTCTTTATGTGTCAGGAATATTGAAAAGAATGTGAGAATGAGGACAAAACTGGCTTCTTCTATAGTGGGAGTAGAAAAATAATTGAACCTCCAATCAACAAAATTTATCACCTGTGGAAGACAGAATACTATGGCTGTGACAAGATATCCATGTCTCTAACACCAGAACTTGTAAAAGGTTACCTGATGGGGGATAAAGTGACTTTACACATGTGATTATGGCAAATGGTCTTGAATTGGAAGATTATTTTAGATTACCAGAATGGGCCCAATGTCATATCGAGTTTCCTTTTAAGAGGGAAGCAGGAGTATAAGGTTATAGAAATGTGACAATGGAAGAAGTACTTAGAGGGATGTGCCTTTAAGATAGAGGAAAGTTCCATGAGTCAAGCAATGAAAGCTGCCTCTCTAGAAGCTAAAAATGGCAAGAGAACAGATTCCCCTGTAAGATCTACAGAAAGAAGGCTTTCCTGTCAGCACCTGCTTTTAGGGCTTCTTGCCTCCTTAATGATAAACTAATAAATCTGTATTGTTCTAAGTCACCAAATCTGTGGTATTTGTTATAGCAGCAATAGGAAACTAAAACACATATCTGTTATATATATATATATATTTGCATTGCTATCAGTTATGTATAGTTAACAGAACTGGAAAATAGTTCAAAGGCAACAAAAGTAGCAGAACCTCTGGAGAATCAGGACGTGTGTGATCTAAACAATTCAGTTTTCCTTTGAAGCACGTTATATTTTCCCTATCGGACCACTGCCTTCCCTTTGAAGCACGTTATATTTTCCCTATCGCACCACTGCCTTCCCTTGAATGTAAGTGTTTTGTATTTAAAATTCAGCTGAATATAGCCAATTAAAAGTTCCAAAGAAGTCTGTATCTTGTCAGATCCAATCCTGAATGTACTTTATTCTCTCCCAAGTTAGTTCCCTTCTCACTTATTTCCTACAAAAACTTATGGCACCATTAGTGTCACACCCATCTTGACTCTTCGTTTTTTCTTATCTCCTCATTCAACTAGCCAATAATATTTGTTCATCACATTTTAAATCTGCCTTTACTCCCATTTTAAGTACTTTACTCTCTTCCTTAGATTACCTAGATAGGCCACCTTTAAAAATTTAATACTAACTGGATACTTCTAAAAGAAAATGTGCAATATCCACCTTGATCTTATATTGTACTAAATTCTTCCAACTTATTTTGGGTGTACTAATAAACAAAGAAATGCTTGTATGTTTCAAAGGCAAAGAAAGAACAACAAAAACCTGCTTTCCAGACACTATTTGGGAGCTATAATTTCCTACCACCATACTATTCTATAAATCCATGAATAGAATAGATTCATCTGCATGCATACATTATGTCAACCTGCATATAATCATATTGATAATTTCTAGTGTGCTGGTAATTGCTTTGTACCATTAGCTATACTCTTGCCGGTCTGTTCTCTCTTCTTTTGTAATATAGCCGTTGGAAAAAGTTAGGGTGTATTTTATGTCTACAGGTTTATTTTTTCCTCCCATGCAAAGCTGGTTGATGATTGTGACATTTCAACTAAGGACTTGTTATTATCTCATTAGCACTGATTCTCTAAATAATTAGATCAATAAGCACCAAATTCACTAGAGGATTATCAGTTCCATTTAAATTCCAAACTCTATAGCATTCAGAGATGCTTGTAGCTACTTCTAAATGAAAATATTTCACATGAAAAATATATATGCTAATGTTTTTTTATGTTAAAATATTTATTTATGGGTATATAAATAGTAACTAACTTTAAAACCATGGAGTGCCTTCTTGCATTCTCATGATTATGAACGATTCGATGAGAATGTATAAAGTTTTCAGATACCAGTTTAGAAAACAGAATGAATGGATTTCAGACTCCTACCCTCCACCCTTCCAAACAAGGTAGATTTGTTTGTGATTTCAAGTTGTTACCTGAATCAGTTTTCTGAATGCAACAACCATTTTACAATAGGATTTTTTCTACATGAAATTTCATGGCTTGCTTATAGTGAAATACAGTAGAAAGATAGTGAAATCTTCATCAAGGAGACTTATGATTAGTGCTATATAAGATAAGTTGTTGCATCAATATGTTAATAGAGCTAGCCTACAAAATATTTTTGATAGACCAAAACTGATTGGTGATAGAATTTACAGAGAAAATACATTTACATTAAATACTAAAAGGCATTATCATTTAGAACTAAAGTTCAAATTCTTTAGTCTAGAAGTTTGTTTGTTCAAAAAAGACTCAAAGACAAAGCTGATTCTAGGAGAAAAAATCAGTATGCAGATACTTTGTTGTATGGATTGACCTATATTTTGTAAAATTCAGATATTGCAAATTATTTAGGAAATGTAACAATAGGTCTAATCAGACAATAATATGAAAAAAATCAATGGAAGAAGAGCACTTTAAACCTAAATCAAGTAGAAGAAAAACATTAGAGCAAAAATCAATGAAACTGAAAATAGGCAAACAGAGAAAAACCAGTGAAACTAAAAGCTGATTTCTTGATAAAAAACAATAAAATTAGCCTCTAATCAGGCTAAACAAGGCAAAACAAGAGAAGACACAAATTAGTATCAGAAATGACATTAGAAATCAAAGAGTGGTCTCCACTACGGAGCCCAGGAACATCGAAAGGATAATAAAGGGGTATACGAACAAAATTCTGCTTACAAATTTGATAAATGATATGAACCAATTCCTTGAGAGACACAACTACTGAAACTCACACAAAGGGAAACAATTGGATATTCCTAAATATATTGGAGAAATTGAATAAAAAATTAATAACCTCCCATAAAAGAAAGTACCAGGTCCAACTGGTTTCATTTGTAAATTCTATCAAACACTTGTGAATTCTATCAAACACTTAAGAAAGAAATGGTACCAATGACTGACTAGCTCTTCTGGAAAAATAGAAGTAGAAGGCACATTTCATAACTTATTTTACGAGTCCAGCATTCCTCTAATATCCAAAACCAGATAGAGACATTATAAGGAAGGGAAGCAACAGACCAATCTCTCTCATGACTAAAAGTGCAAATACCCTCATCAAAATATTAGCAAATCAAATCCAAAAAGAAATATCTGCCATTACCACATGGAATTTATTCCAGGAATACATGTCTGATTCAACATTTTAATGTCAGAAAATTATTAAGGTAATCCTTAACAGGCGATAGAAAAATCATGGGATCATATAGATACAGAAAGAGGATTCAACAAAATCCCATACCCAGTCATGATGAAGACTCTCAGCAAACTAGAAATAGTGGGGAACTTAATAAACTTGACAAAGAACATGTCAAAAAAAAATCCACCTCTAAGATCATGCTTAATGGTGAAAACAGGATGCCTTCACCTACCAGAGGGAGAGAACTGGCATGGACGCCTCTCTTCACCACTGCTGTCAACATAGTTATGGGAGAGACCTAGTCAGGGTGATATGTTAGGAAAAATAAATAAAAGGTGTACAGATTGGAAAAGAAAAATAAAACTACCTGTCCACAGATGGCATGACTGCCTATGTAGAAAATCCAAATGAGTCAACAAAAATTCTCCTAGAACTACTTAATAATTATAGTAAGTTAATAGTATACAAGGTTAATGTAAACCAAATTGCTTTTCTATATACCAGCAATGAGAAATTGGAATTTAAATTTAAAGACAAAGCACTATTTACCTTAGTACCAAAGAAAATTAAATACTTAGGTATAAATCTGATCAAAAATATGTACAAGATCTATATGAGGGTTTTTTTGTTTTTGTTTTTGTTTTGTAGTCCCTCAAAACACTGATAAATGAAATCAAACACGTAAATAAATAGGGATTTAACCTTACTGGGGAAGTCAGGATACACCTAACAGCCACCACCCAGGTCTTGCCTACCTACACCTGCCTCCCTGTCTACTGTGTGCAGATGCTTCAATGTTTCCAATCTCAGTTCTGGGGAGATGTTAGGTCTAAAGAAAAGGTCTTATTGTAACTTAAACTCAGAAACTGGAGCAAGCCACCCGCTACTTATCAGCACAGGAACTCTCAGTGGCTGGGCCCCCTTCCCTTGAGTTGTATAAATGCCCCACCCTCGGCCAACACGGTTTCCTCTCTCCTCTTCAAGGTGAAGTGGGTACATGAGGATGCCACCCACCAGACTCTGATCTGAGCAGCTGGCCTCCCCAGGAAACTGGCCTTGACGGAATCTCTTCCCTGCTCTTTTGGACCCTTTGTGCCATGTAGTGCTGTGTAAATAATAAAGAAGTTACTTGCTGAAAGCTTCTGTTGTGCCCAATCCCATGTTCCTGTGACACACCATATAGCAACTCGCTCCAAACACATTCATGGACAGGAAGTCAATGTTACAAAAGATGCCAATCATTCCCAACATGATATATACAGATTCAATGTAATTCCAATTAAAATCCAAGCAAATTACATTGTGGATATCAACAAACTGATAAAGGCAAAAGACTAAGAATAGGCAACACAATATGGAAAAAGAACAAAGTTTAGGACTAATACTTACTGAATTCAAAGCTTACTATAAAGCTACAGCAATAAAGACAGTGGGTTACCAGCAAAAGTATAGTCACAGTCCAATAAAATAAATTAGATAGTTCAGACACAGAACCACACAAACATAGAAAATTGAGATTGACAAAGGAGCACAGGCATGTCAATGGAGAAAGGATAATCTTTTCAACAAGTTGAGCACTAAAAATATTGTAGAGCCATTTACAAAAAAAGAAAGTAGACATTGCTTTATACCTTGTAGAAAATTAACTCAAAATGGACTATAGACCAAAATGTGAAATGCAAAACTATAAACTGCTAGAATCAAACAGAAGAAAAGTCTAGGTGACCTTGGTTTTGCATTGAGTTTATAGATACAACACTAAAAGCATGATCCATGAAAGAAAAAATGAGAAGTTGACTTTATAAAATGAAAGCCTTCTCCTCTGCCAAAGAATTTGCTAAATAAGAATAAAAAGACAAATCACAAACTGGGAACTCTTTGGTCCATGCTATACACATAACATAGCTTTCTTTCTTAATCAAGAAAGAGTTTGAGCAAATTATAAACCATAGCTCCAAGATCCATAACCACATCCAGATTTATTTGGACATTCAATTTTTTCATACCACCCACCTACCCCCACAAACCGTTTAGAGATTCTGTGTAAGTGTGCGCTCAATTTAAAGTTCCCATCTATATCCTCCTAGCCATTATTTATTTTTTTAGGAGAAATTTCACTCATTATTTCTTATAGCACAGACTTTTTCTCTCTTATCTAAATGTCATTGGTTTCCTAGGTGATAGCTAAACTGTTTACCACAGAACTGTTATTGAAAACTGAATTAGCTGTATTTGCAGCATCATTGGTTCACTTAGATAATGTTGTCCATACTAAATGAGAAATATGTGCGCTGTTCATATAATTTAAACAATCAGAATTAGTATCATGACCTAAATATATTTTCTATATATTCAATATGCAGGGGATAGTTTGCATATTTAGCAATGTTCCTTATATTTTTTTCCTCTGAAATCTGTGGTTGCTCACAAGACTATACTGAGTTAGCTGAAGCACAACTCCTTTATGGGAATGTAGCTTTACTCCCTTTAAATTCACAGGAGGAAGGAAGGCTTAAAATTTATGGCATGAAATCTACAGAAAACCACCTAAAACATCATTCTACTTTGTAAGTATAATTATTTCTTACCCCTTCTTGACATAGTATGTGGAGATAACACATTGTTTGTTTGGAGTTGCAATTGCAGAGCACATTATTCTGGAGGGATGGGTCATTTATTTCTTAGATAAATAATTAAAGCAGGTATACTTTTGGGAAATACGATTTTGTAATTAAAGAGTGAGGCATTAACAAATCTACATTAGATTACTTTACCCTATTTTCTATTATTTGAAATAAAACATAGCATTAATAATATTCATCTATATTCATATTTATTTGGAATCAACAGATTCATTTCGTTCCCTTTAGGTTTAGAGATATTTTAGCCAGCAATCACATATAATACTTTGCAAATGCTTAAATGATGGTAACAATTCATCTTTTGGAACTTAAAGGCAGAAATGACTTCTTTAACTCCTTTCTACTTTTTTCCCTCTTTCTTTTCCCTTTGTACTACAATGCTTTCAATTAGAAAGGGCAGAGTGTTTGAGCAGACAGTTCCTATATAGTATAATTTGAGGGGAGTTGGGAAAATTAGCATGCACCTAAAAAATGTCTTTACCACACAGTCTGAAAATTGATTCTAGATTGCCACTTAATAACTTCGACGAATCTTCATTAAAGTTCTCTACACGTTAAACATAGTTTTATGCGCTAAATATATACCTGCACCAAACAAGATCCCTGCCGTTGTGCAGCATGCATTAGGGTGAAGGGAGAAAAATAGGAGCAAATAGACAAAATGATTACAGTCTATAATGAATTCTCTGGAGAGGAACAAACAAATCAGCAAAGCAGGGCACTGGTGCTGAGGCTAGCAGGCATTTAGACAAGGTGGGGTTTGGCCTTGCTGAGGTGATTTTTTGATTATTATCTGGTAGGTGAAAAATGACGAGCAATCAGAAAAACCTGGAAATAGCTTCCCATGCAGTAGGAGAGGCGTGTGCAGACTCAAGGGAAAGGAAAGGCCCCGATGTTTTTTTAAAAGCTGATAATTGGCTCTGAGAGCAGGATATGACAGGGGCCCAGTGGAAACTGTGTAAAAGGTGACATTCTGTAAGGTGGGCAGACCAGTACGATCAGCTCATTGCATCCCATAGTATCATCTATTAAATTTTATTCTAAGTGCAATATGAAGCTATTTCCATAGTTTTTATAGCCTTCACCTTTAAGGAGACTTTTATTCCTTGACATAGGGCACTTACACACATACACACAGTAGTCCTAAAATGGAATCTTTTCTGACTCACTATTTTCATTCATAAATACGTAAATAACTCTCTTTTGGAATAATGGTGATAGTGAGAAAAGGAAGGGTGTGGGGGATGAATGTTACTAGAGTGGTAACTGAAGACAAAACGACTTTGAAACTTTATCTCTGGCTGAGAGAGCTCTGATAACGTAATCACATCCTGAGTATATCTCCCATGGCTTCAGGCAGAGGGGGGACATTGCATTTAAAAGCAAATATAAGTTCTGCTCTGGCAGTACCACAGAGCAACTGGCCCCTGGAGAGTGCTGCCACTCTGTCTCTACCCAGTTTTTCCTGTAGGCTAGGTTTCCTGTAAGAATTCCCCTCCAGCAGTCATGCTAGGTGGCAGAGCTGCCCATCTATCATATTCCATCTCTCTTTCCTAAAGAGGCAGGACAGTGAGGTGGAAAGCAAACAGTATTTGCAATCATAGACCACAATTTCTAGCTTGATACTTACCCCTATTTTTTTTTCTTTATTTCATAACATTCTCTGATTTAAAAATACATGTCTCATTCCCTTGTTTTGTGAATCATTTTAGCTTGATGTTCTCCATACCTACTGTTTACCTCACCTTAATATATTCCACTCTCATTAAGTACTACAAAGAGTTTTAGATGTATGTATATATACATGTATATACACATATATGTATATATATGTGTGTATATGTATATATGTGGGTGTGTATATATGCATGCATATATATGTGTGTATGCGTATATGTGTGTATATATGTAAATGCAATGTATATAGAGAGACTCAAATATATCTTTATATATAGCTATACAGATAATATATACAACTCAAATATACTATACACACATGTATTTATACACATACACACAAATGTATGCACATAGACACAGATATCAGAAGATATATAAAGCCTACATATAATATGCGTATAAGATATTTTATTTCTTCCCCTTTTCTCAAAGTGAAAACCTAGATCTATTTTAAAGACCTGGGTACATTTTGTTGTTTAGGGTGGCATTCAAGTGACTGTCCAGTCATGAACCTACTGAGTCACTCTGGACTTTCTTCAGAGCATGAAGGTACCTTCCAATACTCTAACAAATAAGTATTGGCATTTTGAAAGTCAATTCTGAAAGGCATTTCTGAAAGTCAATAAAATGCTAATTAAAAAGAAAGCGTCTTTTTTTTGGACATAACATTCTAAATATAATTATTTTAAACAGTTAACTCTGAAACCATGTAAGGCTGGAGGAAAGTCTAAACAGACTCTTGGTCAATTTCTGATACCAATGCTCAAAGTTTAAAAGTTAATGAGGAAGTCACAGGCCTTTGAGTAACATCAACAGATTAAGACCCCTTCAGTTATGGGCTTTAGATAGAATTACTGAAGTTAATGAAAGCATTTGATATTTAGTGTAACCTAAATGAAAATTCAGGGCCTTATTTATTTTATTACTTAAGGATATTACAGTAAAATTTTGATTAAGAATATTTCATAATACTTAAGAGCTCTTAACTCTTGAATATGCAGGGATTAGAATCCTGATTCCATCACTTCCCAATCATGACTTGAAAGAGGTTACTTGTCTTTGACTCAGTTTTATTGTCCATAAAATTGGATTACTTTAAAATATATATTTCATGTTTCACATTAAGATTTAATGAATATTAATTTTTGAAGCGCTATAACTAAAAGGAATGTCTATATATATAAATAACTATTTGGTTGATATCTTAAAGTGAAAATAATTTGAAAATATGTAATGTGCTAGATATTCATTTTTTCTTAATTGAATAAAAAATATTTCTAAATAATTAACATTTGAAATACGTAAGAAAAAATGGATTTTGCTTTGCTTACTAAAGGTCAGTCAAGAAAAGCTCTGCTTATTGAAAATTAGTTGAAATGTCTGCAAAGTGGCTGAACAATGTCATATGGGGAGGGGAGGAAAATATATATATTCTTCCACTTCAGAAGAAGTTATTATAGAATGTGATATTTAAAACTTGTTTTTCTATTCAAAATAAGAAAAGTAATATAGTTATAAATCTAATAAGATGTGTAAGAAAGAATATAACTATTTAGAAAAGACACCAAAATGGCCAACATAAATGGAAATATACAATGTGTTAATGAATGGAATAAGCTAACTGACATCTATGTAATTCCTTCCAATTAATTTACAAATTTTTCAGTATCCTGATCAACATGATAGAATTCACAGATCTTGAAAAATACATGCTAAATGTATTATGAAATGAGAAATTGTAAATATTTAAGAACATCCTGAGGAAAAAAAATACATATTTGACTCATCTAGTATTATACCAATAAGAAACAAACTGAATTTATAACACCATAGTTTTGCACAGAATAAACTAGTGAATGAACCAGGGTACCAATTCCAGAGCCCAAAACAACTTTCTTTTTTTCTTAACCTTTCCATACTTTCATCTTTATTGCTGTGATCTTTTTTTTTTTATCACCACTTTAGCTGAGCCTAATTTATTACCTATTGCATTCTTTTTAGCTTTTCAAGTCCAACCAATGTGTTTCTCATTTCTAGAAGTTCCATGCTGCTATTTATCCAATCTTCCTGTTCATTACTGAGAGTCTATCATGGCTTGTTCAGCTTTGTGACCACAAAAATGAGATCCTTTAGACATCTTTAACATAGCTGTTCTGTAATCTGTATCTGACATCTCATATATCACTAGTCCTTTCTGGCTGAAGTGTGTTGTTTCTCATTCCTTTAAATGTTTAATATAAGGTGGCTTCATCAATTGTACCTTGTGATCTTTGATGTGAACTAATTATTTTATCTTAATCCATAGCATCCTGGGGCCCCTGACTAAGGAAGCTCTCAAAAAGAGAAAACTCCCTCATCGTAATGCAGAAATCATCATTCAACTGGGATTACTTCAGTCTCTGTTGATTGCCTGTATCATTCTTGAATTTCAGGTATAGCTCCCTAACCCTTGAGTGAGGTTCAGCATAAGAAATATCAGGAGCACTTCTGCTACTGCCACTCAGACATGAGGCAACACTATTTTTCCACATACCCAACTTACTGATGTGTGCGTGCAATAATAACATCTCAAAAAGAACACCCTATCATATCTAGTTGTTCTAAAGCAGGGTCCCACAGCTTATACGTTGCTAGATGATTTCCAAGTTGATTCCCTTATACTTAGGAAAATAAGATGTATGAAATATAAATAAATGTATATATTATTTGTAGATTTTCATCATTTAGATTTTTTAGGTTTGCTTTTGATTTTTAGTTAATTTTTATAAATAATTCTCAACTTTTCTTGTAGTCATAAACGATTCCGTGTGTTTCCTTCAGAGATGGTACAGTAACGATCTTTGCGACTTTACATGCAGTTATTTTTATAAATAGCATGTATTTATTTTAAAATATATTTATGATAAGATACAAAATTAGGTTGACTGTTCTTAAGAATCTTGTGATTTTACATTTATATTTTAATATCCACTCATATTTGAGCTTGTTAACCTACTAAATGTAATTCATAAAACTAAATAAAAAGAATATATTTTCCCAAACTTTTCTAGTATGTTTAGAGTTTTTTACTTTATTGCAACAATTATCATTTAATTAAAATGTATAAACTTTGAAATCACAATTACAGGTGAATTGTATCCTTTTGTCATTACTAAATGTCCACTTTATGTCCTAACTCTTGGTTTCAGTTTTTGATATTTACTTGCCACATATTTATGTTGGGTATGTGTGTATCACATAAAGTCTGTCTAGTGAGATAGTAAGTTTTGGTCTATAATATTTTTTTGTTTTTAATATAAAGGCTTACAATGTGATCTTTTTAGGAATATGTTTTATGAATAAATTATACTGGTTTATTATCTTTATAGTAGTAAATACTCAAGTTTTAACCCATGAAAAAAGTAAAAGATTAAGTAGTTTATTTAACACATAAATTCTAGACATCTGGATGGAAATTATCCCGCAAACCAAAAAACTTCCTTGAGAAATTTTAATAAAATAGAAAGAATGACATGAAGTGTTTGGAATAAGGTCACATGCTAGTAGTCACATGCTAATGAAAAACATGGTTTAATATACCTTATTAAAATACTTTTCTTATGTTAAATGAAGATAAAATTTCATAGGTTAATAATGTGATATTCAATACCTAAAGTATTTTCAGATACATAAAATATTGTGCATTTAAACAATTATTATTGTTTTACTTCTTCCACCTTTTGATTGATGGGATGAAAAAAGCATTTCTAGAATAGTTTTCTAATGCATAGAGGGTGTTTTTATTCAGTATGATTATAAATAAAAGCAGTTTGCAATATACATTCTTTCCTAAGACACTAAACCTTCTTTTGTATTCCTTTATTATGTTTAGCTTAAATATTAAAGTTTTACATATTTCACATAAATTGCTGGTAGACAGGGATTTCACCTGTTTTACTTTTTTTTTTTAACAATTACTTCAAGAATTCATATTAAGCTATGCAAACATATCGTGTGAAAAGTTCTCATTTGTAATCATAATGGAATTGTCAACAAAAACCATCAATAGTGACTACCAGCTAATTTACTATTTCCTAATCAAAGTGCTGCGTTAAAAGAGAATTTTTAATCCCCTTTCCCAAATATGTCAGAAATAAGATTGAAGGATTTTTGAAAATACTATTAATAAATATTTACTACTTTCTTGATCCTAAAGAATATTTAAAAGAGCTAAGGTACCTACACAAAGCAAGCTACTAATAGGATTTTCTTTGCCTCCATTAACATCTTTCTGAAAGCTGTCTTTTCACTCTTGCCTTTTAGTATCTCAAGAGAGCCATTAAAGCATCTGGGATAATTATAAACATTATTGACAGACAATAACTGTTTTTGAAAATAACTATCCAAAATTATAATAATCTTATTTGCATTACAATAGAGCTGCTTAAGCTCTCAATCTATTTAGAGGAGGGAAAAAATGTGTTAGATTCATTTCTGTTCTGAATATTTTATTTTAGATTAATATTTAAGGTAGAATATTTTAAAAGTTGAAAAACAGACAAACAGAAAACTCAATAAGAGCACTGAAACAAACTCAATTTGAAAATCCATCATCTATAGATCATCAAGTCTTGAGTACAAACAAAAGAAGGATTCTTTTCATATTTTCTCTTTATTCATCTGAAATTTCCTTTATCTTTTCCACATTTTCAAATGTGCTATGGTTTCCAGGGCTTCTTCAGGGCAGCCTGGATTTCTCTTCAACTTGGTACATGTCATGTCATATACACTCTATCCTCGTTTATTTATCTTTCTGGTATTTATTATCTGTAATTATTAATTATTTTCCATTGTTTCTCCAGTTAACTACTTATAGAGTTCATGTCATTAACGGATAATAAAATATATCCTCTAAACTCAAATATATGAATGATTAATATATTAATATCATTTCAGAGTAATAAAGCAGAGGAAAGATTAAAACATTCAAATTGCTTGCTAAAAACTTTAAAATGTGTAAAATTTTGACTAAGTAACAAAAATAGAATAGTCCAAAGCATCACAACTGTTGGAACCAGGGCCTCTAACCCTGTAGTCTCAGGTCACAGGGCAATGAAACACAAATTCCATCACTGGTGATAGCAAGAAGGGTCCATTCTGCTTTAATACCTGATGTATCAGATATGAACATTCCAATTATTGGGGCCTCAGCCCACAAACACACACTGGCTAAATTCATATTATCTTTTCCTGAAATATACTGCAACTGCCTTTCCAAATATGGGCCATGACCTGGCATTGTGGCTGAGAAATCAATGGACTATTCCTTTCCTGCCATTTTCACATTTCATGGAGTGAATGGTTAAAACCTAAAGCAAACCAACTAACCAACCCAAACATATACATAGTGAATCCTGTGATCTAGCACTTATTGTCATAACCTCCTTGTTGAAAAGATGTGTCTGTTCTTGGACCAAAGCAATTTTGCATGCCTTGTGATTTCAATAAATTGGGAATTCTATAAGCTTCTTAAGGTGGTGGCTTGGGCTGAGGCACTGAAAGCAAAGAAAACAATCCTAGACATTGAATGTGGATTCTCTTAAGGATGAATTACTGCACCTCCAGAATTGAAGTGGTCTGATTTAATTGACCCGCCATCAAGAATTTAACTGGTCAAGCAGAAAATGTTGATTCATCTAGAGAGTACATCAGTCTCTGCTTCTGTCGGGTTGGGTATTCCATGGTGGTAATAGCTAGTTAAGTCTTGAAAAGAGTTAGCAGCATTTGGCATAATCCCTGCCATCTATTCATGGGTCCATTGCCCCCACACTGTAATGGTTGAGGAAGAAAAGCTGGTTGATAGTCACATGGGAAGTCAGTCTGTTTACCTGCTTCTTGGGTCTCTCTTCTTAAGTAAATATTTTCTGATAGGCATTAGCATTAGATACAAATACCTAGATACTTTTATATATTCATAAGTAAAACATTTAATTCTTCCTGGGACTCCCCTGACCCTGAAATTCTAGTCTTGTTTCTTACAGGCCCTTAAAAATTAGCTACTGTATAGAAGTCAGAATAAAGCTGTACTTAGGTTATTTCTCCCTCTGTACAAAGTAGGAGAACAAGCATACTGCTCATGACAATGAGATTTTCTTTCATCACTGTCCCTCAATGATCCCTATTGGTGTGTCTCTAACGCTGCAACAACCCATTCCTGGTTAGCACCAATATTATACTATACTTTCCCATAGGAAAGGGAGGCCTGAGTTCTTTATTTCTCTTTTGTCAAATCAAATCTACCAATCATGTAGTTTGAGACAGGCACCACAGCTATGGAAGTGGTGGCATGTTTATATATGTATATTGTGCCTTTTAGACATGCTCAAACTAATTCCAACTGTGCCACTTTCAACTTCTTCTGAGCCGGTGAGGCTTTGTGACTCAGGTCACAAAGACACTTAGTTCCCATAGGGTTGTCAAATTTTCTTTTGGGGGGTGGCAGAGGAGTGTCTAATATAATAACCTATTAGGAGCTGTTTTTCTCAAGGAAAGTAGTTCTATATCACAGAGGGCATGACCTCACTTTGAAACCCTTTAGGTCTATGCTTGGACATTTCTACTCTATTGAGGTAAGCCAGAGAAATCCAAAGTATTTTTAGCCAACTAATATTGATTGCAAAAAGAATATCTAATAAAAAAGAATATCTAATAAAGTTTGACTGACAAAACGAATTTTTAAACAAGCACATAATTATGCAAAACTGTGTAACACTGTGTTTAGGCATACATATTTATGCATATAAACACACACAGAGAAAACAAAATTTCGTGGTAATAATTAGCTTTTAGGGTGGATAAAGGAATGATTTTATAGGGAGATACATAAAGAGATTAATATTCTCTATCTTAATTTGAGCAGTATATGTATGAAAATTAATACTCTTAATTTCTGGTGTATATTTTACATATTTTATTTCACATGCAAATATTTAATAAAACCCAGAAAAATATTACATTCAAATGCTAAATGGAAAAAAATCTGAATGTATGTTTGTGTATATGTGTCTTTGTAATATATACATTTCTACATACTCATGTGATTTCTAAATCATACAAGGTAATTTGTACTACGATATAAAGGTTAGTATAATATGGAAAGACAAGGTCCTTGTGCATTTGACAAATAAGCTTTTCTCCATTTAATGTCAGCTTCTTTCTCTTTACTCCTCCAATGAAACATAATGAAGAAAAATTGTATTTCAGATTTAAAGAGGGCAGAAAAACACAAAATAAAGTACTCTCCTGCATTTCACATGGAGAACCTACTCCTTCCACTCTGGAAAGTGAAATACTGTGTATGTAAAAATGATCTCTGTAAAACAGCCATTATATAGCTGAGAATAAACTTATATTTAATGCCCATAAATCAGGCTTATTTATTAAGCTGAAGTTGGCATACTTCAGACCCAGAGGTCTGTCCATTGACTGTGCTTTCATTTAGCTTGCCTGTATTCAGAACTGGGACATATCTTCTAAGAAATATTTTATGGGATGAGATTGGCCATCACTAATTTAAAGCCTCCCAGCCAAACAGCCTCCACAGTGCCAGAGTGAGCAGGAGGATTTTATCCGTCCCTCATGTATTAAAACTCTGTTAAGAATCTGATTTCAGTTTCTAGCATCTTATAACTATTTTACTCCACAATAGTAGTTAAAAGCTTGTGGCTGATGAGAGTAGCAGTTGATAAATACTACTAAAATTTACCAATAAAAGAGCTATCCATGAATAGGTAACACTCTGTAGTGATATATTCAGCCATATTTTAGTTTTGTTATCATGATATTTAGATTTCTAATTCTGTATGAAATCCGCAAATCTCAGAGGAAATATCAGCCCTAGGTTAATTTAGGAGATGTATTTTGAAAAAAAAAAAAAAAAAAAACAAGTTCTTAATAAGCTGTAACACACTCTTAATTTATCTCTGTTAAGGAGAATATATTATTAATTTTAAAATACATTATATATAAATATTGTATAAATATACCACTATGTATCTACCATAGCATATGTTAATTCCAATAGGTTTTGGAAAACGTTTATTTTTTGCATTTAATCATTTAAATCAGCTTGTTTATGAAAATAATATTTCAGTTCTCAAAGATACCTCCTTTCTCCACTTTCTCCCTAATTAACTATAAACTTGAAATTGGTACTGAAAGTCCCTGAGGAAATCTTGGGAGAAATATACAGAAATTAAAAGGGTATATTAGGGTAAGCAACGATGACTCAGTGGCAGAATTCTTGCCTGCCATTCCAGAGACCTGGGTTCGATTCCTGGAACTTGCCCATGCCCAAATAAAACAAAACAAAAACAAACAAACAAAAAAAAACAGGCATATTAGAGAGAGGTAAAGAAGCATATAATGTCAAACAGTATGCAATGTCAAGAAATGCCCTAGGAAAGAAAATGTTTATACTAAACAGCAACATTTTCAATGTAAAACCCCAGCGTCCACTGCTTCTTTACCAAACTCCTGTCTTGGGAAGGTAAAGGGCCAAAGACATGACCAGGCTGGGATTCTACTAATCCTGACCTGAATATGAGAATAGGGAGAAATGACCAAAGTACATGTGGTCAATGTAGAAGAGAAGAGAGATTTCAGGGGCAACAGGGAACCAATGGGACAACTGGATTCCTGCTCTCTCTATATATGTATAAATGTATGTATGTATCTTATGTGTGTGTATATATGTACACACATACACACACACACCAAATCATATCTTACTGTTTATCTTGTTAGTATGTATGGTAGATTCAGTTGTCATCTTGGCCAGGTGAAGATGCCTAGTTATATTGCTGCAGACATGAGCCAATGGCATGTGACCCTCATCTGTTCCAGATTACATCCACAGTCGTCTAGGAGGCATGCCTGCTGCAATGAATGATGTTTGACTTCATTGACTGGTGCTTAAATAAGAGAGTTCAAGGTAGCACAGCCCAAGTAGCTCAGTATACTTCATCTCAGCACTCGCAGCTCAGCCCAGGCCTTTGGAGATGCAGAAAGGCATCACCCCGGGAAAGTTGTTGGAACCCAGAGGCCTGGAGAGAAGGCCAGCAGAGACCATCCTGTGCCTTCCCACATAAGAAAGAACCTCAGTGGAAAGTTAGCTGCCTTTCCTCTGAAGCACTAATGCAATAAATCCCCTTTTATTAAAAGCCAATCCGTCTCTGGTGTGTTGCATTCTGGCAGCTAGCAAACTACAACAGTATGATTGAATTGAGAATGGGTTCAAGGACAATTCAATAGCATTGGCAATATTTATTTTTGTTTGGATTGTTACTTTAATGTGTCCCATCTACTTTCTCAATGTATTAGAGCAAACCATGGCGGAATATACTTCACGCTCCTCAATGGACACACCATTCCACTTGCTTTCTTTCATGGAAACACATAAGAATGTCGGAGAAATAAAGGAGTAAACAAAGCTTTACGTGTACAATTGAGGAAATGAGAAAAAAAAAATGTAGTACATGTAATAGTGGCTCAGTGAACAACCAACTTATTGAACACTTTAGCCCAGTGTGTTTTATCATGCTTTTTAGCAGATTGTCTTCTATGTATGCATCATGTTCTCACTGGAACTTACTAATATCTATATCATTAAATAAAGGAGTTGAGATATAACTCAAGATAATTTATCACAATACTTTATCATCTGAATGTTGACCATATGATATTCAATTATGTCAGAAAGAAAAACAGAAAAAAAAACTGTGCATAAAATATGCACACCTTTGGCAATATTCTTAGAACATAATTATTTAAATACTTGAAGAAAGCTTTAACATCTCATGTTATTAGGTTCTGGTCAATAGTTCATGCTACTCAGTCAGTTTCAAATGGTCAGAGTTAGAGATGAGTTGTTTCTTTTTAAAATACTTATCTTCTAAAGAAATATTTCCTTTGAAATAAGAGCCTCAGGTCTAGCTTGATAAAGAGGCAAACAATTTCCTCAGAACATTTTTTTTTCCCTTTTGCTTTCTGTTACGCTGGCTACATGCTCAGATGTCTGTCCACAGATGAGCTAAAAAATTTCCAGAGGAATACACTTCTAGATTCAAGGCCACAAGAGACAAAGAGTTATCTTAGCATTGATCTGGTTGGTTCTGATCAGTCTGAATTGGTTTTTTTGCAGATCCCATCCTTGAAGAAACCACCTTATGGGAACGAGAGAATGACTGCAGTGACAAGGTAGAGTTGTGGCTGATGGGTGGGAAAATATCAACCAATAAATATCCATTATAACTGCTAGCCTCTACATCTGTCCCCATGTTTAAAGAAGAATATGTTAGAACCTTGAGAATATTAGGCTTCAAAGTCAGGAGACACAGCAATCTCTTTAGAATCATTTTGGTGTAGTACTGAGAACATTATTTTCACTTGGTTGTTTTCAGTGGTGTGTGTGTTGGGGGTAGGGATATGGTTGCTTAGTAAAGCAACATATAGAGTCCACAGGCCTGGGTATGGCTAGGACTGTGGGGAGAAATTTGTTCTAGAGACAGGAGAAAAGGAAAGCAGAATTATGAGTCAGCAGAAAGCTATTCAATTAGGGATATAAATTTACCACTACCTCTAAATTTTCAATAAAGCTATTAACTCTCAAATGATGGTGAACGCAAATGGGTATTTTATTTGGAAAGTTGTTGTCAAGCCTTTGTTATGGATCTGTGGCAACTGAGGTCAAAGAACATGGCTAATTAACCAAAGTCCAGATTCAGGGTAAAGTCTGAGCACGTAAGTCATGTGAACTCAGAAATAACAGGAAGTGTTTTTGACCAAAGAAGTTGTCTATTTTGGGATTTTACCAAAGCCCATTAGGTCTCTGAGGACAATTTTTTTGAGGGTGACTACTGGAGAAGCAACAAGCACTCAGTATTGTGTGTTCAAAGGTTTCTATGATGGTAAAAACTTGGACTTCACGGAAAAATTTGAGATTGGAAAGCCTGGGATTCAATTACTACCCATGTGACCTTGCACATATTACTAGATATTACCTTCTTAAGCCTCTGTTCCCAATTGATAAAACTTCTCCATTTAACTTTTACAGAAGACCCCTAGGCCAATCATGACTGATCCTTGTGAAGTACTAAAATTATTTTCCTAAAAGATAATTTCCTACTTGCAAAGCATAGGCAAAAAAATTAAACAAATTAGTATAACCAACCTTCTTCATTGCCCAGCATTTAATAAGCACTCAGTAATTACATGACTTTTTCCTTTAGAGATACAACTATAGAAAAAGATTTTTACAAACATTATTATTTAATCATAGAATAAACAGAAATAACCGAAGTCCCCAGCCCTGATGTGAATATGTTCAAGTTAAATGTAGGCAATGAAATATGTATGAAAAGATAGAAAAGCTTGAATATGACTGCTAATACCCATAATTTCATAAATAGTGCCACTTTTAATGGATTATTGATATTTTGTCATTCATATTCCATTGTTTAAGGTATTGTTTGTTGTTGTCGAATGGAATTTCAGTGTATGTATTCATACCTGTTAGTATTTTAACACATATAATCCTTAGAAATTTTATTCTACATCAGTGGTATTAAAAATTTATGTATTCTCAGGTACTTTGCCTTAGGTTTTATTTTTATTTTATTTTGAGAATATTGAAAATGCAGAATTGTATATTTTATTGTTTGTTCAACTGCAAATTTTATATTTCAAACAATTTTTTCTCAGTTTACAATAAATACTTTTTCGGTAGAAAATATGATTTGTTTCATCAAGATCAATTCATATATAATTTGTAAGAGCTTCTGTTATATGAGATGCAATGATAATTTTAATTTCTGCCTTTTACCATGAAAAGAGGAAGCTTCATAATCACAATGTTTTGTATCAAGTGGTAAATGAAAAGAAATTCATCAAATGCATGTCCATACAGCAGGTAGAATGATTTGAATTTTATATCATGGGTTACAAAACAATGACAAACATTTCTTCATTAAAACTGAGCATATATTCATGATTTTACATTGTAACAATGGGAAAGATGAACTTTACTCCCACTGAATAGCCTCCCAATCATCTTGAACATTAACGTTTATTCCAAAGGAAATAAAAATATGTGTTTTATAAAATGGACTTCTAATTCTGTCCATCTGAAATTGACAGCTAAGTACCCTAAGCAACCAACTAGAATATACAACAGTTAAGAAATTAGAGGTTTTCTCCTGTTAAAATAATGGCACATGGTAACAATTTTGGTTTAGAAATCCTTTCATAAACATTATTCCTTCATTTATTTAACTAATACATTTCAGCTTTCAATATGAGCAAGGTCAAGTCCTCGGTACCGCATAAAAGTTGGTAAGAATTACCTTATTCTTCAAGGAAATACATCTTTGGGGAGGCAGGATAGGAAGGGAGACACAAAGAGCATGAAACTTTGTAACACAGTATATTAAGTGCATTAGACGAGGAGGTTTGTGTCTTAATCAAGTAACTGGATTTCAAGACATTAATTTCCCTGTCCTTTTTGAACTTCTATTCATTTCTGTTATAGAAGTGAATAGACTGGGAGAACCTTTAATCTTTTCAGGATCCCACCATCCCCAAAACTAAGGTTACACCATAGTTGTCAATGTTATCTTTTCCATGGCATCCATGTCAGGCATGGTGGAGTTTCCCATCTTCGCAGTCAGACGAGCACTTCACATTGCACAGAAGTCTGGTCCCTACTTTTCCACTCATGCCTGGGTCTCTGCAAGACCCTTAACCTACCCCACAACCTTTCTAGGTTTAGCTACTTTCCTTGCTGTTCCAGTGAGAAGTGTCAAAGCCACCCCAGGCATGAGAGTTTTTCTCCTTTGTGGAGATGAGGAAAACTTCTATTATTCCCAGCCGATATATATATTTTCGTTTACTTTTTTCACTCTTTCTTGCTTTTTTTACTAAGTCATTTTTTTCCTATGCCTTATATCTTTTAAACCTTTCAGCCATAGGGCTTGGGGCAAAAACAGGACATATCTATTCATAAAATATTTCAACTTCATTCACTGTGTCAATATGATGGCTCATTTCATGAGTCAATTTGGCAAGTTTCTGGTGTCCAGTTGTAAGCACTGTGTGACTGTTACTGTGTGGGTATGTTGTAGAATGATTTCTATCATTAGTCAGTTGATTGCATCTGTGGCTGATTGCATTTACAATCAAGGGAGCCTGCAACGAGGAACCCTGCAACCCTTAGCAATGAGGAAGTTTCTCATCTAATCTGTTGAAGGACATAATCCCAGAAGTGAGAAGAATTTCTCTCTCTCTGCTTTAGATAGCATCTTCTAGAGAAATTCAACATTACCATCAACAGAGTTTCCTAATTGTGACTTCTCCTGGAGAGAAATTTCACTAAGCTCCCAATTTATAGCATCCCCTATGGAATTAGACTTGTCAATCCCCACCCCATTGTCATATGAATTTATGTTTACAATAAATCACTTAATATTTACATATATACTGTCGATTATTTTTCTGGAGAACCCTGACTGATAAATTCACTATCAATATCCTTGTGTTATCCCATCCTTACTGGCTTTTAGGGCATTTTCTCAGAAGATTAGAAAGGTAGAAATATGAGAGAGAGAATTTGAGCTTCCTAGAGCAGTGTGAGGGACCCCTGGCAAAGAAATACAATGGAGGAAAAGAGACAATTTAGGAAGATAGAGAAATGGCTTAGGTAGTTGATGATGAGCATGAAATTAAGAACATAAGTAAAGAGACGCAAAGCTATAGGTAAAATATATATTTAGGATATAGAATCAAGACCACTTTCTTAATTGCTTTAACACAGTTGAAAAGAAATGAGATGAAGTGTCTAAGTCAGCCCCTGGGTTCTGTTTCGGCAGCTGGAAATATATATAAACCCTCAGAAAGGAGCAGTTTGTAGAATGTACGCGGTGAGTTCAGCATCGGATATGTGAGTTTGAGGTTCTGTAACATCCCAGGGGCATTCGGTAATCTACATATCAAGTCCCAAACAGATATCTGAGAGAAAACTGAAGAGACTGCAATTCATTACCATATATATGATGGTTGCAGCCATAGATAGTGATGAGATTGTTCAGATTGTGTTTGGTGTGAAAATTACATTGCAATAGTAAAAGCCTGGAAGCAAGGAGTAGACAGGAAGAGGGGACTTGAAAACTTGGAGAGTTCAAGTTGGAAAGGGCAAAGGAAAATTTCGGTAGAATTTTGCCATGAAAACCAAAAAGAAAAAGGAAAGAATTTCAATAAGTAGGCGTGCCAAAACTACTAGGAGTATCAGAAAGATAAATATATGATATGAAGAATATGTGCAAAACAACCTCATTCACTTTGAAAAAAATTAGGCTGAGGACATAAGAGTAACAAATCTTTTAAGACACATTCATTTTGCATGAACTCTCTTGACAAATCCTTTCAAAGTGCTAATAATGCTCATGAAGGTATGAGCTTTGAAACTATATTCCAACTATATTCCTTTCTTCTTTAAAAGTATCCTGTAGTACTATGGCACCTGAATTGCTAAACTCCACATGCACCCTTCATACTGCTTACTTCTATCTATGAGTTTCAATTGTTTCATTAAAGTAAATCAAGGTGTCTGAAATGAAGAGCTCATTTAGAACTCTGAACAGCTACTCAAAGGATTAAGTTCTTTGACTTTAGAATTAGATAGACATAACTTCATTTTTGTAATTTCTTCTCTCTCTATCAAGAAATACATACCCACTAGAGCAACATTTTTTTCAAATTGACAAATATATGGACATAATAAATATTTTATTCCCTTCTGACTTTATATAAAATAGCACTCCAAATAAATAAATATATGTCAAATCAATAATGGACTAATAGGCATTAGCATCTCAGTAGGTACTGAAAAAGCATTCAGCAAAATTCAATACCTTTTAGGCTAAGACCACTCAAAAATAAACTAGAAAGAAAGAGGAATTTCCTTTACCTGATAAACAACATCTATGAAAAACCCACAGTTAACACTTTATTTAATGTTGAAAGAGGAATTCATTTTACCTAAAATTAGGAACAAAATAAAGATGTTCTCTCTCAGTGTTTCTTTTCAATATTGTGCTGGAGGTTCTAGCTAGTGTGATTAGGCAAAAAAAAAAAAAAAAAAAAAAACATGAAATAAAAGGAAGCCAGATTGAAAAGGAAGCAGTAAAACTCTATCTGCTGATGATAATCCTATATACAGAAAATCCTACGGCATTCACACACACACACAAAAAAAAAAAAACCTGTGAGAATAAAAAAGTTCACAAAGCTGCAGGATATAATATCAACATAGATATCAATTGGTTTCTATATGATAGCAATGAGCAAACCAAAAAATTAAACTAAGAAAACAATTACATTTGAAATAGCATCAAGGAGAATAAGAGACAGGAATAATTTTAGCAAAAAAAAGTTCAAAACAACATGATGAAAACTATACAACACCATTGAAAGATATTAAAGAAGACCTAAATAAATGGAAACACATCCCATGTTCATGGATTGGAAAATTTAATATTTTAAAGATGGCCAAACTCCCCAAATTGAACTACAGATTCAAAACAAATACTACCAAATTTCTATCTTCTTTTAAGAAACGAGCAGATCCTAAAATTCAGATGGAAATTCTTGAAAAATAGTGGGAACACTCTTGAAAAAGAGGAATGAAGAACAAAAATCACTTCCCCTTTCAAAATTTACTACAAAGCTATAGTAATCAAGGCAATGCGGTACCACGATAAGGATCAATATACACATCAATTGAACAGAATTGAGAGTCCAAAAATCAACCCTCAGGTTCTTATAAAATGATTTTTGGAAAAGGTACCAGCACAATTAAATAGAGAAATAATTGTCTTTTCAATAAATGGTTCCAGCATAACTGGATATTCAAATGCAAAAGAGGAAAATTAGATTACTACTTCATACCCATATATAAAAATGAACTCAAAATGGATCAAAAACATAAATGCAAAGCTAAAACTGAAACTCTTAGAAAGTAACATAATGGTACATCTTCATGACCTTGGATTAAGTTCTTAGATATGACACCAAAAGCACCAGCCATGAAAGAAAATAAACTAGATATCATCAGAATTAAAATCTGTGCTTCTCAGGACACCATCAAAAAATCAAAATGACAAGCCACAGAATGGGTAGAAATTTCTACAGATCATATATCTGATAAGGGACTTGTATCCTATCTATATAAAGAATTAAAGAAAACTTAATTAAAGAAAAATGACCCACTTTAAAAATAGGCAAGGGATCTGAATAGGCATTTCTCCAAAGATATACAAATGGCGAATAAGTACATGGCAACATACCACAGGTTTCAGCCACAGATTTCCTCTTGAGTAATGAAAATGCTCTAAAATTGTGATGATAGATACGCAATTCTGAAAATGCTAAAATCCAGTGAATAGTATATTTTAAATAGATGAATTGTGTTGCATGTAAAATACATCTCCATAGAGCTGTTAAAAATTAATATCCAAGTATTAAGAATGCCAAATGACAGCCTCACTACTGGGAATTAATAGGAAAGAGTAGAGACTGCTGGAAAGTGGAGCTCATGTGTATAACGTAAAGGGGGTCATTGTAATTTTATTCAAGTCTATTTTCATCAACTATGAATAAATTCAAATGTCAAATTTTCTGAGTTTACTTGAAGATCCTGATACTTAATACAAAGTCTCCCAATTTAAAAATACTGGTTACTAATTCAACATTGGCCAAACAACACATTTTAGTACATATTCTTCATGGAGGCAGCCATTTTTTCCTTTTTTTTTTTTTTTTTAACAATTATTAAAACCGCTGGTACATTCATGTTTCTCCCAAAGTTTGTGATTGCAGGGGAGTATGGCATCAATATCAACTTATCCTTTTCATTCATATTTCAGTACTTCCTCTTGATATTTGACCTCATAGTATGTCCAGCAATAACCTAGGAGTATAATAAACAGTAGCTCATTTTCACAACAATTCAGTTAGACAATCTAGTATTACTCTCATTTTACTTATGAGGAAAGTGTACTCCAAAAAATTAAATAACTTGGCTGAGTTCATGCAGTAAGTGCTCAACTGGTATTTAAAAGCAGACAACTGTTGCCAGAAACTATGCTCTTTACTATCACACTGCACTGCCTCTAAATGTGCTCAATTTAATTTGGATCCATTGGCCTTGGCTGCAAGGTCCTTCTAATCTATGGGGGAGAAATGTTCATGCACCCTTACGGTACCATGTGGTATGTACCCTAATAAAACATAGCATCAGGCTAGAAAATGAAGTGCCTTAACTTCTGTGCAAAGGTTGACAATTTACTTCATTTTATAATGGAGAAACATGAGTTTGCCAGAATGGAAAAGAAGGATCAGCACATGCAAATATAGGAATGAGAAAGAGAGAGAGGCATGCTCAGGAACTGTCAATTGTATGGTGTTACATAAAAAGTGATAGGAAAATGTTTGAAAATCAGGCTAGTAATAAGTGGGTTCAAATCATAAAGAGGACATTAAAGTTTATATTAACAACAGTGAGAAGCCTTTGAAGATCTTTATTTGAGAAGAAGCCCTGTGGCATTAGGACAGAAGCTGGCTTAAAATGAAAGAAGCCAGAAGATCATTTAATACGAAAGAGATGCAAAAGCATGGCTTTATATCTAAATGTGTGATTAATTAAGATGACATATTGTCTGTGTGTGTATTTCCCCGTCATGTGTTGCTGACATACATTTACGATTTTAGAAAATTATTTCTATGTGTAAATGTCACATATTTACATTGCATTTATGACAATCTGTAAAGTAAATTTAAAAGTAATAATAAAACTCTCAGAATAATGGTGAGCAAGTGGACAAAAAGATTTTATTTCAGATATTAAGGCAAACACAATAATGTCTAATGCAGATAAGAATATAAATAATGCCATCTTAAATTAATTAAATTCCATATCACTGCTGAGAAGTCAGATTTCCCCCTCATCACTAGAAAGACTTCAGACTGTAGAATAAAATTTTGTAAACCGTATAAAACCTTGAGAAGATTAGCCAGAATGAGAATAGCATCTAGAAACAAAGTATACTCGCTGAACACTTGATTCATAATCTGTAGCCTGTATTCCTCCTTTTATAACATAACATATTACATTACTCTGAATAGAACACTTAGTATTCAAATTTTTTGTTGGGTAATACCTTGCTAAAATATCTGCCACATTTAAATTAAAGGGCATCCTTGTAAATAAGATTCTATCACGAGGTGACTTAGAACAGAAATGTAAAGCTTATTTTCTATTTTTTTTATTTATTTTTGTAAAAGGAAAACAGTGCCACCTAATGTTAACTATCACTGCACTGGTGATATATTTCTAAGCTTACATAATCATAAAGAGAGCTAAGTCTTTCCAAAGTTTTTTCTTAAAATTATTTCCGATTAAGTTATAAATTGAAATTTATGTGAACATGAAACAAACCGTTCATTTGAAATTACTTTAATAATTGTAAATAACTATTTCTGATATTTTCTTCATGCCTTCCATTTAATTTTTAACTATTCTGGGATATTAAGGTAAGTACCTTCTGAGAGTAGATATTATATTAGTCAACTATATTCCCAGTTGCTCTAACATACAGATGTTTAATAAACATTTGCTGGACTGAACTCTCCTACATAAAAGAACTGTGACAAAAATATACAAAATTCTAAAGATAGATGAAAAACTAAAAGCAAAAAAATGACATATTTATTCATTTTTATGCTGTGAAGATAAAGCATAATCATTTTAGAAGATTGGAAAAACTGCAAAGAGAAGAAGGATAAATAAATAACCTCATCAACCAGAAATTACCATTGTTTACCACTGCAATATTTCTTTAAAAGGCATTTGCAGATACAGTTTATCCTGTTTATAAATTATGATCACAGATCAGAAAACAATTTAAAACTCTGATTTGTCTTTTCTCACCTATCAATCATAAATACTCATGTTAGCATTTCTAGACATGTGGTAATCAGATTTCTTCAAATATAATGGTGTCATATACTCAACTAATCCACTGTTCTTGGATATTTAGTATATATTGCATTTAAGTATATTATAAAAATTATAAATCATGTTATGATGTTTATCTTCATCATATGTTTTTTTAGTAATATATTTTTACATTATAGCTTTGTGCTTGAAGAAGAGAATTCCTCAAAAAAAGTTGTTCAAAAATATATTGAGGAAACAATATCCTGTTTCTGTCTTTATTTGTTCTCATGTGATTGGACATTTTCCTTTAACTTCTGACAGCAATGATTTTTATAGTCTCCTTTCAACTGAAATGTAATCCACTGTCATTTCTCTACCATAGTCAAATAGATTTAAATTAGCATAGGAGAAACACAAATTCATACTAGTACTAGATAATGGGAGTGTGGACTACTATATTTCCAGCACCATTCTTTCCCCCACGGAATCTGTAAAATAATTTTTATTCATGCATAACATGCATACAGTTTGATGCCTACTTACTGATATTTCTTTTAAATTATTACCCTGTATCAGTATAATTATTAATATTACATCCCAATTTTTAAAAATTAATTGTGCAGAAAAAAGACACTGGAACGTAGAATGACTTTTGGCAGATGGATTTCACCTCATCATCAACAAGCTCTCTACTTTAATATGGGTCTCATTAACCAATATGGCAAAGTTCTTTATTAAGGATGCAGCATAGGTCAGTGCAGCTGCATGTAATGTTGCTTCTCTCATTTTTTTTCCCCAAGAAAAAACAGTCTCAAGCATCATCTTGAGCCAAGTCATAACTTAGCAAGAACAATTCCACTGTTGCTATAGAAACCAACACAGAGAGGCAATACTCTTTTTGTATTCTACCCCCCTCCCAAATCCCCAGAGTTTTTTTTTTGGGTACAGAGCCATAAACTAATTCCCAGCCACCAAGATTATGAAGTCTAACGGTAACTGGTGGAGGCAGTGCGCTCGCCTGACTGCTGAACAGTACTTCACACTGGGATGACATCGCAAGTGCTCACACTGAAATTCACAGGTAAGGGAAGAACAGGCTTTCTCAGGATGAGCTATAAACTAAAGTACCTAAAGAAAGAACCCAACATATGTTACAGCAAAGCAACTGGCAAAGCAAACTCAGTTACCTCTTTTCAAAACCAACTGTGTACTGCATTATAGGACAAAATCATTAACAACAGAATTTACAAAAGGTGAACAGCCTGTGAAATTTGATTTTTAGGGAAAATAGTTATTCTACTGATATGAATTATTAATTGTTCTTTGCTTCTTCTAAGAATTTAATTGCAAAAAGAGGAAAACTCAAAGATATCTCTGTACATCGAAAAAGACAAAATCAGAAACTTCAGAAAATTCTTATGTGGGGAAAAAGGAACAAGAATAAAGGGAAACTGTTTCATAAACCTTGCTTCATAAAATATTTCATAAGTGTATGCTGTCTCTTTATATACATACACATATACATTTTACTGTTTAACCTGAAAAGCTGTTCTTTGAGGTCCATGTATATTCTGCTGATATTTTTATGGAAATGAAACATATTAAACCATTATTCATTTGATGGATATTCTTTTCAATTCAGGTGCCTATTTAGAATCTCTTCGACTGGATTTGCTAGATCTAAGAAATACCTTACATCATATATATATATATATGATGTCATTTCAATGTATGCCAAGATATATGTGAACAATCTGTTCCAATTTCTTCCTCTAGGATTACTATGCTATAATAATATGTGCTGTGCACTTCCATTTAAAGTTGAACTTCAAGGATAATGTATGGAAGAAAGTGAAGCAAGACACCTGAAATAATTCTTTCAGGTTATCTGATCATGTAAGCATTAAAGGTACAATGTGATTCTGCTCTTGGAGACACCATCAAAGTCTCACTGTAGTTAAACATGTATTAGGGAAATGTAAAAGCTTCTAGGTTTGACTGCCTATAACCCAGAATATCAGACTGGACAGATGATGCTGATCAATTCTGATCAATTTACCTAATATATATTGCATTACTGTTAGGGTATAAATATGAGGTAGAAGGACATGAATCCTATTGTAGAAATGAGAAGAAATTTTATTAGAGTGAAGGAGATCTTAAGCCTATAAGGTATTAAAGATGGCTTCAGAGACTGGCTTTTTCAGTGGGCTTAAAGGTTAGCCAGAGTTTGATAGAAGACAAAGGTAGAAGAAAATTTCAGGTCAGACTACAGCATAATCAAAGAGACAGTATTTAAAATACTAAAGGATGTTAAGTAAGTTAATAAGCCTTTCCCAACTCCAAATATTATATATCAACTTTCAGTATTTCTAATCTCACATCATCGTGGATTTTAGTAACTGAGATGCACCATCCATGTTTTCCTTCAAGGGAAGTTAATTTTAATTCCAGAGTTATATGACCTATGTTTCACTCCCGGATTACATTACTGATCCTCATTTGCTTTATAAAATTTATGTTTTTGTTCTGTTTACTAAACTAAGAGTATATATGTGTTTTTAACATTTTGTAAATCAAAAATGTGATTTTCAGTCTGGGTCTGTTAAAAAGTTTCAGCAGCATTCCTCTCTTTTTAATTTAAATGGACAATTGTTTTAGTATGTTCTTGATTAATCAAACATTGTACATTGATATTTCAACACATTAAAAATGCCATAGCTCAAACCGTTTAGACATGTCAACCATCATAGGTGATGGCGAGCATCAACAGAGCAGAAGAATCCCAGGTTTATATAAATCCTGTGTATCAACTAAAAGAAATGTTAATGCAAACTATTCTGAAACATTTTTAATGAGGGCAAGCAACAAAAAGAAAATTTAAAAATGAAAAATAAAAATACAATGAGGGCAGGTACTACTAATGTTAATGTTAATGTTAAAATAAGATGATATGTATTTGTGTTAGAATACCATATCTTCATTTTCCTCTACTATATAAACAAATAAATATCTCATAATATAGGGCTGGAACATCTCCTAATCACAAAAAGAGAGAAGCAAGATAATATTAGCCTAAGCCAATTTTGCCACAAATCCCTATACTAAAGTAGGAAAAAAGAAAGCTCTTAAAATGTTGATTATTTTCCCTTTAATGAGACTTCTTGAAAAATAATTGATCCAGAACAAGAAATGTCACAAAACGCAAATGTCACAAGATTTGATTAGTTGTCAAATGATGTTTCTAACAATTATTATTGAAGGAATTTGAAATTCAGCATATCATGTTTATGAAGGATTAAGTTCATATACACATCTGTTAATTCTGTCTTGTGAATTTTATCTGACATCAAAAACACTGTCAGATAGTATTTTGAAAAATGAAACAAATGGCATGCATTACTATTTCAGAATATTATTGCCATCCTTTGCAACCTGTCCAGGCTAAGTTTCCAATTTATTTTAAGATGAAATTTAGTTTAAGCAAGTCAAATAATTATAACACCTGTATTTGAAGAATAAGATCACAGCCATTTAAGAATTTTGTTTAAAAACAGTTTTAAAGAACCAATAAAGATGCTTAGAATATAACATTTACTGACAAGTGCAAAGTGTATTCACTTCTATTTATTTTATTTTATTATGAATGCTCTGATTATAGACATATCCTTTGCTAGCCTTATTGTCCTCATAGGAGAGGAACTTGAAAAACCATTTCATAAAGTATGACCCTGTTCTCTTTCTCACAGTGGAACTGGAATTAGACTGAACAGTGGTTCAAACTTGTATAAATCAGAGTGCCTTCACAGTCTTTTATAAGTCAATCTAAGAATGAGAAAAAGAAGAATGAGGCTATATATCCGAGAAAAAACAGAAGTGGGAGTTGGTGAACCATTACTCCCTTATTTGCAGATTCTCTCCAATTCCAGTTTTTCAACTTTTTGAGATCCAGCTATATTTACATATTTGATTTTGCGGGACCCTCTCCTGTATATTTATCATCAATTTCTGAATATTCTCATATGAAGTTGAAAGGATTTTTTTTTAAGACTGGGTTGACTAGAAATAAAAGATACAATTACTCTAACCATTCTGTGTCTAAGGAAATTGTAGGGAAATTATTATGGAGCTTTCAACAAAGTCATTCAGTTGCTCAAGGTCAGATATGCCTTTGGACTCGGGTCTGTCACACTCAAAGATCAGGATGAGTGAAAGCTTATCGATGATTTCTACAAGCTTTTTAAAATTAAGCATTCTCCAAAGTTTCTACAATAGCCATATAATTATGAATGAAAAGGAAAAAGTAATTTATTTTTTAAAAATTATATTACCTGTGCATTCTACTGCTAAAAATTGAGAGCTAGGACATAAAATAGGTATCTATAGCTGAAATTTGGAGTGCTGAATGTGAGAGAATGGTGAGGGGCATTGAAATGATGAGATATTCCATTCATTTTATACTTATGCTCAATTATATCAAATTATTTGATGTATTCCCTGTGTACTTAAGAGTGTATAGCATGGAGCTATTAGTTGCAGTGTTCTACCTGTACTCAATACGTCAAGTTAGCTAAAAGTGTCCAATTCTTTTTTAGCTTGAGTTCTGTTGGCTTATTCTAGCAGGTACTGAGAGATGTTTGCAAACGTCCCCACTTGAGTTTCAGACCTGTCTCTCCTTATACTTTTGCAGCTTTGACAATATACTTTTTGAGCCTATTTTACTAGGTAATACAAATTTTTAATTGGCATGTTTTCTAGATGGATTAAAATATTACTATAAAATGTCCCTCTTTATCCCTAGCATTAGTTTTTGCCTTAAAGTCTGATTTGGCTGTGTTAATAAAGCTATACCAATTTTCTTTAGATTGATATTTCCATAGCATGTCTTTTTCCATTTTAAAAATGTCTGTATCCTGTTTTAAACATGTTTCTCATAAAAGTTAAAGAACAGTTTTTAAAGTGGGATAATATTTAAGTTAAAAGTTGGATTTTTTAAAAATTTCCATATACTCTTAGATTGATACATTTAATATATCAAATGTTTGTCGATTGCTTTCTCTTTTTGATGCTTCTATTTGTTCCCTCCTCTCTCATTTTGTACCTTCTCTTTGATTATATTTTATATTTTATGCTCTGTTAGCTTGGAATTTATGAACTCTATTAGACTTCAACAAGCCTTCTTAACTTATCAAGTCTATTATCAATCAGTCCTTTAATCCCTTCAAAAATTAGAAAAATCTGAGAAAAACAAGGTCCATTTACACCCTCCTGATTTTCCTTCCTACATTTCCGCTATTCAACCGCTAACATTTAACCTCTGTGTAAGGAAAAACCTTTAGTATCTCCTTTCTTGTCACCTCCTATTTAAAGATTTCTTTGTTTTAATTTTTCTGATTTGCATTTATTTTTCCTTATCCATTGAGATTTTTTTCTTCTTCTTTTGGAATTCTCGGTTAACAGTTCTGGTGGCCTTGTTATTGCTTTAAGCATTTTGTAGATATCTTTCCATTGTCTCGGACTATCATGAGAACTCATGGGATGACAGTCTAATGGTTGGTAATTTTTCCTCAGGCTGCTTTTAATATTTTTTCTTGGCCTTTGATATTCAGTTAAAATGTGATATGCCTAGGTTTCGATTTCTTTTCTTTATTCTGCTCAAATTTTATATGCTATCTTGAGCTTATGGGTTGATGCTTTTAAATGGTTTTCAGAACGTTTCCAACAATTCTCTCCTTATATCATACTTTTACCCTCTTCTTCTTTTCCCCCATCCTTCTGGAATTCCAACAGCATATGCCACACTTTTGCACTGTACATTCTGTCTTTTATCCAAGTTTCTATTTTTTCTCTCCTTTTGTCTCACCATGATACAAACTGGATATATTCATCTTCATGTTTATTGTTTTTTCTTTGCAATTAAACTGCTTACATTTTTGAGATAAGTGCAGTTTTAAGAATTAATACAGGGTGATCCTCCTATCAGCTTTCCCCAATTTCCCTCATTGGTAATGTCTTATAAATCTGTAGGACAATATCACAACTAGGGCATTGACACGTATACAGTCAAGATATGGCACACTTCCATCACCATAGAGATTCCTCATATTGCTGTTTTACAGCCACCACCAACTTGCCTCTCACCTCCAACCAATCCTTAACTCCTGGCAATCACTAACTTCTTCTACATTTCTATAAATTTTGACAAAGGTATTCCTAGGAGCATTGTCCTAGACTTTTCTCAGGTGGGGCAGGCCCCTGGGTACCCTCCCACACATACATGGGGACATGGGTCCAGACATGTCCCAGAGAAGAACACCCTGGAAATGCCCAGTGACTTCACTCCCCACGCTCCCACAGCACTGGGCCGGCAGAGAGGCAGGGTAGCTCAGAGTCCCCAACTTGTGTCTGGAAATGCCCCAGAAGTATAGCTCCAGACATCTCTCAGGAAAGTATGGGCTTTGAGACCCAGACTCCTCCAGACCACTGTCCTAGATTCTTCCAGGCAAGAGCAGGGTTAGAGTTGCAGACCTGTGTCCATAAGCAACTTTATTTCTCTTTCCAGGGAAAATGGGAAATGCCAACAGTATCCCCGAGATTTCCCCCTGGGTTATCTCTTAAGTAACTGAGATCATTTCCTCACAGAAAGCCTAAGAAAGAAGAAACTCATCTTCTGCAATGCCCCATAGCTGCAATATAAGCTAGAAGATGGTAGATTGAATTATGTACCCTGTCAAAGGACATGTTCTTAATTTTAATCATGTCCCTATGTATGTGAATTGGCATGTAAATAGTGCCTTTTGAAAATGTGATTATTCAAGTTGTGACCAAGTCAACA
Source organism: Tamandua tetradactyla (assembly GCF_023851605.1). NCBI lineage: Eukaryota > Metazoa > Chordata > Mammalia > Pilosa > Myrmecophagidae > Tamandua > Tamandua tetradactyla. Next base: position 32,521,419 of record NC_135339.1, read on the forward strand.
AGGTACCTCTTAATCCATGCTACTGGAGTACTTTACAACCAGAAGAAATTTGGAAGCACCGAGTCAGAGAAGAACCAGAAGCCAGGGAAAACTGGAAGAGCAGACCCAAGGAGAGAGAGAGTGCCATATGCCAGGAGGCAGAGTTACAAGTCAAGGAACCCCAAAGATTGCAGTAAGTCAACACCAGACTTCCGAAGATATAGCATGTCCTGTAGAGACCTTGACATTGGACTTTAAGCCTTCAAAACCACAACAAAATAAATGTGTATTGTTTAAGCCAAAAAAAAAAAAAAAATACATTGCAAACTAATGTATCCCTAACAAAGAAAGTGATTTTTTTTTTTTTTAGTCATTGCTAACTGAATGGACACGGAAAGTTTGCAAAAAGCTTAAGAAAGTGAATTTTGTAATCATTTATGACTACAAGCTATAGGTGGATATTGAAAGTTGTAGAAGGTTTTAAAAAGTGAATTTTATAGTCATTACTGACTACAAGCCTGAATGGATATGGAGAGTAATAGAGAATTTGAGAAAGTTTTGCAGGTAGCCACGTCTGACTATAAGAAGTTATCGAGTCTATAAAAAATGAATTCTGTCAGCCACTGCTTCTCTCTGTTACACTGCTCTTAATGAAAGCTTATGGAAACGTTTCTTAATCATCTAAGTACTGTCTATAAAACAAAGATTTTATGTCATACCAGAATAATATCTTTGTTGTTGTTTATGTTAACCTTATCCTGTATTTCAGAAAATAATTCTTTTTACTCGTAAAGGAAAACTGCGCTAAAGGATTTGTTTTTTCATGTTGTAAAAATGAAGTGCTAAAATAGTTTTATAATGTGTTTAAGAAGTGTTACAATGATTAAAATAAATTTTCTCTTCTTCTGGTAAGCTGAAATTTGTCATCTATTTAGAAATTGTACACAATTCCTAAAAACTTAACATTCTCACTGTCCATATTATACCCTACTACTTAGCTGTATAATAACAAAATGCACTTGTCAGTTACACTACCTTAAGGCTTCTCCAGAAGTGCACATGATCAGCTACAAGTTAGAACCTCGTCGTCAACAAAAAGGACTTTAAAATAGAAACAAAGTAAGTGTACAACTATGTGCTGCCTGTTCATTAACCTAACCCTAGTAAATGTGTAGATAGAACAGAATAAAACTTCTGCTTTAGCTTGTCAAATATTTTTTAATTTCCAAAAGTAGCTTCATTAAACAACAACAAAAAAATGTCAAGTATTCAAAAGTCAGCCAAACTAGAGTGAAGCCAAAGCCCTGCTTCCAGGCTCTTTTGTTCTAAAAGCAAAACTAATAGCCCTCACCTGCGCTCTCAAAGTAGGAAAAGGCAAAACATTGTGCCTTCCTAGTCCTACATGCTCACACAGATCTCACGGGGGGGGGGGGGGGGGGGGGGCGCGGAAAGGCAAGGCTTTCTATCAATTAAACATCACCAAGAAATACTTAATCTCTCAAATGCAATATGATTGCCAACAAAAACAACTGTAATTCATTGCCCTAGTCATCAAAAATACTACTAACATCTCTCAAGGAAATAGCTGGAACAACACAGCAGCTAAGGTAGCAGCTCAATCAATCCAGCCCCTTCTAAGCCTCATTTCTGCACATCTTAACTTAGCACATGTGTCCTCTTATTCCCCAGTTAAGCAGGAATGAACCGCCCAGTTACAATCCACTCTTGGACCTGGATGGTCATTTCCTTCCCTCTTCCCCAGTCTCACTTGGCTAATACCTCCCATAGGCCTGCTCACTTCTGTCCTCCTCTTGCTATTGTTATTGCTGGACCCCTGCATTTGTAAACTTCTCACCAAGTTTGTTCCTTCTAGATTAAACACTTTCACAACAAACTCGTCCTCGCCAGAGCCATGTCCCTGTTCCCCACGCTCAGTCAGCCACCATCAATAGCATAGCCAGAGACTTCTGTACTTCCACAAGTAGGACCTACGACCTACTCACAGCTTGCAGCCATTACAAAAGACAGATAGACCATCAGACCAAATTCCCCCAGATTAACAGGAGTCAAGTCTCTGAGCTGGAAATGATGCAGGGTTAGAATTAAGGCAGTAGCTGGCTAAGCAAAGGGCAAACTCCAAAAAGCAGTCAAGCCTTGTGAAGAAAGATACCTCTGCAAAGAGCAGCAACAAACAGCACCTGTGGGCCATAGGGTCCCCACTTAAGTGAGCCTTCTACAGAGAAGGGTGGGAGCCAAGAGACCCGTCCAAGGCACTGCACCCTGGAAAGAAGGACGGCTACGAGGAATAACACCCAAATAAGGACCAAGAACTGGGGAGCCACAGTAAATAGAGCTAATCCATAAAAGCATATAGCCCCACCTTGCCTTTTTGTCTCTTACCTTTCTCACCTCTGTCTCTGCCAGAGTACCTGCATGTTGCCTCGCATGTGTACCAATAACTTTCTATCTGCTTACTCTAAAAAAAAAATGGTAGAAATTTGTAGGCCTAGTTTGGCATTACTTTGTCAATGAGATTATAATTCTGCTTCTGCTGAAATCCTGAGTAATATAGTGGGTTGAATCACATCAATTCAATTTCAGGAATGCAATGATTCTGAACTGGAGTACCTTAGAAAATCTTTTGATCTCTGGCTCACTCTTACTCTAAGCCTTTTCCTTTAGGATAAACAAAAATGGGCTGCATTAACTAGCATGGCTGGAATTAGGGTGAGGCCAATGAGGTACTCAAGGTGCAAACATCAAGGCATCATTCATCCTAAGTGCTGACTAGGTATTTGCACAAGTCTGTGAGAGAATGCCTCCCTAAATTTTGCATCCTGAGCACCTTGCTGGCCTCACCCTAGGCCTGTTCTTTACCAGAGCTACTAAGAGATACTAATCTGTATCCCCAGAGCTTCACAAGGCTATTAAACTGCTACTTAGCCTCCTGGCATTGCAACCACACCCTCTGGAATTGGTAAACACCCTGATAGGAAAAGTGAGCCCTAATATCAGACTCACCTCCTGAACCTCCATGCAACCCTCACATCTGGCCTGGTGTATAAGGTAAATCAAGTGGCATTTCAAGTCACTTAGTGGCTAAAACTATTTACTATTTCTCTCAAATGATTGCCTGAATGGTTCTAACTGATCTGGACTAACTTTGGCTGTTCTTGGGTGGATTTGGCCGCATATCTGTGGAAGGATGGTAGGTTGGCTTGCAGCTGTTTGGCTAGGATGGACTTGGCTGGGCTGACTCTACTCTGCTATTTTTCTCATCCTCCAGCAGGCTAGCCTGGGCTTGTGCTAATAATGGTGGCAGGATTCCAAGAGAGAGAATAAAAACGCGAATGCCTCTTTAAACCTAGGTTCAGAACTGACAAACTGTCACTTCTGCCAAATTACTCTGGCCAAAGCAGGTCTCAAGGCAATCGCAGATTAAAGGAGTTGGGAAAAAGATTATGCCTCCTGTAGAAAAGGAACCAAAAAGCCATGTTTTAAAGGGTACAGATACACAGGTATGGAGGGTCTGAGCCAGTTTTACAATTAAGCTACTACACCTAGTGATTATTCTTTTATCTTAGTTCCCACTCCTTTTAACTCAATATTTGTGTACATGTTATCCAACTTTTCGAGTTATCCTCTGATGGAGGGTTCATCTAATTTACTTAGTCTGACATTACTGGAAGACTTTTTAGAACTTTTACTGTACAGATTGGTACAACTAGCAATAGCGAAACTATTGTATTTTAGCTTAGGAAAGAAAGTGATTATGTAAGGGGTATTCTACAAGTTTTCCATTAAGCAGAAATTTTCATTCACAGTCACATCCACCACTCTGCCTGGGAGGTTTGGCAGTTGCTTAGTGAGTCCCTATTTGTCCCCAAGGAGTTCATATACCTGACTGCTTAGTTATATTTATATGAAGTGGATATGTAATGTAAATTTAGTCTTTGACATGCAATTCAGGAAATTGAGTCCCATTTGTACTGTTCACTGATTCTAAAATCCATGAACAGTTTATTGGATAGTTTCTACTCAGTCTACCTGGTAGGATTTTTCCCAGGGGATTGAAACTGATGTTATTTCAACCCCCAAGTAAGTCTATTCGTATTATAATACTTAGGGATTCATGACTATCCTTTACAGTGACTTTCATAGACTTATTACCAAACTACTGCTATTCTAGCAGCAATCCCAGAAAAAAAAGTGTTAAATAAAATAATACTCTGTGGTATATGCTCCATTAACCAAAGAACTGATGGAAATATTTCCTATTTTTCCTTTATCCTATGTTAGGAAAAAAGCAAAATTATAGGTTTGTACTAAATGTCTCCTGCCTTCTCTTTGACAATGTCACCATTTTTAAACCCTGCACTCCTTCAATAACATCATTCTTCATCAAGTTATTATTAAATTTGTAATATTAGGATGGTTGAAGAGACAACATTACTTATATCAATCTCCTTCCTAACAAAAGAATAATGCCAGTTTCACAGGCCATCAGTTAACTTTCAGCACAATTAAGGTTTATTTTTTAATATTTCTTTATCTAAATACTATTAACTGATAAACTAATCACCAAATGTTCATTAATCTTCTATTTTATGACCAACACTAGACTACGCATTCTAAGAAATAAGAGAAGTGTCCCTCTTTCTAAGAGTTGAGGGAGAAAAGTACTAAAACAATAAAATAGAGTCAACATGTATGGTCCTGACTAATTACATGAATAAGTACGCATATACAGGAAATAGTTATTTGGAAAAAAAATGCTCTATCACTGCTTTATAAAAACTGTCAGAAGGAGAGACACCTAAAGAGCTAGCAACCTACTCCAATACAGGCATGGAATTCATCAAAAGCACAGCTCCCACAGGCTTTGATGGAAAAATGTGTAACATAAAGAGGCAGAGCTAGGTCAGCTTTATTAGTGGGTTTCAGTTCCCTATAGCCAGCAGATCTCAAAGCAGAGAGATGTGCTAAGCACAGCATCCCTCTCTCTTGTTCCTATGCTGCAGCAGTGATGGAACTCTGTTCCCTCCCCACCAGGGACAGATAAACCAGGAAGGTGTGAACTGGATGTCACAAAACATGGTCACCAGACTCAGAGGGTCCCCACTGAATGTTTACAAATGCTCAGAAAATAAGGGAAAGGATGTACCGGCAATCCCTTATCTACCAGGGGTGCATGTTTCATCCTGCACAGGATGTTCTGAGCACAGGATGTATTTGTGGGTCCCTAAGGCTGAACTAGGACTGCTCCTACTACAAAAATCACGTAAAACACTACAATTCCTGTCAAGTCTTCCTGTTCCTTTAAGTCCTCACTTTTATAATATTTATCATGATCTATGCTCCTTTGTAGTCATTTTTGACCATATGATACAGTCATTCTAGATAATATGAGTTAGCAGATATTAAATAATAAATATCTAGTTGTCTGTATATGCTCCATAATGCCCAACATAATATTCAGTCCATAATAGGTGTTTAATAAACATTTAGCGAATCACTGAATGATTTTTTAATAAAAAGGAAAAAATCAGTGTGCCCTGTACAATTTAAAATTCCTTTGAGCTATTATAGGTTTTGACATGAATTAGTATCTAACTAAAAACATTATTAAGAGTATTGCGGAGAGACAGGGGATAGAAAAGATGCAACAATCTAGAGACAGTGCATACATATTCCTAGCTGAAATAAAGAGTACATTGTAGATGATCATGGATTGAACAGGTAATTTGAAGATAATCTATGGAAGAACTTTAACGTCAGATGTCAGACTTTTTAGGCTTTATGTGACAGATATTCAAGAGCCGGTCTTGGGTCTTGACTAATTCAGTAACTTCCTGGGATCAAATCAACACCTCACCCTCCTCCTCGCCAACCACCAGCTAAACTTGTTTTTCTCAACACCTGGTGTGAGTCCTGTGCATTAATTCATCTCAGCCCGAGTAATCATTGGACTTTCTCAAAGCATTCCTTTGCTAGAACCCTCTTCCTTTACCCTTTCCTTAGATGATGCCTACCCAGTCTTAACTTAGAATTAATTTTTTCTAATAAAAATAAAATAATTTTTTTCTAATAAAAATAGCTAATTTTTCCCACAACACCAATCTCCGAGGTATAATGCCATGTGATAACACATCCCCTCACAGGTGTTTTCACTTGGCATTATTAAACAGGTCTGCTTTTCTTTCTGGAATAAAAACCTACAAGCCTCTTCAAAGCACCCATGATCTCATATAGTGTTTTAACAACGGATCTAGTATAGAGTTTGACAGATGTTAACCAGTCACTGTGGTTAATGAATAAATGTCTACTATAGGCATTGCCCCTTGCTATTTCTTTCCATATGCCTACAGTCAAATTAGACAAGAAATATAATCTGACGTGAATTCTCTTACGTGAAGCTTACATAAAATGATTGTGGCTAATCTAAAAATTAAGTCCGTCTTTATAAACTAGAATCAAAAGATCTCTAATTGTAAAGTTATTCCTTCATTACTTAAATGCAGAGTTTGTTTTGTGGGTAAAACTGAAAATAGAATTGGCTGGAAGTGTCGTGGAAACTGTTTGCCACCGGCAATACAGCATTTTCACATCAACCAAACATGTTTTCCACTTCAGATGGTATTTGATCATTTTACTTTTCTATAAAGTCAAAAACTCTATATTTGGAACAGACAAATACAAGTTAAATCATTTATCAGTTGCCTTTCATTCAGAGAGACCTTATGTAAATTGCTGATGCTTAGTTTGCCTTGGTCTACAGAAAAGATAAATGTTTGAATTCATGAAGTTCCCTGATTTAGGCTTTTTCTTTCACCCTGAGCTAATGGCATGGAGAATTAAAGCCTCAACATTTTGACAGGACTCCGAAGAAGTTTTTTTAGAGTTATTTATAGAAGCATATTTATCTAGGGTTATTTTTTGATGATGTAATCTATTTTACTTTTTTCCCAAATACATAGAAAATTAAATGCATTATAATGTTTCTCTCACAAAGATAATTATCAACAACAGTTCAGTGCACCCAATCTCTACAGCTATAGCTGTAGCTGCAGATATGGATTCCAAATCACTTTGACTCTCTCTGTTATCAGCACACCCTGGAAAGGACATGTAACTCAACTGTTTTAATTTGCTAGAGTTCCGAAATGCAATATATGCGTTGGCTTTCAAAAATGGGGATTTATTAACTTGCAAGCTTACCGTTCTGAAGCCATGAAAATGTCCAGATCCAGGCATCTTCAGACGCTATGTGGACTCCTCTATCAGATGGCAAGGCGCGACGACATCCGCTGGTGGGCTCTCGCTTCTCTCCCAGGTTTTGTTGCTTCCACCTTCTGGCTTCAGTGATTTCCTCCCTGTTTTCTATCTCTCTTAGCTTCTGCGTGAGTCAGTCTCTCTCAGCTTCTTATGAAGGATTCCAGTGAGCATTAAGACCCACCTGGGTCATGTCTCAACTGAAATAAGTTAATCAAAAGATTCCACCGGCAGTAGGTCTATCCCCACAGGAATGGATTAGCTCTTTTCTGGGGTACGTAACAGCTGCAAACCATTACATCATTCAGAACAATTAAGCAAATTACATGAATGAATGACAAAGTTGGGATAAATTTGTACACACAACTCACATCTTTTTTTTTTTTTTTTGCACGTGCAGACACCGGAAATCAAACTCGCATCTCCCACATGGCAGGCAAGAATTCTGCCACTGAGCCACCATTGCACCTCCCAGCTCACGTCTTTTTCCTCTTAAAATATATTCTTAACGCTTGTTTCTGTATTTCATTAATTATTTCCAGTTTTGAATATTATTGTTGACTTTTATGTTTTCTTATTTTCTCTTTAATTGATTTTGTCATTGATTTTTCAGTTATACATCTTTAGAAAAACTATTTTCCCAATATGTGAGTTAAAGGATAGTTTTTAATAACTTATATTGTTTTTTCACATTTATCAAAATATTTAAAATTGCCCACGTTTAACCCACTTTAGGCATAATACATCTTTCTCACTCATAACTTTTTAATTTTGATTCAGAAGTCAACTAGTAGAAGGCATGTCGCAGAGCTTTTTCAATAATAATAAATGGATCCTTCCCAGATAGAGAGCTTGATCCCATTGAAGGTAACTTTGGCTGCGAATAATAGAAATATCAACACCTAGAAGCTTAAACGGTATGGCAAGTTACTCATTCACTGACTATAAATCCCATTTGTAAGGCTGGCTTCATTGTTAGTTTAGCGATGTCTTAAAAGCTTTGTCTTCCTATTACTCCATTTTGCCTTCCATAGTATATAGAGCATCCCAAGTTCCGTTGTTCCTATGTTTGTAAGATAACTGACAACAGCTTCTGGGTAAGACAATTCCGCAGCCAGAGAGAGATAAAAAGACAATAAAGAAAAGTCTTTACTTAAATAATAAAGCCAAAATGTCCTGCTCTTTACTTTGAATTTATCTTAATCAGTACCAGTGAGCACGGCCAAGGAAATGCTGTGTACTGATTACCTAGTATTTGACTTCAATTTCAGATTAAATGACTATGGAAAAGGGGATAAATTCATTCCAACAGAGAGATATGTTTTTAGTATATACTTCCAAAGAGTTTTCTTTTCATTCTGGATATTATGATTTATAATTAAACTTACTTATGTGTATACACATATATAAATATATACAATAAATTGTCAGTTAATGTTTACAAGGGCAGCATATTTTTCTTCAAAAATATCTTCTATTTCAGTTGTCCTGACTTCTTTCTCTGAAACCTCCAGAATGTATATGTTTATGCTTTGTTTTCTGTGTCTAGTTTTCACCTTCTTCATCATTTTCTAGGTTTTTTTTATTCTAGTCTTATTTTTCAAGTTTTCAAATGAACATAGTGCTAATCCTGCCTTTTAATTCATGCAATTTGAAATTTCTTTTTGCTTTTGAGGTTTATCGCCCTGTAATTCTTCCTTATCTCACCAATCTCTCTTTTTTATTTTGTCCTTCTGTTATTTTTCATATTGGCCAATTCTCTTCTAAGTATTTTCTACTTTTATTTCATTTGTTTTGTATTTTTCCTAGAATTCCTTTCTGTTCAGGGATTTCTTCCTCTTCTGAGTTTTTAGGATATTGTCTGTGTTCCTTGTTCTGAAGCTTTTTTTTTTCCATTTAATGGTAGATTTCATTTTTAACCCTTGTATTCTTAGCTTAGAATAAATATATACGCATCCAGATTTGGTGTTTGCCAGTAGGCAAAATATATGGCATATCCTTGAACCATATACTTACTTGGATTAGGACACATTTATCACTATCTGTGTGTTTCAATCAACTTTTGCTTAGTAATGTTATATGACAAATAAATTAAAAAAACTCTGTGGTTTTAGAACAAAGATTTCTTTGTCACATAATTCATACTACCCATCAGCTGTGAGTAGCTGTAATTATGAAGTTTTGTTGCTATATTGCTCTTTTTAAGGCTGCAGATTGTCTGTGAGTCTGTTTCATCTGTCTTTTCATTTTTAGCATGCAAGTCTGCTCCCTCATGGCTACAAGGAAAAGCATCAGTGCCCAAGCCAAACTAGGCAATCACTAAAGCTTCTGCCAGAACAGAGAATGAATTTTTTCTCCTATATCCCATTGACCAAAGTATGATACTCTAACAAGGCCTAAATCAATGATGCAAGAAATGTATAGAGCTCCCATTGGATGCATAGGCAAGTCACATGACAATGAGTGGAGAGATTTCACTCTATTACAGGGAGAAAGCAAATTACAGGGATAATTATCTGATCTATATATTCTCAATCCTTAGGGTAATATAAAAATGCCAATTTCTGGCCTGTTTTTGAGAACATGGGAAAGTTTCATAGTATCTTGGAAATCTTAGAAAATATTATAGGTGCCACTATTTTTACTCTGGGCACTAGAACAATGAATTTCATAAGAATAATATGAAATAAACATTCTAAACAAGCTTCATATAGAAAAAACCAAAGTCCTTTCTCCTTTTGGATAATATCAAAATTCCTTCCAATTACAATTCTATCCCAACATTGCAAAATTCCATCCCAAATTTTATGACAAACCATCAGGAGAAATTTTATGAAAAGAAATGGAAAACTTACCCTGCCACTGAGATCATTACTTGAATCAGAAATGCCATTCCTGAATGTTACTTCTTATGTTCTATGGTGACTTGGTAGCATCTTGTGGTATTCAAGACTGAAAAAAACTCTTCTCAGAAAGGTGCATTTATAAGTTATCCTGGGGTGGCTCTTTATTAGATAGGAAAATAAAGATGAGGGAAGTTTGGATCATAGCTTAATCCTGAAGCAATGCTAACCTCTGGGTGCTCAGATTAACTCCTCTATTTCCAGTTAAAACTATTCTCATCATTCTTTATCCCCTTTGGATACTAGTTGAATACCTTCTCATGATCTATTTGGATTTATAAATATCTTCTAGAGTCACTAATATGTATCTGGGTTTGGAGAAAAGCCCAGTTGACATACAGAATGCACAGTGTTTCCCCTTGATCATTTCTTTGGGGAATTGCTCGTGCTGGCCTCATGAGGTCTACCACAAACCACATTATGACAAATGGAACACTAGTCCTAAAAGAAAATATTCAACCTACATATTCAGATTCATTTTGCATCTAAATATGCATTATCCCTGGGTGGGCACAGAAAATGTAATGTGTAAAAAAGCCATCATCTTAGAAGACTGTTAGTCTGCTTTTAGATTAAACTCTGTACACAGGACTGGCATTTCATACGGCAGGCAACGGGAAAACCTATGCTTCATATGTTTTAGGAAATTTATTATTTTTTTGTATTTTAATTCAGATTAGTGGCAGGTATATTTGTCTTTTACTTAGAGCTATATTATAATTATTTTAATTTAGGAATGGGGAGATAATTTCTTTTATGTTAGGTGCACACTGACCTGCCCCCATGAGTTGTTTTCTTCTTTGCAGAGGCTGCAATTAGGGGAAACAATGAACATTAGAGAGTAAGATCTAACCTCTAAATTATGGTCTATTGTGATGGGGATCTTTTGTTGAGATTTTCTTAATTCAGCCTTAACTGTTTCCAGACAGCTGCTGCAAACCTGAATGCATATAAGAAAAACCTGTGAAACTTTTAAAACATCACCGATGTCTTCATCCCCAACTCCACATAGATGTACTAACTTTAGGGTGGTGCTAAATCATATGTATTTGTGTAAGTTCTGCAGTAGTCTCTTTCTGCCAAGCAATCAAAATTGATAAACACTGCTCTTCAACCTACTGAAACTTTCTTTATTTGCCTAACTCATGTTACTGATGCATTGCAAACAAGGCTAAGTTGAAGACAGTTTGAAGGAAATAAAGCCTGGGAGAAAACAGATGTTTCGATGTGTAGCTAAATATGGTCTTTCTTCCTACACTTGTGGCTCTCAGTTAACCCCATTTTGTGTTATCAACTGTTATTCTCCATTTCAAAGTGAAAATTCCCTATGGTTTTTCTCTTACGTTATGGGACCCTTTTCACAGGTCCCTCAAGACCTATTACTAGAGGATTCTTGTATACTCATCCTTTTTTCCTGAAAAATATCCAGAAATGCCTTTAACAAGCTTTCTGTATAGCGATACAAGTGTTCTGCATTCACAGATATCCAAGGTTATATCTGAGAAGAAGGAGATATGAGTCTCAAAGGAATGAAAGCTAGAAAAAGGGGAAGGCAAATTAGGTCAACATGCCAGCAGAAGATTATGAGTGCATTAAAGGGATATCCTTATTAGGAAACAATTTCTCAATGTTCTTAGCTCTAACAAACTCTGTCTCTTCTTTTTATCCTCAGACGGATCAGTAGTTGTCCTAGATAATGTCTTTTTCCTCTAAGACATGTACTGACCACAGGCATCACTCACAGTATATCTAATCCTATATAACCTCAGAGATCACAGTCTAAGATGATGTGTGAAATTGAAACTGGTTGCATTGGAGAAAAGTAGAATGATTCCTCTGATTAAAAATATACAAATAGCTTCAATTACACTCTAAATTATTTTAAGTCTCATTTTATAAATCAAAACTGTGAGACATTATCTAGAAAAGGTTTATTTAAAGGTAGAGTGGTGGGATTTAAGCAGTACCAAGAAGTTTCTCATCATGTCTGAAATTCCAGTTGTTTCATTTTAGCTTCTTTTTAAAAATGACTTTAGAGAAATATTTAATCATCTCCTTGCTTTCTCAAGCTAGCTTGTCAACTCTCATTCTTATTTTATTCATTCTAGTTTCTAAAATTGCCTAGCCAAAATGACATTTGTTTACTGAATCTTAAAAAACAACTTCTGTTTCTAGCTGCAATTCCAAGTAATTTGTCTTGTCAATATTCCTTTTGTTTTTAACTCATACAAATGCAAAGTCCCACAGTTTCCATTGTCTTTTATTTCACACCTCCTTTCTTGCCCTGTTGTATCTGTTTAAGTTTTGGAGGGAACTTCCAAAACCCAACTTACACAAAATCTTTGTAAATAGCGTGATTAAATCTTTTCTTCAAATACTTGCATACTTAAAAGCTAAAAATTTTAAATGAAAGGTTAAGTATAATTTTCATATTTAGAATCATGTTCTCCAAAAAAGTTTACAATCAATATTTCTTTGAAATCAATCAAGATTTTTCACTGAAAATCAATGTTTAGAATATTGAAAATTGATGGAAACTTAGAAAATTAATTAGGTATACCAAAAATATATATCTATATATATATAGATATATATATTTGACTCAGGCTTAAGCATAGTCATTATTTTTAAACCAGAATCATTGTATTGTGATATTACTATTTTTATTAATTTATCTTGCACCCACCATTTTACCAGGGTTTTTATTTACATAAAACAGTATGGATATAAAAATAAAGATTTTCTTTTATAAGTGGTATAAAATGCCTATAAAATATTTTTCGGGCACCTATTAAAAAGTACTAATATCTTCAAAAGATAGGAATACAAGGGAACTTCCTTAAAATGATAGAGGGAATATATGAAAAACCCACAGCTAATATCATCCTCAATGGGGAAAAATTGAAAACTTTCCCCCTAAGATCAGGAACAAGACAAGGATGTCCACTATCACCACTATTATTCAACATTGTGCTGGAGGTTCTAGCCAGAGCAATTAGACAAGAAAAAGAAATACAAGGCATCAAAATTGGAAAGGAAGAAGTAAAACTATCACTATTTGCAGACGATATGATACTATACATCGAAAACCTGGAAAAATCCGCAACAAAACTACTAGAGCTAATAAATGAGTACAGCAAAGTAGCAGGTTACAAGATCAACATTCAAAAATCTGTAGCATTTCTATACACGAGCAATGAACAAGCGGAGGGGGAAATCAAGAAACGAATCCCATTTACAATTGCAACTAAAAGAATAAAATACCTAGGAATAAATTTAACTAAAGAGACAAAAAACTATATAAAGAAAACTACAAAAAACTGCTAAAAGAAATCACAGAAGACCTAAATAGATGGAAGGGCATACCATGTTCATGGATTGGAAGACTAAATATAGTTAAGATGTCAATCCTACCTAAATTGATTTACAGATTCAATGCAATACCAATCAAAATTCCAACAACTTATTTTTCAGAAATAGAAAAACCAATAAGCAAATTTATCTGGAAGGGCAGGGTGCCCCGAATTGCTAAAAACATCTTGAGGAAAAAAAACGAAGCTGGAGGTCTTGCACTGCCTGACTTTAAGGCATATTATGAAGCCACAGTGGTCAAAACAGCATGGTATTGGCATAAAGATAGATATATCGACCAATGGAATTGAATAGAGTGCTCAGATATAGACCCTCTCATCTACGGACATTTGATCTTTGATAAGGCAGTCAAGCCAACTCACCTGGGACAGAACAGTCTATTCAATAAATGGTGCCTAGAGAACTAGATATCCATATGCAAAAGAATGAAAGAAGACCCATATCTCACACCCTACACAAAAGTTAACTCAAAATGGATCAAAGACCTAAACATTAGGTCTAAGACCATAAAACAGTTAGAGGAAAATGTAGGGAGATATCTTATGAATCTTACAATTGGAGGCAGTTTTATGGACCTTAAACCTAAAGCAAGAGCACTGAAGAAGGAAATAAATAAATGGGAACTCCTCAAAATTAAACACTTTTGTGCATCAAAGAACTTCATCAAGAAAGTAGAAAGACAGCCTACACAATGGGAGATAATATTTGGAAATGACATATCAGATAAAGGTCTAGTATCCAGAATTTATAAAGAGATTGTTCAACTCAACAACAAAAAGACAGCCAACCCAATTACAAAATGGGAAAAAGACTTGAATAGACACCTCTCAGAGGAGGAAATACAAATGACCAAAAGGCACATGAAGAGATGCTCAATGTCCCTGGCCATTAGAGAAATGCAAATCAAAACCACAATGAGATATCATCTCACACCCACCAGAATGGCCATTATCAACAAAACAGAAAATGACAAGTGCTGGAGAGGATGCGGTGAAAGAGGCACACTTATCCACTGTTGGTGGGAATGTCAAATGGTGCAACCCCTGTGGAAGGCAGTTTGGCGGTTCCTCAAAAAGCTGAATATAGAATTGCCATACGACCCAACAATACCATTGCTGGGAATCTACTCAAAGGAATTAAGGGCAAAAACTCAAACGGACATTTGCACACCAATGTTTATAGCAGCGTTATTTACAATTGCAAAGAGATGGAAACAGCCAAAATGTCCATCAACAGACGAGTGGCTAAACAAACTGTGGTATATACATACGATGGAATATTATGCAGCTTTAAGGCAGGATAAACTTATGAAGCATGTAATAACATGGATGGACCTAGAGAACATTATGCTGAGTGAGTCTAGCCAAAAACTAAAAGACAAATACTGTATGGTCCCAATGATGTGAATCAACATTCGAGAATTAACTTGGAATATGTCATTGGTAACAGAGTTCAGCAGGAGTTAGAAACAGTATAAGATAATGGGTAATTGGAGCTGATGGGATACAGACTGTGCAACAGGACTAGATACAAAAACTCAAAAATGGACAGCACAATAATACCTAATTGTAAAGTAATCATGTTAAAACACTGAATGAAGCTGCATCCGAGCTATAGGTTTTTGTTTTGTTTTGTTTTGTTTTGTTTTTACTATTATTACTTTTATTTTTTTCTCTATATTAACATTCTATATCTTTTTCGGTTGTGTTGCTAGTTCTTCTAAACCGATGCAAATGTACTAAGAAACGATGATCATGCATCTATGTGATGATGTTAAGAATTACTGATTGCATATGTAGAACAGTATGATTTCTAAATGTTGGGTTAATTTCTTTTTTTCCGTTAATTAATAAAAAAAAAAAAAGAAAAAAAAAGTACTAATATGTATGTGCAATTATATACCAGGCATTTTAAGGCACCCTGTATATATATATTGCACATATACTTGACCTTCCCCAACTCCAGTTTTGTATCTGTTCTAATCCACATCTTCGGAAACACTTCAATAGGCATCCACCCTTGTTTTAGGTAAAATTCATCTCTTAGAAGTTTGAAAGGACTAAATTTCTTTTTTTAGAATTACTAACATTATTAGAAATGATACACTCATTATTGTGATTACTTTTTCAAATATCCTCCAATATTCTATAAACTCCACAGGGGGAGACAATCTGTCTCAGAAATACTCTCTGATTCTCTCTCTTTCTCTTTCCCTATCTTTTCTTAGCCAGTATAACTATAGCATCTAGCATATTGTTGAGCACATAGATATCCAAAAAGTGTTAATTAAATATTTAATAAATTTGCCCCTAAAACTAATCTTACTAGTTTGAGATGTATATCTTTTACTTACTTTTCCATTTCTTTTGCCTACTTGTATCTTATGTTTTGATAGTTTACAAAAAATAAATTTACATTGTTTTTTCAGGTTTACTGATACACAATTGTAGTGATCCTCAATTTATTTTCAATCTATTTTTCTCTAATCATGTTCTTTGTTGGTCCAAATTCAGTTTGTATTCCAAGTTATCTATTATATGAATTTCTTAGAATATCTACAAAGCCAGATATGATTGTCTGTTTTCAACTTCATTTATATATGCTATATCATTTCCTTCCTCACACTTTCAAAATCTTAATATGCTTCACATTTACCTGCTTAATGAGAAAATTTATTTCTTTCCACCTTCTTTTACAACTATATTTAAGGTGACAGAGTTTCTTCAGAGTATCACTTTGGCCACATCAAGAATATTTTGATCTTAATGCTATAGTCTTGTTTATTTAATCTCTTAAACTTATTAGTTCTTTGACTTTTTATTCTCTTTTTCTATTATATACAAATAAAATTAAGAAAACTAATACATTATAATCAGATAGACCAGTGTATACATTTCTTATTCTTTAGCATTTATTAAGGTATTAACTTTTGATAGTCAAAATATCATCAATCTTTGGGAATATTTCATGAGTGTTTGAAAAAAATGGGTATTCTTTATTTTACTTTGCTGCAATTTTTGGCATTTTAAACATACAAAATTCTATGTTGACTTATAGATAGGACACAGTGTTTCATTTAGATCCTTTCTTTATCTGGTTACTTGTTTTTGTCTAGATCCCCTTTTGATATAAGTACAACATGTGTTGAAATGTCCTACCAGGCCCTCAGGAATCACGGTGATGGAGCCTTGATGCACAGCAAAATTTGTAGCAATGTGACTCCCAAGATTCCAAATAAAATCAATGCTGGGTTTTAAAAATAAATAGGAAAGAGAGGGTGCATGGCTGGTGCAGCGGTAGAATGCTCACCTTTCATGTGGGAGACCCAGGTTCGATTCCCAGACTATGTACTCAACATAAATATATAAATAAACAAATACATAAATAGGAAAGAAAATACACCTTATGTTCTTGAATAATTTGTCATATGTATTTCCATATGCATTTATTAGAATATGCTATGTTACAAAAGTTAGCTGTAATATTGGTTGAATTAGTCTTCATTTTTATTGGACATTGCCAACATTTTCAAAGTGCAAGATAGTAATGATCTCTAGTAAATACATTGAGGGACATATTGCTAACAACTTTACTTTGAAATCATAAGGCAAGTCATTTTTACTGACTTCATCTATTACTAAACAAATATTTCCAATAGCTATTTTCTCCAACAATATTTCTTTCCAACTTTATTAGAATCTTCAATTTAATTCTGGGCCTCTGATGAGGTTAACTGATCTGTTTAGGGTGCATTGATTATATCTTATTGTGCATTTTCACATTAAAGAGATTAATTTATCTTGACATTGTACCCATAAAATAGTTAAATGGCTGGATGCCTTCCCAAAGTGACCCTTAAGTTAAAGGGTAATTTTAATTAATACTCCAAATGTTAACAGGATCAACTGACAAAATTTACTTTTGATTTATACACAGATACACTATCTACCTATTGCCATGCAAATATGATATCTGAGTTTAGGTTCATGTCTAAGAAACATGATGTTCTCTACTTAAATGTTTTGAAGATATATATTTTTTATTATGCATTTGTATTGTATGTCCTATGATATTCTCTTGCATACTCAATACCTGGATTTTCTATCTACATTATGAGATACATTGTAGCAGATAGTATTTCTTTAAGCCATTATATCTATCCTGTGCCTCAAATACCCTAGCCTGTGCAAAATCTTAAGCGTCATTAAAGGCCCATCTCAAATATTATCATAGCTTGCCTCACAGTTAAAAGTTATACTTATCTATTTTGAATTCTCTCAGAATTTAGGGAAATGTGATTTTTCACTCAAATTTTACTTGTGTGTTCTTCTCCTTCTTTCCCTTTGTATACCACAACTGCTTCATTTATCATGTGAGTCATAAATATATTGAATAAGTTAGTGACTGAAGAAATAGAAGAATTATTTCCCAGAGTGAGATAATTAAAGGATACACTTGTTATGATGTGTAAGAATTAAGTGATAAGGTGATCTATTGTACTGCATTAAGAAACTGGATTAGTCAGCTTTGATATGTAATAAATGACCCTTAAATTTCAGCAGTTTAAAGAGCACAGATTGATTTCTCTCTAATGCTGTTTTTTTTCTCTTAGTGGATATAGGCTGAAGAACCAGCCCCTTATTCAAACATGACTTTGTATAGCAATAAGAGTTAAAGAGCTGGACAAAATGCTCTCTGACACTAAAAGTTTTTGTTCGCATAGTAGTGCTATCACATCCACATGTCAGGACAAAATGATTGACTTAGCAAAGACAACATCAGAGGGATTCAGAGGTGTCCTTTTACCATGGGCTCTGCAAGCCATATGGCAATGGGAAGCGAGGATGAATTATTTTATTGGATAGAGAGCAAATATCTGAGTACAAAAAAAATAATCTATTTCCGGTGCCTGTCCATGCAAGAAAAAATAATTATAATCTACTTTAGCAATTTATTATATTTAAATATAAGTATATACAAATACTTTATTTAGGATATATATTTATTGGTATCCTGTTAAGTACTGGGATATAACTTATCGGAGGAAACACAAATCAAATAAACAAGATTGTTTCAGGGCCTCTGACTTGCTAAAAATAAAATAGAACTGGGTGATGTGACAGAGAGGAATACGGAAAGAGAATTTATCTCAATATCTGAATTGAAAAAGATATTGACCACTCTGTTTATCTTTTCTGCAGAAAAACTTGGAGTCAGTCTGTTCTTATGTATTTCCAGTGACTGGAAAAAACAATGAACTGAAGAGTAATTTAGCCTGGGTACATATTCAGTGCTGACAATCTTCACTCAGACAGTGTACTTTCCAGTCAGGAAACCTCTGGAAGTCAGGGATTCCCACACAAGGTATGCATGAGGAGAAGAGGAGATGATCAAGCCTTTAGCAGGCCGTCTCACTTGCCTTTTCTCTAGCTCCAAAGTTCTATGTAGAAAAAATCTTCATAAAGTCTTCACTGAAAGAATATAACCAGAATCTTGCCTTAATGTGAATTTGCATTCATATAAAAAAGTCCAATTTGGGTAATATCTTAAAGAGATTCCTGGTTCAAATGGCCCCAGTGCTGCTCAAGCAAGCAGAAATCCTCCTTGGGTTAAAATCATCCTCAGGTCAAAGGATTTCTGTAAAACAAGATAAACCATCTGAATATGAACTAAACAATCAAATTATAAGCATGTAAGTAAATCATTGAATGATTTGGATGGAATCCAAATTGGGTGGGGAAAGAAAACAATCGAATGAGAATTTCAAGGACATAGGTTTTGGACTTATAAGGTGAAAATAAATGAGTTTAAATTATTTAAAGAAAAAAAGAATCAAAATGTTAATATGTAAGTTTAATAAAACAAATTCGTAAAAGTAAAAATGTGACCACTGAAACTAAAATATTAAAGAAAGATTCATTGCAGATTATAGACAGACAAAAACATGTTAAAACTCATTAGCAATCAGGGAAATGGAAATCAATCATACAATGGTATACCTTTCTACACCCATTCACTGACAAATATAAGAAGTAGGTCATGTGAAGTGTTGGACGAATCTTAAAAACGGTATAAACTTTAAAAAGAATCTTAAAAATAGCATATTTAGTATGTTTTCAATTATATGATACTTAGAATGAGAGCCAGCAATTTAATGCCCTTGAACCAAATTCAACCCTTTGCCTGTTTTTGAGTTTTATTGGCTGTTTTCATTCTACAATGGCAGAATCGAGTATTTGCTTAGACTTTAAGGTCCGTGAAGCCTAACATATTAACTATTTGTTTACTCACAGAAAAAGTTTGCATGTTATGCAAATTATATATCCATGAAGCTGATTAAAGACCAAGGAAATTCACATAGTGCTTACTTGCAGTTGAGGGAGGTGGAGGGATAGGATTTTTACAACACTTTACCAAGTATATTTTCCTAAGTAAATCTGAAGGTAATTCATTCCTAAGCCTTACACTCAACTGTAATTTTAGGCAACAAACAGATAACCAAATGGTTCATGCATTGACAAGATAAAAAGTGACTTAATGCTGATCTATTCAATATTTAACTCCTGAATAGGCAAGTGCATTTAAGAGAATTATGTGAGGCCTTTCAAATAAAGTCTTTACCATTTATTTTCTCTTTTGTAATCATTAGGGTAGATTCGTTTACAGAATACACATTTTGCCACATTATTAATGGTGGCATCATTAAGGATACAATACATGCATGCCTTTGGAGGAACTTGAAAATAAAATTTTATGAAAGGTATTTGATTCAGAATGATTATCACCCAGTTAAAATTACATCAATCAACTATATGAGAAGTTAAAATAAAAACAGGAAGAAAACGAACAACTAATGGAATACTTCCTACTTTCTCCTAAGAAGTAATTAATAAATAGTGAATTAAAGTATAATTGTCTAAGGAATAGAAAAAGAAGCCTATTATCAGGACTTTTTACACAAGAACCAAAACATATTTGTTAAATTACTCCTCTAATGTGATTCATTTTTTAGGCTTTAAGTTTATGCTAAATTGATACATTCTATAGGATAAGAAGACATATCTTCAACATGGGGAGTCTTTGGAAAATATCAAAAATAAATAGAGTTGTCAGGAAATATATTAGCATTATTCTACATTAGGAGAATAATATACTATATACACATATATAGGCTGAACTCCATGGGATTATAAAATTAAAATGACTCTAACAACTACTCTCTTTTAACATGAATGATGTCCATTGCTGTAAGATGTGCATCTTCTAAGAAGGCGATCTGGTAGAGGACAATTTGTTAGGAATCGCTACAAGAGTAATTGGCTATTTAGGATAGGAGAGTGGAGATATGGGCAGAACTTAGAGTTAAATTGTTGGGGTCTAAGCCCCAGTCACAGAATGTACTAGCTCTATGAGATAGGTAAATGCCTTTCAAAATGCAATGTGCAAATGTATCATCTGGGAATCTTGCTAAAATGCAGATCTGATTTCACAGGTCTGGGGCAGGGCCTGGAATTCTGCCTTTCTCTAAGGAGCTCATGTTACTGTTCCTTGGGTCTCACTTCAAGTAGCAAGAACTTATGGCAAATGTTAAATTTCTCTCTATATGCTATAAAGCATAGCACGTGTTAGTTTTAATGCAAAAATTTCCACAAAAATGAACTTGTGTCATGCACAGTATTAAATACAGAGTGCTTTCTCTTACTTGGATGTTATTATTTTTTATTATTCTAAGACTTCTCTAGGACTGTAAAAATCTATGAAAATATGATCTGTCTTTAAAATTTTTTGAAGATTGAAATACATATTTTATGACATCTGTCAAGGCTAGCACTGGAAAGAAATGTGATGATTTAATAGCTATATATTTCATCCTTAAAATAATGTCACTGTGTTTACTCAGTGCTAACATCTTTTATATAGGCTTAATGCATATTAATCTCACACAATATTAAAAGAAAAAACTATGTTTCTCGGAATGTCAGCTGTTACTACATCAAGATTGGCAAGTGTTTGTACAGAATAAATATCAGAGGATATTTTATTTTCAATGAAAGAGAGGCATCAAACCAGAAAGAAGTGGAACAAAAGGTTATATATGTATTCAAGGAAATACAAAATAAAATCTTGGTGAGATTCTACTACATACCTACCCATAAAACTTCTTAGTTATGGTAATGCTCCATTTCTTTACCCTGATCTTTCTAGCAGACCTATACAAAGTTTATAAAGATGTTGCATACATTCAGATGTTTTAAATAAGGTACAAAAATACCACGTACAAGGAAATGCTTGTTATTATTTATCTTTTAAGTTATAATGCATAAATCATTTGTGTAGGCTTATGTATGCGAGTTATATTTTGGTATTTAAAACAGTTAAGTTTTTGTTCATGTAAAAGAGTTAAAAATTCATAATGTTTTACAGTTTAAGTGCAGTGAACAAGATGAACAAAAATGAAGAGAAGCTTTAACAACTGGAGTCCTAGTAGGGTGTAAGAAGGAGTGAGGAGAAATATTACAAGTTCTGAAGTATCCTTCTGTAGAGTATGAATGCTTATATTTATGATCATGTTTCATGTAAGTAATAGCAAATAATTATAAAAATTGTAGTGTTTGCTCAACTTATCTTCTCCTCAAAGTGAAACAAATAAGAAATCACACAAAATACTTTGATAATTAATATGTTTGATAGGATTCAAGTTTGATATTCAATTTATCATTGAATTTTATGAAAACTGAAACTTCTCTTTTTGAATAAAATCTGAGGTCTTGTTTTCCTTTTACAATAATAAAAATATATATAAGTATTAATTCGAACCATATAAACTTGCCAGGTATCCAACTGTTTTTTTTTTGTTTTGGATGCATGGTCCTGGAATCAAACCTGGGTCTCCCGCATGGAAGGCAGGCATTCTAACCACTTAACTACCAGTATCTGTTTTTGAAATACACAAACAGAAAATTCAAGTATGAGAACACACACACAAACATGCAGAAAGAGAAAGTGAGAGAAGGGTTGTGTATATAAAATTAAGTATTTTTGTGATGCATGTTACCATCTGATAAAAGGTGTGTGCGCTAAAGAATTGTTTTCTTCACAACACTTGCCTGGGTATTCTTGGATACATAATCATCTAAAATAACTCAAAATTATTTTCTAAGATTACTTCAAAATGTGATGGAGATTTCTGACTAGTGATCATTTAAATACATAGGTACAGATAAAATTAACTCTACCCATCCAGAAGTATGGCTACATTTTTCCCTACTTGAAATCATGATTTTAAATTTCTCGTTAAAGAAATTAAAAATATATCTATTTCTCTAAAAACAAGATAAATTAACAATAATAAAATATTCAAAAAGAAAATACAATATTTTTTTTCATTAAATGAAGAAAATTCTAAATGTTTCCATTTAAATAGTTCCCCAAGTACTAGGAAAAATCAATGCAAAGAATCAAACATCCAAACACAGCCTGATAATAGTCTTGAAAAAAGGACAATCTTCTGCCAAGAACATTTCAATGTCTAGTCTAAGAAATCTTAAATTTTTTTTCTAACAAATGAGTCCTTCTTCTCTAATTTAAACTAATACAGGCATACTTCCAAGATATTGCAATTTTGGTTTCCAAAACTAGTTTATCTTCTATCCAGACAATTAAAACTTTCTCCATATCAGCCATAAGGCTGTTTCACTTTCGTATCATGCATGTGCTCACTGGAGTAGCACTTTTAATTTCCTTCAAGAACTTCTCCTTTGCATTCATACCTTGGCTAACTGGCTCAGGGGACCTAGCTTTTGGCCTTCTCTGCTTTTGACATGCTTTCCTCTCTAGGCTCAATCATTTCTAGCTTTTCATTTAAAGTGTGAGATATGTGACTCTTTCTTTCAATTAAACACTTAGAGGCCACTGTTAAGGTTAATAATCTGCCCAAGTTCATCATTGCTGCATTTCAGGGAATAGGGAGACCCCAGGAGAGAGAGAGATACAGGAAACACCTTAGGTGGGGCTGTCAGAATGCACAGGACATTTGTTGATTGAGCTCACCATCGCAGACTTATGGGGTACTGTTTGTGTAAGCCCAAGTAATTACAATAGTAACATCAGAGATCACTGATCACATTATCACCAGAACAGACATAATAATTATGAAAAAGTTTGAAAGAGAATGAGAATTACCAAAATGTGACACAGACACAAATTGAGCACCTACTGTGAGAAAAATGATGCCGGTCAAATTGCTTGATGTAGGGTTGCAACAACCCTTCAGTTTGAAGAAAACATAATATTGGTAAAGCACAGTAAAATGAGGTAGGCCCTTATTTTAAGCCTGTCTCCCTAAATCTGAACCCTCCACCTTAGAACATGCCACTACACTTGCCACCTAATAAATGATGGTGCAAACACCTGAAAGGTAGGAATTTTATTGAAAAAAACAAATCTCAGATAAGCAACTAATATCAGATGCATGAGAAAAACACATGCATAAACTCTGTGGGATTGCGAAAACCAGCCATCAGATGAAGCAGATGCTCATCATGCCAGTGAAAAACCAAAAGAATAAAATTAAATATTATTAAACAGCACGTAAGTTAATCAGATGAGTGAATAATTAATATATTTAAAATTAAGTTCTTCTTGAAGGAAAAACATACAGAAGTAGAAGCCTACAAATTACAAATGTGTAGCTCTTGCCCAATGTGTTTTAGGAATTAGCAAATACCTGGATGAGAAAGGCAACGGAAAATATTTGGCTCATCTTCATTTGTATGTGCTTTCTTTTATCTCTGTGATCTCGAAACCTCGTGTCTTAGATGCCTCAGTTGCTCCCAATGCCTTCAAACAGGTGTTTATTAAATTATTATTTTACCCTCTTTTTACAGCTATTGTTGGTAGGAATGTTACTCTTCGGCAGAAGTCTCCAGTTGATTTTTTTAAGAATTGGAAGATAAACACAATCCAATGCAAAATATGAGCTCAAATTAACTACGTATATGGTAGAATTCTGCCAATTAATTGTACATACGCAAACAAAAAGTCATAGAAAAGTAATTGGTAAATGTCCAATGTCCATTTCTAAATAGTTTGAAGGCAATAAGATTTAAGCAACTTATGACAGTGAAATACAGGTATTCTATGATGACTTAGAGGCCCCCTATACCTTAAAATAAGTATAAGTAAAAGGATTTTACAAGTTTTCAGAAGAAAAGAAGAGATAATGTTCACTTCATTCTACCACATGTAACAAGACAGTCCAGTGAATAAATAATTCAATTAGTTCTGTAAAAATCAGCTATCTGCATGAAATCGGAAATGTTTTTAACTTTCAGAATTTGGAAGAAATATGCTGATACCAATAACAGAAAATATGTTGGTAAATATTTCAACATTACATGAATCTATTTGAGTGAGAAAAGCAAGGTGAGCATAATCTCAAAACTTTCATGGAAAATAGAAATCTCTGTGTATGGTGATCAACTGGAAGATCTATCTGATGGTTATTATAATATTTTTGGCAAATAATCTCTAAGGGGTAAAAAAAAAAGGTTTTTTTTTGGCAAGTTGTTAAACATCTGGGTTGATATAACACAGGAAGAAAGAGAAAGAGAGAAAGAGAGGTGGTGAATTGGGATAGGGAGTATTCTACATTCTCTAACATCTGCGATTTTTAATGTCACAGCAAAGAAAAAAAGACAATATTCATAGAATGTTAAGTATTTTTTAAAAAGGAAAGACAACATTGAGTAATTTTAATAAAATGCATACACCTTTTTAATTACTCCAAGTTTAAAAAAAAAGAAAAAAATTAGTGTTATCACTCTGCCTCAATAAGCAAAGTATTCTGTTCACCAACAAGAAATGCTAGTTAATCCTCAATGAACAAGATGTAAAATCTGGACAGCATATCACTGAGTGAATATATTGCAATCCACAAAAGCTGGAAGTAAGAGTAATTAAATAAATGATGTAAGCTATATACAATAAAAAGATAGCCTAAGTAGATTAAATAACTTGCAGTCACCAGTCAATGCAAAAAAAGTGATTCAGAGGCCTGACTGAATATACCTTATGGCAAAAAATATGGTTTAATGAAAATTGGGGAGTGTTATTGGAATTTGATTAGTCCAAAATTTATGTAACTCTAGTTTACTAATTCCACTAAAATGCAGTATTAATGACAAACTTCAAAGTTCATGTTTGTAAATGGCAAAATGATCCAGCATTACCCTTCAATAATGTTAAGAAATTCACTAAATGTTAAAATAACCTGGATAATTTTAAGTTAACTTCAGAAATATTTCATAATAATGGCAAGGTCTTAGTAAATATCCAATTTAATATATTTACATTCAATTTTGAACTATATATTACAGAAAACATTTTTTTCAAAATTATTATAAGAGCCTGTAATTTAAACTACAAGCTATAAGTTAAACAACTATAAACAATTTCGCCTAATTTTTAGAAGCTATGACTATTTAATCTGGTTGTACCAGTCATTCTCCTTTCCTGATGCAATGACCTTTTTAAAAAAAAAAAAAAAAAGAAATATCAAATGCTTTCCCAGTCATACAATGAAAATGTCATTGAAGTGTTATAAACTTATCCTTTGGCCTTTTGTTCTTTAGGTCTAATTCTATTATGATGAGCAATATTTAAGATTTCTGACCTATGAAGTTACTTATATATTTAAAACATAATGAAGAACAAGTCAACAAATATGCATACTTAGGCATGTACTTTTTTTATGGAATTTAGGCATGTACTTTTTTTTTTTTGTGCAGAAACACTGTAAGACACTAAGCTATGTTTTAAGAAATTAAGGCAACATTTTGCAACTGTCCACTCAAAAAACTCATATGGGTCCATTTTAGGATTTTTGATGACTTCTTAATGCAGAAAAATATGCATAAGTATGTAAATGTATGTATGTCCATTATTGGCTTTTCACCACAAGCATGGGAAAAAGATGTTTGTGAAATTAAAGGATAAAAGTATATAGTGAAAGCAAACTGAGATAGTCTAAAGGAAAATTGTAATTAAAATGGAAATTATTAGTGAGAATTTTAAGATCTTATGACTGATAAAATAATTCAACAAAATATTTTATGTCTGCGAAAAATCAGTGCAGACATTTATTTGCTAGACACAGCCTGTGGGTATCAAAGAAGGAAAGAGTAAAGTGAGCATTTTCTCAATATAAGAAAACACAGTTGAATTTCCTCTTAAAAATAATCCTGTATTCCTTGTACTCAAAGATATTGCCTTCAATAAGAGATTTACTTGAAAAACTTTACCATTAAAATTACTTCATTTCTCCTCATGGATAGGACAACTTCCCCCAAACAGCTGGCTGCTGTCCATAGTGAAACATAACACAGAGGCGAAAATTCATCAAACACCTTTTGAAGGAGGATTTTTGGAAACTAATAAGGTGAATTTAATAATGCAAGAAGAATTCCATGCATCATTCCTGGCATCTCAAATTCACTGTGAATGAGAGAAAAAAAATCTAATTCCACTGTTTTCTCTATTGAAAAGGAGGCAACTCAACCTTATATAAGCTAAAACAGATATAATGTAAAATAAATCCCCATACTCATTTATAAGTAATATCAAGTCACACAATATTAGGTAGTCATTACTAGTGGCTAATAGCAAAATATACTTCATGATATGGAAAAGTGCATGACATAATTGAAAAGCAAAATAACATATTGGTCAAGAGGTTATGTTCTAGAATCAGACTTCCTGGGTTTGAAACCTATCTTTATCACTTTCTGTCTTCATTACTTAAAGCTCCAATACATTTAGTTTCCTTATTGTTGGAATAGTATAATAATAGTACCTACTGCTAATAGTGATTTTGAGTATTTAATTAGATAGGCCATGTGAAATGCATGAAAGAATGCCAAGCATATGGTGTGCTGGTTTGAAACTGTTGTGTACTCCAGAAAAGCCATGTTCTTTGATCCTTATCCAATATTGCTGGGTGGGATCTTTTTGATTATGGTGTTTCCAAGGAGATGTGACTCACCCAACTGTGGGTGGGATCTTTTGATTAGGTGGTTTTCATGGAGATGTTCTCCATGCACTCAAGGTGGAGTTGCTTACTGGTATCCTTTAAGAAGGGATCATATTGGAAAATGCTTCAGAGCCAATAGGGGACCCAGAAAGAAAACATCCCCAAGAAAGCTGTTTGAAACGAAAAGCTGAAGGACCAACAGATGCCAGCCAAGTGCCTTCCCAGGTGACAGAGGTGTTCCGGACCCATTGGCCTATCTTGAGTCAAGGTATCTTTCCTTGGATGCCTTAGTTTGGGCATTTTTATAGCCTTAGAACTGTAAATTTGCAACTTAGTAAATTCTCTTTTTAAAAGCTGTTCCATTTCTGGTATATTGAATTCTGGCAGCTTTAACAAACTAAAACATGTAGGTATAACTTCCCTGGTCTTATTACTTTAAGTGTCAAAGAAGATGCATTATTCTACAGAATTCTTTCTAGATATGTATAATTATGCAGATATAAAGAATGAATTAAAAGAAACACTAAATGAGCAAGCGTGGTGAATATTGGGGCATTAGTTTATTGGTGATTCTGACTGTTTTCTTTGAATCCCTTTGTTTCCTGCACCCAAAGAATAAATATAATAGACAACTCCACATCCTCAAAGACACACACAGACCACATATATAAATTATATTTCTTTAGTTAATAGCTTTATAATTATCAGTCAGACAACAAAAACAGTTTATTTGGTAAATCCATAAACTTTATGACCATAAACTCTATTTTCCTTTATACTATCAAGCACCATACTGCTTAGAATAAAATCCAAAAAGTTTTTACAGTTCAAAACAAAACTAAATCTACTAGTTAAAATTGAGTTAAATCCTTATCAGCAACCATGCCCACTCTTCCTACATCAGTTTCTAAAAGCCCTTCAGCCGGTAATATTTATTCTACCTAAACATTCATGTGAAGCCTGCAGAAAAAAACCCTATTTGAAGCTCCATTTCCTGGAAATCTCCTGCCCCAAATTCTCCACCACCCCTCACTTCCTTTAGAAGAAATGAAATAAGAATAATCCCCACAGGTGTGGAGTTCTGCTGATTTTATGACAGCTGTATAGCTTTTCAGAATGGTGATTTCACTGAGACAGATTCTCCTAGGGAGGATTTTTTTTGGAATATTATACTGTCTCTTTGGACCACTCAGGAGATCATAGCAGACATTTAGTAAACAATACACTCTTCAGAGAGAATTGACACAAATTAAGCCCTGGGAAAGGGCTTAGTCAAGCTCATTGTCTCTGTAGCTCCCAAGGTACCCCAAAGGCTAGTTTCCTGAAGTAGGCTGAACTTGGCCTTAAGTCAGCCTTGGACATGACCTGAGACTGATGGGATCATACTGGGTACAGTTCTTCTGACTCCATGAAGATGCCAAAGAAGCTAACATGGAATAAAGTCAATGGTTATTTTTCATGACTCACAATGCTAAATGAATTCTACTGCCCCATGGAAAAAAACGCCAAGGATATATAATATACCACAAATTACAAATGAACTCCAATTCTTCTCATGAAAATGATTATATAATCTATTAAAGAAATAATTCTTGGAACAATCAAAATTTTATCTTTTCAGTTGTAGAGCACATCAGTAAATCTATAAACTGCCAGTCTGAGGTAGTTAACTAAGGCTGGTGAGACTTAGGCACTTTGATAAGCTAATTCCAGGACACAATTGAATCAGCCAAAAAGTATTTGTTATTATTAAGAAATTCCCTGACATTCATTCATCCTTTTGCAATGATTTCAGTGTGATTTTCATGAAACAGTCATATTCCACCTCAAATGACTATAATGATACACTGAAAAACAATGCCAAACTCCTTACCATATTAAAAATCTATATACCGGGTGGGCCACGGTGGCTCAGCAGGTAAGAGTGCTTGCCTGCCATGCCCGAGGACCCGGGTTCGTTTCCCAGTGCCTGCCCATGTAAAAAAAAAAAAAAAATCTATATACCAAAAATATATTTTGATGTGGCCTCAACATCATATCAATTTTATCTCACATTGCACAATAATCAAAACAAAGTTTCTTCTTGCACAATGTTATACTTCATTTCCTAGTCAGGAAAGAAAAAGATGTCTTAAACACGTTTTCACAATAAAATGTATGCAGCTTATATTTTTCCCTTTAAAAATACGTTTAGTTCAATTATTAAAGACTTGTTACAATTGG
Organism: Tamandua tetradactyla; assembly: GCF_023851605.1. Taxonomy (NCBI): domain Eukaryota; kingdom Metazoa; phylum Chordata; class Mammalia; order Pilosa; family Myrmecophagidae; genus Tamandua; species Tamandua tetradactyla. The sequence goes on from NC_135339.1 coordinate 32,551,197, forward strand.
GTAACCACCATTCAAGTTGTCCTTTTAAAAGTATTGCTGTCACTAAAACCTTAAGTGGCAATTTTTGTAAGTTCTTCTTCCCATCATTGAAGGCCATTCACTTCCTGGAGTATTCTAAGAAATGAAAGTAAAGCAGAAATTACTGTTTGGCCAACTGAATATAAAATGTAATAGTTGCTATTTTAGTGTGATGGATTAAAATTGTATTAATTCAACTCCTACTATATCACAACAATCCAATGATTTCCTTTCGGAAATAAGAAATGAGAACCTGCTACTGATTTGATGTTTATTATTCAGGAAATATTTGATTAGCAGGTGATTGACACGATGACTATGATAAAACAGCTGATGGAATTTTGATGTTTTTGAGTCATTTTTTCCTACATTGTGGAAATAAACAAAGACACACCAAATGAGACAAACAGAAGCTATTTATTCAGCTACCATCACTTATGTTCAACAGAGACTCAAAAGTAGGCAAGAAAATGGAAAAACTTTATAGTGAAAAAATAAAAGTCTTAGGTATGCTTTTATTGGAGATTGTGGCTGAAGGCAGGCCAACTGGAAGAGGGGAATTTTCTGTGATCAGTTTTAGGTGCATTTTTGGCATTCTCTGGTTGGTTGAAAGTTGGAAGTGGAGGCAAAACTTGGGAAGCTGACAACCTACTGACCATTCTGGATAGATTGCTGTAGAGGTTGTGATTTGAATTCCCAGGTTGGTTGCTGCAGAGGTTGTGTGTCAGAGATCTGTTGTATACACTCTGGCTATTGTCCATTTGTACTTACAATCTTACAACATTACTGAATCATAGAATACTTTCATAATGATGATATATTTCATTTTTGGACATTTATGGTGTTTCAGTTCTTGCTTTTCATCCTTACAAACGTTCACATCTTCTCCTCAGCTATTTATACAGAATTCACTTTAATTCTAACAATGTTATGGTGTACTATTACACCCATTTTATAGACGTATGGCTAAATCACAATAGAGCCCATGGCCCAGAGACCTCTGGAGAATCAGCAAAGTAGTGGTTGACATTATATATATGCACACACATATATATATATTTAATATGTTTATTAAGAAATATCCACACAAGTGCAGTCCAAACATATTATACATTCAAAGGCTCACAATATCATCACATAGTTGTATATCCTTCACCATAATCATTTAGAAATATTCTAAAATTTTTTCACTCCAGAAAAAGAAATGAAAAGAAAATCTCATACATCTCATATCCCTTATCTCTCCCTCTCACTGACCACTAGTATTCAATCTACACAATTTTTACCCTTTACCTCCCCCTATTATTTATTTATTTTAACCTTATTTTTATTACTCATCTGTCCACACCTGGATTAAAGGAGCATCAGATATAAGGTTTTCACAATCACACAGTCACGCTGTAAAAGCTATGTAGTTATACAGTCTTCTTCAAGAATCAAGGCTATTAGGACATAGTTCAATGGTTTCAGGTACTTCCCTCTAGCCACTCCAATACACCATAAACTAAAAAGGGAGATCTATATAATGCATAAAGAATAACCTCCAGGATAACCTCTTAACTCTGAAATCTCTCAGCCACTGAGACTTTATTTTGTCTCATTTCTCTCTTCCCCGTTTTGGTCAAAAGATATTTTAAATCCCATAATGCTGGGTCCTGGCTCATCCCTGGAAGTCAGGTCCCACATTGCCAGGGAGATTTACACCCCTGGGAGTCAGGTCCCATCCTGAGGGGAGGGCAGTGAGTTCACCTGCCAAGTTGGATTAGAATGAGAGGCCACATCTGAGCAACAAAAGAGGTTCTCTGTGGGTGACACTTTGTCATAATTATCAGTAGGCTTAGCTTCTTCTTTGCAGGAATAAACTTCATAGGGTGGGCCCCAAGATCAAGGGCTCAGCCTATTGAATTGGTTGTCCCCACTGCTTATGAGAATATCAGGCATTCCCCAGATGGGGAAATTGTTATATTTTCTCCTTTCTCTCCAGTCCCCCAAGGGGACTTCACAAAGATTTTTTTTTTTTTTTTTCTGCATGGGCAGGCACCAGGAGTCAAACTCAGGTCTCTGGAATGGCAGGTGAGAACTCTGCTGTTGAGCCAACGTGGCATGCCTCGCAAAGTTATTTTTATTCTCTGCCCAAATTATTCTGGGATATTTCAGAGTATCACACTAACCTGTACAAACCAACAAGAACTCATGCCCTATTCAAGATTCCATGTAATTATTGTGTTCAAATTAACTGACCATATAAGTTAAATTAGATACTGTGCAACTCAAAATATAAATTTTGCACCAAATAAACATCTCTTCCTTTGGACTCCCAGAGAGGTTGAATAGTATTCTGATTTATCTTAATCCTATCCAGATCAGCTTCATTCATATCTCTAGATGAAGTCTGATCACTTTCTCAGCTTTTTTAACAGTTGCTAAATGGGGTAATGCTGACTTTCATAACTTCAGTGCTCTAACTCTGAGTCTCATGTGTCACGTAAATAGTCTTAGGGAACAACCAGGTTATATACAAATAGCTCAGTATCTCAGAATTTAGAAATATCATTTACAATTCCTAAATATATGTGGCTGCTATAAGAGTTTACAATCTAGGAACCTTTATAATAGACCCCAACCTGAATAACCCATGATCTTGACTTCAACTCTTTGTATATTATAGTTAGTCCAAGTGA